>NC_134836.1:45119992-45443299 GCF_004210375.1 Tachypleus tridentatus
TTCTCTTTTTAGTACCAAAACAAACTTTAAAAAATATAATTTTGGCTTTTTTCATAATTTGAGAATAATGAAATTCATTAGTCCTAATTTATCAGTTTTAATTTTTCAAATAAGTTATGTTCAACCTGAATAGTTATTTAATTCAAAAAGGTTTTTCTGTTGTTGTTAGGGTAATTATAACTAATGTACCTTTAAATCCTGAAACAACATTTTAGCTATTCCTGTGCAAAAATATGAAACTTTCCCACATAAATTAAGAATTTAATTCATACTAGAATTCAAAATGTGAGTTTTGTTATGTTTATGTCAAAACCTACATTAAAATTATTTTAGGCAGATTAATTTTAAATATTATACAAGTTTATGTTTTTCTTACTACTCACTTCTGGACTTCCTTTGTGTTATTATTGTTTATTCTGTAACAATAAAATATTTTTCATATTTCTAAAACAATTCAAAATTTATACATAGTGCAATTATTTTAATACTGCTTTAAAATACTTTGTCAAATTGTGGCATGCTCACTTAATAATCTTTAAATGTCATTTTTTTTGTCATACCATTTTGCTTTTAATTTATAACTTGCATTTTCTTTGGTGTGGAAAGTACACTTTCCTTCATAATATCTTATAAATGGAATATTGGCATATGTATAAGGATTTGGGGAAGACAAAATAATCAGTATGCATTCGTGTCAAGTGTTATTTACTTCGGACACCATGTATATTTGTATTTTTCCTTATGTAAATTTACTGTTACATAAGCATATTTCAGTAAACCCAAAATTATTATTTGTGTAGAGTGGCAAGTACTGAGTTTTTATAGGGAGTGTTACTGTACCATAATAATTTTAAAAACTTGTACGAGTGTTTTTCTCATAAATTGTTGGCCCGTTGTGTTTAGGCCCATTCTTCAAGGTTATATTAATTTGACAAGAGGGCATTCTTTGTTAGACATAATGGCGTCAGCTGAAATGAAAGTGTTAATTAAACATTTAAACAATAATGTTGGAAGATTTCTTCATGCAGTTACTGATACACCTTCTTTGAATCAGTCTTGTCTAGAGAAACGAATAAAAAAAAAACATGTAAATTAGTTCCACACTAATTTCTCTTTAAAAAGTGCAGAATGTATTAAAAACATTTTGGTCGCAAACAACATCTGGCAGTTACTTGTACATTTTTTGGCATATCAAAAATGTTCAGGTGAAAAATAAATGTATTTTATTTTAATTCTTACAGTGATTTATTAAATCATCTTTGTAAACAGTAAAAGAACAAATAATGACTGCACTTAACTTTTTTTTAAAGTTTTTTTTTTTTTTGCAGTATATAAAAATCATGTCCCTTACATTTATTTTATAGGCATAAAGCAAATATTTAATACATTAACAGATCTAAAATGAAAATATAAATTAGATACTGCAAGGATTAAGAAGCTTACTGTAAAACCACTAACAAAATATTGAAAGGACATTTTAAATAATATTGGCACTCTCAGTAGAATAAGTGATTGGTGGTTGACATTGTAAATGGGGAGGGTGGAACCCAGTATTAATTACCATACTTTAGAGTCATGGTTTTAATTTGTAGAAGTGTTAAGAATAACCAAACTAATATTTTTTTTTGTATTCATTCATTTCATGATATTGAATGGTACACATTTGTTCAACAGTCATTTCATTTAGGTGAATCTGTTTGCAAAGAGTTTTTCTGAAAATGTGAAGAAATTATCATGTTTCATAATTTTATTTTACAGAGTATTTCTATCCCAGAAAAGCCCATAAATAACATTAACCTGGTATATCACATTCTTTGTTGCTGTGGTGGATACATTTAACACTTTGAAGGCTTAAGAACAATTTCATGCAAAATGTGGTTACAGGACATAAATGAAAATGTGCTGAAAATTAATGTTTTACCATCTCTCACATTTATGAGAAATTGTTATTAAATGCAACTAAGAAACAAATAATGATCAAGAAATAATTTGATTTTATGAATTAAAATATCCATTTTCCATTATTCTTTGTCCACAAGAATATTTAATACAGAATATTTTATGAACTCTCAATCTTGGGGGAGAAACACTTTTGCTACAAGTTCAAGTAACTAACAAACTACTTTTCATGTAACTAAGCCTAACCTAAAAGAATATACCAACTTTATGAACCTGTTACATTGGATATTTACTATTCTACATTACAACTAATAGTTTCAGAACCTTTTATATTAACTATTACTATAAATAATATTAATCTGAAATAAACAATATATACACGAAATACAGAGCAAGCACCTGCAAAGACAAAAAATATTAGATGTCATTTTGAAAAAAAAAGAAGTAAAGATTTCAATATACTGTTTACCTTAATTTCTTACTTTTTAACACTGCTCATCTTTTTTCCCCCTACTTTAGTCGCCCTATTAACAAAGCAGTATGTCTGTGGGCTTACAACTCTAGAAACTGTGTTTCCATACCCATGGTGGGCAGAGCACAGATAGCCCTTTATTATCTTTGTGCTTAACTACAAACTATTCCAGTGAGACAATGAATTCATTAGTTTAAGACTAGACATATTTCACTACTGAATCACATACAAACGTAATTTTGCTATATCCAGACTCCAATAAAAGAAGTTAACAATTAACATTATACTCTCTTGAACATTTCTCTATCATAATATGAGGATTTAATTCCTGAGATTAAAATAAAAGCTTTGGTATTTGTTAGAAGTATAGGTGAAACTATGTGTGCAGCCAAAGATGTCAGTACATACATATATGTATGTTTATCCAGCTATATACAAATTCATTATCACACTGGCTAACAAAAAAAAATCACTTGTTTTAACAGTATACATCAGTAACGTAAACAACTTGCATATACATGTATACTGAGCATATGTGTACAAACATGCAAAAAATCTACTTGTATTTGGACATGCTATAAAATTTTGTTTTATATACTTGCTTTTCTCAAAACCATTTCTAAACTTCACAAAAACATTTGCTCAAAATATTAAAAGAAAGTAGAAATTTTTACATTAAAATATGTATAGATGAAAACTGAAAATACTACAATGTGTAAAATGTCCATCTTCATACTTACAAAATGTTAGTGTCTACAAATTTTTCTAAAATATAAAAGCAAAATTTCATAATGACCACTCATAATAAAAGTACTAAGCATTTTATAAAACCAAAATTGTCAAACCTTACAAAATGAGCATTAAAAATTACTACATGCTGTATCAATAAAAATGATAAGCAAATAAAGACAAGGAACCAATTTAACTCGCACTCAACATTTTCCTTTGTAATTATAACTTTTGACTTAAGTTCACATCATCAACATTATGGGCAAATGTACAGTGTATACATGGTAAATTAATTTCGAATTTGTTAGTATATCATTCACATGTTTTTATTATATCCTGCAGAGTAATTTCATTCAAAAAGTTTTCTGCTTTTTAGCCTGTAATTTTTATAAACCCCATAGCATACATTCTATCATTTGTCAAATGCAGAGCCTTTACGACTTTCACCAAATGCCAGGCTGTTTTATTCAGACAGTTGTAGAAGTGTGTCAAACATTACTACTTTTATACAAGAAAAAATATATTTAGTAAATAGCACATCAGTAAAGTTATTAATGCTCCTTATATGATATACATATCCCTTAGCTTTCTTATGCTTTAAAGATTGATTCTTCTTGTATGTAATGACCCCCAGCAACTTAATTGGTAACTCTTTGTGCTTACTGTGCTAAAAATTAGGTTTTAATAGTTTTAATTAGGTTGGTAGAGCACAGACAACTCCCTATGTAGCTTTGTGCTTAACAAACCAGCCAACCAACTTGTATGTAATTTATTTCTTCAGTTTAGGGAATACTGCTTTGACTCTACTATTTAGCCACTAGAGAAAAAAAAAAAAAAAAAGGTTACATACCTAAGAATAGACTACACCTAACTGTTTAATAAATCATCCATTCATTTGAAACATATTTTGTTGTTTTAAGCTTGTACTCAAAACTTTTATTTGAATTTTTAAAAGAAATCAAGGTACATCTATTTTTATATATTTGCATTTGAACATGTTAATCTTAGAATTAGTTTAAGCTGTTTAAAGCAGTGCAGAGTCAGTTACAGTAACATACTTCCAGTGGTACTTTCAATACTAAAAATATTTTAAAGTCCCCAAATTAATATATGATGAAATCCATATCTCAAAACACAAATGCTTCCTTTCAACATTAGAAAGTCAGCAATAATCTTACTTTTGAAATATTTAAGTATTTCAAAGAATTTTATTATTTCAAAAATTTCATGCATGAAAGGAAAGGTGAATACGTTAAAACATGCCAACACTTGCTATATCCATTGCTGACTAGGTCTTTTGCCCAGTACCAGGACTCATCAGGTATTGGCATTGTACAGACTTCACTCTGGAAGTAACAGTCAACATAAACAGATCTGAGAAATTGGTCACTAACTTTAAAAAGTAACCAATGGAAAATTTAAAAGATTATAACACATACACAAAAGAAGTAAGCATTTTTTGCCCAAACAGATACATAGCATACACAATGTTTTAACAAAATCCAATATTGAAACATGATTTGAATTGATACAGAAAACTGTGTTTAAAGTTATTTTTAAATGTACTCAGAATACTCCAAAACTGCCAACATTATTACTTTACATATATTATTATTCTCAAAACCTTATTTGCCTGACTGTTTGACTATGCTACTGATACTTACAAGTTACAGAATGATAATATCTTTGGTAACCACCAGCATCATAAATTACAATCTGGTCTCCCTCCTTTTTTTTAATTTCAGTTGTATTTTATTACAACTTCATTAACAAAGAAAAACAAAACACATTATTATACACATTTACTTTGCCTGATCTGCAAGTAGTAAGGACTATATAGATTTAGTTTAGTTACAGTCTTATACAGAAAACAAACAGATCACAATATAATTGTGAACACCAAGACACTGAGAATATTACTTATTCCCTTCCCCTGAAGTTCACAGTGTACTATTTCTATAACATTTGTAAATCCAGATATGTTTTGGTAAAATTATTAGTTCCCTTTTTGTTCTCTTCTTGCTAGTTACTGTGGATAACAAATCTTGTTCACACATAAATCTCACTGAAACAGGTTGAACAATATCAAAATTATAGAACTGCTTAGAGTAGACCAAAGGCAACTAATCTTTCTATCTAAGATGTAATATTTCTTGTTTACTCTATATTGAGAAACAACCTACATCAGTTGAAGATGAAATTCTCTTATCAAACATGGGTAGGACATATACTATTGATTCTATTTCCATGCAAAAAATCAATAAAGACACTGGAACTGCAGAAACCATTTTCCCCATCTCGTGGTACTAAGGCTAAACTTTCAATTTTAACAAATAATCATGCTAGTGGTAAGGCAAATAATTTTTTGAAATATCAATAAAATAGGTAAATACAAGTACAAACTGGTTATAATTTCATTCTATAGATATGTAGCTAGAAAGAATTTTGAGTATTCAGTCATGGACTTCTTACCTTGGGGCACTGAATTGTCAGAAAGTGTTCAGAAGTAGTTTAATATGATACAAAGATAATCTTAAAAAGAGGCTTAGCTCCCTGAAATTTTCTCTTAAAAAAACAAAAGAAGGGGATCTGATTAAGCTGTTTTTTATGCTTAATTGTGTGGTTCCACAAGGAACAGAAATATTAATTTTGACAGTGTACGAGACATCTTCAAATAAGACTGTATTATCTTCTTAAGTTTGGTTAGCATTTGCAATTTTGCTTTCATATGTGATATATGCAATGAATTTAAGGAAAAGTTTGGTAAATATTTGAAAGATAAGAACTAGCTATGAGTTAAAGTTTAGTGAATGAGATGACCTTAACTGTGTTAACATGTTAAACTATTGACACACTGCAGATTTTGTATTGACTACATAATAACTATTACTCTTCCATTAAAAAACAGTTTCTGGCAAAAAGCAGTTTTTGCTTGCTTTATTTAAAATCATGAGTTTTCCTCCTGAGTTTAGCTATGTAATGTAATGCTACTAAAAACACACAGTAAATGTTTCCAACATTCATGATATTATAATGGATTTGATCAAAAATATTTTCATTTTTAAACATCAGATTAATCATTATTGAAAGTAACAATATAAAACAGATAAATTAGCATGAAAATAATTCAATAATGCCAAGGTTTCAAATACAGAACATTTAGCTAGGTTGCAGTTTAGGCATATTTAATCACCAAGTTTGGAAAATATATTTATAGATGTCTATTTATCTCAAATAATTCTTTGATTAGTATGAAATCTTGCTTACTCAGTAAGTATTAAACAACACAACTACAAGTGACTGAAAACATTATGCAAAACAAAGTGACATGTAACAATTAGAGGTCAATGACAAAATATTTCATTGGAAAGCCACAGAAACTTCAAAGAAATGTAACATTAAGATACAACCAAGAGAAATGTAAAATATTATACATGCAGGAAGTTAACACCAGTAAGAAGAGCAAAACAACTTTGAACCAGTTAGAATAAAATACCAGAAAGAATGAATGATATACCTACTGGAAACCAATAAAAATATCTGTAGAACCACTACCTGCTGGTTCCTAGTACAACCAGTAGACAAAATTGTTGTTGAACAAAGATTATTAACAAATGCCTTCAGCAAAAACAAGTAAATAAATAAAAAAGGCAGTTAAATGTTGGTTTAACTTCTAAAATGATAAAAAATATACTTTTCATGCTGTTTCTTTACAAAATTATTTGAGTGGAGTAAGTCTACATGGGTCATGGGTTTCAATCCCCATCACATAAAACATACTTTCCCTTTCAGCTACTGGGGTGTTATAATGTGACAGTCAATCCCACTATTCATTGGAAAAGAGTAGCCCACGAGTTGACAGTAGATGGTAATGACTAGCTACCTTCCCTCTGGTCTTACATTGCTAAATTATGGACAGATAGCCCTCATGTAGCTTTGCACACAATTCAAAACAAACAAACCAAATTTACATTTATACCTCAGTTTGTAAGACCAGTAACTAAAAGCATAGCATTTTGTATGTTCCTGAACATAATTTAAAATATCATCCTTTAAACTAGTTTTAAAAAAGAAATGTTTGGATGTGGAGCATTCTATTACTTATAATAACCTTCATAGTCAATGTATAATATTTTATAATGGAAAAGAGCAGTGGTCAATAAATATGTATAACTTTTGGTTGCAGTATATAAGTCACTATATGATGAAACTGAAAGGGTTGAAAAGTTGTTAAAACTAAATACACTTGATTTGGCTACAAGAAAAAGTTACTGTTTAACTTGTTAAAAAGTGTCTTGCTAGCAACTGTTAGCCACTTTAGCTCAGTTGGAACAGCACTCACATGGGTTTAATTCCATGCCAAGGAAATACAAATGAAAGAACATTCTGATGAATATTTTGTTTTCACATACAGAAACTTTTCCTTTTTTTTTTTCTATACATTATTTTTGGATTTCTTTCTACTAGTTACAGGTAATTTAATTGGAAAATTATTTTTCATATTGGTTTATTATGGTCCTGAAACAAAAGACTAAAATATAACATTAGACATTACTTACTATTCAATCATTTAGGCAGCTTTTACCTAATACACAAACATTTATTTCCTTCATCACTGTCACGTGAACTATTATATGACACTCACATTCAAGTTTGTTTTTTGTGTTCCTATGTCTGTACTGTAATCTTCTTAAAATTTTCGTTAACATCTGCTAATTTGGAAGGGAGTTTTGTATACTGAAATATATACTTGTGCAAGACACATTCATATTATTTCTTTTATGGTGGATTCAGTAACAGATTAGCCTGTATTAGTTAACACTCAAAAGCTAAATAAATAAACTTTGTAATTTGTTTTGCAATATAAAATGAATAAAAATTCAAGCCTTAATGAATAAATAAGTTTAATCTTTGCTTATTTACTTTAGACAAATGTTTTAAAGATATTTAAAGGATACATGCCACATATATCAAGAAAAAGAAAAAATCATTAAAATTTACACTTGAAATGTGAACTGCAAGTTCTAACAAGTCTACTACACTCTTGTTGACAAGCATATATGAGTTTTGTGACCTTGAATAGTATAAACTGTTTAATGACATGATAATAGATGACTTAACTGTCATAACCTGCTGATGAAAACTGGTATCAGATACTACTATATGAATACAAGTGTATGATAATAAAATTTTTAATGAAAGTCATATTATATATAAAACTGCACTAAAATTTTAAGATTACTTTTTTTGGCTGGTAATGAATAAATACAAATTTCTTAAATAACCTCATAAAATTATTTTTATAGATTTTCATAATTTAAATGCCACATAATAATAACTATTTCATATTTTAACAACCAACCTTTCACTTTCAATACACTGAAGTAAACACCATCTTATATAAAAAAGACAGGTTATTAAAACTTCTTAATATTATGTGTGTGTGTGTGTGTGTGTGTGTGTGTGTGTGTGTACTGTACAGAGTGAAAAAATGAATTAATTACTTTTGTATTTCCAAACACAAAATAAGTGTTCAGTATCACTGAAGTGTTTATTTCAGGTAACAAATGTAATAAACAAATCAATTTCTCCAGAATTTTTAAGAAAATACAAACACTGCAAGGTGAAGATCCATGAAACTTGAATTCTTCATAACAAATAAACAAAACAAAAGAAGTCTTTTTGGGATTTAAAACTGACAAAAGAAGAAAACTCTAACAAATGAGAGAAAAAATAAGCACAGACACAAAAAAGATGATCCTAGCAACCAGCAATTCTTGAATTATTTCATCTGAGTTTGGTATGTTTTAAATTTGGTGCAATGCTACATGAGGGCTATCTACACTAGCCATCCCTAAATTAGCAGTGTAAGACGAGAGGAAAGGCAGCTACTCACTGACACCCACCATGAACTCTTTAGCTACTTTTTTACCAACCAATAGTAGAATTGACCATCACATTATAATGCCCACATGGCTGAAAGGGTAAGCATATTTGGTGTGACAGGGATTCAAATCTGCACAACTCAGATTGCATATTGAGTGCTCTAACCAACTGGCCATCCTACACTTTCTCCAGGATCTGAAATAACGGTCAGAAAAATAAAGTTTACAAAGGTGACAACTCCAAAAGATATAAATTTCACTAAACTTATAATGAATGAAAGAAAAAGCAAATATGTGAATTAAAGCTTGGATATTAAAACAAATACTAGGATAAATAAAGTAATATCCAAAATATTTTTTTAAAATATTTCGAAGTACAAAAGAAGTGTGGCATTGAAATATTTTAGACATTTGCAACCAAAATAAAGTAAAATGTTGACCTCTTAATTTTGATCATTTATGTTTGTTAAATATTTTTGATATTTATTTCAAGAAAGTGTCTAATGTAAGAAATTATGCACTCAAACAAAATGATTGGATGAAGTAAATATTAAGGATATGATAAATATTAGACTATGGTAAACAAATTAGCTTCTTATATCTTATTCATTAGTAAGAAATATGTTGATAAACATATTCACAAATGTGCTTGGAAGCCAAAGGCATTGCTAGGCACTGGCACACAGGGCCTGTGTCACGATTCTATTTGAAAGCACCCCGAATCCCCATTTAATGTCTTGAAAAACTGGAAGAGAACACCATAACAGATATCATAGTAAATCACTAAAAATTACCATGCCCATGAACCCAAATCTTTTACGCATCTAGTGACACTACTAGTGGAAGGATTCAAACTGATAAAATGTGAAAATTTATACTGAAAGAAGACTGAAGAAAAATATATTGTGAGGAGACTGGCAGTAAAAATCACTTGATTTCTAACTTTTTAAAAAAACAAAGAATACAAAATAAAGTCTGCAATCAATATGATTGAAAGATTTGATTTTAACAGTTATGAAGTTTTTAAACACAAGGGCAATATACTTTAGAAAAACGAACCTCTTTGACTGACTATGTAACATAGATACACAGCAATGAATAACAGATTTTGATATTTGTTGACTTAAAAGAAATATATTTCCTTCTCTTTAGGTAGTTTCCATTATTCTAAAATATTCTTGGCAAAAACATGTATTTCATAACTTTAATAAGATTATAAGATATTATATTTTTATAGATTGTAAAGTACTATGTTTTAAAATTTAAATACTGTTGTTCTTCAGAAGGTTTGCAAGATAAACAGATGTATTTATACAACCTTTGTTAAGAATAACACTTAAATCCAACTTACTAACTAATGATTTATGAGAAGAAAACTAAGCATTTCTGAAAAAGAACAAATTTGATTGTTTTTTGTTCATATTTTTTAAGGTGTATGTTTGTTTTTTAAAGCTAGAGGACTCCTTTTCATGAGCTAAAACTTCTCTATTTGTCATGACAAAACTTGTACTCTGTTACATATTTTTAGGATAAACATTGTAAACAAATTATTATAGTTTTATAGCTTCTCCCATTTCAGGTTTTCTTTTAGAAACGTACACCAAATCTTTATAGTGATACTTTGCTGTGCTTTTCCTTAATTACATAATATATCAATATGTCAGATTGGTTTGATAACACCCACATACTTAGGATGTTCCGTTTACATTTATTATGAATGAAGTATTATAATTTATAGTAATACATCAATTTGATATTAGAAAACAATCAATGTCTATCACTTTCAGTATCACTTAACAATCATAATGCAATAAATAAAAGTGTTCTTACTAATTGTTAGGTGAAAAGAAAATGATAACACTGGTACTAATAAATACTCTTACAACAAGTGCTTATAAGACGGCTGGTTTGGGCATTAAAACTTTAATTAAAATAAAGTACAGAACAACGTTCCAACCTTCTTTGGTTGTTTTCGGTTTAACAATGCTTGGTATTAATTGATATTGTTGATGTTGGAGAAGTGTTTAATCAATAAATTTCCTTCAAAAACTGTTGAGTGGATGTGTGGGTGAGTTTGGCGTTTCCTGACACAAAGCAACTAAGCTACCTGCACCAAAACATCCGGTAAAAAGTTAAAAGTAAAGTAAAAATATTAAAATTCACAAAAGTCAATCAAGGTAAAAGAAGACAAAGTTGAATGTTTGAATTAAAACTTAAGCAGCATGAAATACAATTTTTAAATCCAGTGTACAGCAGTAAGAGAAAATTACAGTAACTAGTTTTAAAAGGCATTCTGTAGCACAAGTTGAGGCCTGGCAAGGCCTAGCGCGTTAAGGCGTGCGCTTCGTAATCTGAGGGTGGTCGCGGGTTCGCGCCCGTGTCGCGCCAAACATGCTCGCCCTTTCAGCCGAGGGGGCGTTATAATAATGTTACGGTCAATTCCACTATTCGTTGGTAAAAAGAGTAGCCCAAGCGTTGGCGGTGGGTGGTGATGACTAGCTGCCTTCCCTCTAGTCTTACACTGCTAAATTAGGGACGGCTAGCACAGATAGCCCTCGAGTAGCTTTGTGCGAAATTCCAAAAAACAAACAAACAAACAGCACAAGTTGAATGGTCATAGCTCGCCAGAATGACTAACAGGTACGTACAAACACTAGCGTTAGTCACCTGAAGTTGGCCTTTCCAGTCCTGATTTCAAGTTATGTGAAGTTACGGCCATGTCCAGAAAGTAAAGTAATAGAAGTTGTAAAAGACTCTCTGTTGTATAATTTTAATTATTATAACTCGCCAGGATGACTAACGGGTAAGTTCAAACATCAGCGTCAGTCACATGAAGTTGGCCTTTCCAGTCCTGGTTTCGAGTTATTTGACGTTACGGCCATTTTCTAATTTCATATGGAACTAGTTGTACTTCAAAAAGGAATCATAAAAAACGTCTAATTTATTAATTAAAATTTAAAAAGGTCAATGGCCTTTAAAAAACTAAAAATATTTGTAAGGTGAACAGTGTCACCATCATCGAGACATTTTCCAACGTTAAGGACAAACCTTAGGACAAAAGATGTCTGAAATTGTGCCCTCGTTGAGAGTCGCAATGACAGCAAGACGGTAAAATGTTGCTTCTTATGACCTGAGTATCACTCAAACTACACATTGGTGCAATAGTCCCAAATAAAAGAAAATGATTAGTTAAAAAAACTGTGGCCAATGCGTAGCCTAGTGAGAACAACTTCCTTTTTCCAATTCTTATGGAAACAAGACACCCAAAGTCCAATAAAGTTGCTCACTCCAAGTCGACTGCTAACTGGCACAGAGCCGAGCCTTGAATACAGAATCATAATCCATGAAGAGAACAGATACATCAGTGATAATACCAGAAGAGACAGACTTAGCTACGATGTCGGCTAGCTGGTATCCAGAAGAACTGGATATAAATAGATGTTAAAGAAAAAATGAATATCAGCGAGAATAGGGTGAGAATTGACGTGAAGCAATTCCTAGGCTAACAGAAAGCTAAGTGAATCGGTATAAATAGTACAGTTCGTGCACTGCATGGCTTCCATGTGATCCAGGGCAAGAGAAATAGCACACAATTCGGTAGTGAACACAGAAACTGTAGGGGGAATTCTGTGTGCAACAACCAAATCACGGCAAACAATGACAAAGCCCACCGAGTCATCTGATTTCGAACCATCTGTATAAATAAGAATTAAAGGATGTTTCGAAAGATGTTCAGCAAATAGAAGGTGACACTTCCAATCAGAAGTATCTGTCTTCAGATGACTCAAAGAAAGGTTACTTTTGGGTATAATAATTAGCCATGGTGAGATAAGCTGATCAGTGGATACTGCTATGTTATCCAAAGATAAACCCAATTCATTCAACTGCACCTGGAGATGAAGGCTAAAAGAAACAGTGGCAGACTGTTTATTATGAAAAAGTGCGGCCCACTGAGGAAGGAAAACACAACCCCATGTGAGATGCTATTGTAAAGATCGAAGTTTTGAAGCATACATTAAAGACATATGCAAACGACGAAGGTGTAGAGGGGGCTCATAAGACTCTGTGTACAAACTTTGGACTGAAGAAGTGCGGAAGGCCCCTGTACAGAGCCAAAGCCTCTGGTGGTAATCAGGGTCCAACATTTTCAAGGCTGAAGTTCTAGCAGAGCCATAGACCAGATACCCATAGTCTAGTTTTGATTGAATAAGGGCATGATAGATTTTTATCATAGAACATCGATCCGCCCCCAAGAGGACACGAAAGATGTTCAGTGCCCTTGTACACTTGACACATAGCTGCTTGATGTGTAGAATAAAGGCCAGCTTGTGGTCAATTATAAGTCTCAAGAACTTTGCCTCAGGGACCACGGGAAGCACAGCTTCACCGATACGGAGTTAAAGATAAGATTAAATACCCTGTTGACGGCAAAAGTGCATGCAAACAGTCTTGGAGGGAGAATGGTTGAAACCGTTTGCTGTGGTACACGTCAGTAAATAATTGAGCTCAGTCTGTAGTTGCTACTCAATATACTTTATATTTGACGACTGGCACGAGGTGTGAAAGTCGTCAACAAAGAGACCATTTGCAACTGTAAGGGTAGTTGTCCACTGATGTCATTAATATTTATAATGAAAAGTGTGACACTCAAGACACAGCCCTGAGGGACTTCAAATTCTTGTGAGAAAGAATGGGAAAGTGTCGAACCCGCACGGACCTGGAATCCCCGATTCTTAAAAAAAAATCGGTAAATTGCTATCGCAACCCATACTAGTAGAGGTCTCGCAAGATACCATACCTCCACGTTATATCATAAGCTTTCTCAAGATTAAAAAATACAGAAACGAAATGTTGTCGTTTGAGAAAGGTTTCCTGACTGATATTTCAAGTCGAATAGAGTGGTCCTTAGAGAGGAGGTTGTTTGATTCAAGGAACCAAACAAGACAAGCATTAACCATCCTCTCTATTGGCCACCAACCTTTCGAATTTTGTCCCTTATGACTTTGGAACTGGTGGTAAAAGAAATCCTAGAGGTGTACTTAATCAAAGATTCCTTTTGGCTTTGACGTCTGACCTGCCGAGCATGTGTAGTGGCCTGCTGAAATGCAATGCAGTTTAAAAGTGTGGGAGATCTCTGAAAGGTATCCCATGCCCGTTTTTAAGCCTTCCGTACCATGTAGCAGGCAGGATTCCACCACAGACAAGGATATCGTGGGAAACGTGTTGAGGTTTTAGGAATATATTGAGCAGCTGCCTGTATAATACAGTCAGTTATTGCTGCCACACAGTCATCGATCGATGGCAAAATCAAGTTCTGAGAAAGTGGTGAAAGAAGGCTAGTTAGCCTGGTCCGACTTCCATCGAGGCACGTGGGTTAGGTGGCATCGACCAAAGCCAGTCTCTCAAAATTATTGGAAAATGATTACTGCCCCATGGATTACCGTCGACTCTTCAAGAAACGTAAGTGAAAAGTGAAGGAGAACTTATAGAAAGATCTATAGTAGTAAAAGACTGACTAGGTGCATGAAAATAAGTATAAGAACTAGTGTTAAAGAGACAGGTTGTGATCCAAGAACATATGCTGTATACGTTCTATGTTTAAGTAAAAAAGCAGTAAACTCACTTACTTAGCATGAAATGTGCAATTAGCCACTGTTTTAGTAAAACATGCTTCAAATACCACATTAAATAATGACCAAGCTTTTGTTTTTATAAAATGAACATCTTGGTTAGGTAGTGTAGTAAGGATGGCACTAAGAAGCCACGTGGCGTGCCAGTTTAGTTGTAAATGAGCTATAGAGAGCTATGGTAGGGTTATTCAACACCATTGAGTTAAGATGGCTCATACTCAGAATTTATTTGCCCAGCACATATAATGGTTAAGATACTTTTGTAAACCAGCAGCGTCCTCTCTTCACAGCTAACAACACCCAATACCTTAATATTATCTGAAATTTTAAATAATCTATTGATCATTTATGTGAATTAATTTAAGTGTTGTTGTTGTTACTAATTTCTTTGCAAAGCTGCATAATGAGATATGTGGAGTCTGTTTGCCTGAGGAATACACCCCCAGATATTAACGTTATAAGACCATTATTCCATGAGGTACAGTTCAGTAATATGAGTGAGAATTACTGTGCATTTTCAGTTATTTGGTGCGTTAGCGTCATTGTCATTTATCTATTAGCATAAGTCATAATTTTATAAGCAAGTTGGGCTTACATACCATCAGTCTAGGAATTCTAGTTGAAACATTTGAAGTTAGGTTTGTATTAGTTTATGTTGAAAAGTTGATCTATGAACTTTAACTTAGAAATGAACGTGGCTACGGTAAACACTCAGTGAAAAAATAAATCAACTAGTTATCATTACGTGGTCTGAACTTTGCGCTAATTCTACCATATAATTAAAAGAACCCACTGAACGATAGAACATGTTACAACAATAAATAGGAAGTTCATTCTGTGATTCAATTCCCTACTTATCATTGATTTATGATATTGTCGGGAAATTTTACCCTTAATCACTAACCTTGTACAAAAGGCAATTTGAAAAATACGTATAGTTTTATTATTTTACTAAGGCGATTAGCTTATAAAACGAATTGCTACGGCAGTAGTGGAGGTCGGCAGTTTACAAGAATTTTAACATGGAATCGATCATTTTCTGAAAAATAACACCTGAATTTATGTTTTACATTTTCCCAATGATGAGTTTGCTAAAACAGTCTCAGAGGACTAAATGGTCGATGATTGCTTTTGTTATAATTTTTCTATCGTTCTTAACTTTTGAGTGTGAGAGAGATTGATATATGCGTCCTCTACCAGTAAAAGTTTGTTTTAAGATGGCGGGAAGCAGTGATGTAAACCATGTGTTCGAACAATGTTAAAAGTAAGTTAAGATGTGAAATGGTTAGTGAGTAAAAAGTTATCCATAAAAATAATATGAGCGGCAAGTCATATGTACAGTAGTTAAGCAAAGTATGGGACAATTAAACTTGAGTTATTACGTTTCCTATATTTATGGGTGAATTTCCCTACACTGCTATAGACACATACCATTTGTAGTTTCTTCTACAACATCGATATCCACTTTAATTATCAACTACTGAGTATTAAGTTGTGACATTTTGTATCGTGAAGTTGTGTAGCTAGTCAGTGTGCCTAAGAAAAAAATTTTTGTACGATATTGTCTTACACGATCAGTTAGACTTTTGTTTTCAGTTGTGAATTTTCGTTTGCAAGTTGACGATATAAATTTCATACTGTATTATCAAAACTACTACTAATTATAATATTTAGTGCAGGCAGAAAGCTGTAATTTGGATTTGATTACAGTGCAACTTCGGCAATCTACAAGAGTTTTCCACTTCCAAGTTCAAGAAGTTTCGATTTGTTAAAGTATAATTTGCATCGAATCCTTTGTACAAGCTCACAAAACTGAGTGTGCAAATTATTTTAAAATGATATTAATAGTACATTACCATGGGATAACTTGATAACATTGAAATTTTATTGTTATATTTTCTTAAATGGATCGCAAACGTTCATTTGTAGACTTAGACCCTGATTATATAAGTATTGACATAGATTCCAGAGAGAAAAAACTAAGAGTTTGTGAAGAAGATGCTAAAAAAGTTAACACTAAAAAGATAAAACAAATACTTCTGAAAGAGATTGAGGAAGAAATTTCCTATAAAGAAGAAGAACTAGATAGAATAGACAAAATGTTGAGTAAAGCTCGTAATGTAATTGACCATCTGAGAGCCTGTATAATAGCAAAATATTATAGTTCAACCTTTTCGGACTCAACAGATCAGTCTCATGTTTACGCTAATACTTCGTATGTTTTTTCATCTGTTCATCCTACTCTGAAAAAGCAACTTGGAAAATGTATTCCTTACTCACATTCAGACATAAAAGTAGAAAATAGATCCAAGAATGAAAACGAAAACATTAAGACAAATGAAGTTATTAAACAAAAAAATGGTAACAGCACAGAAGAGCCAACATCAGTGCAGTGTTCATTCTTAATGCCAACTACAAATGTGATAAAAACAGACAATACAGGATCGAGTTTTACTTCTGGATATGGTGCCCCTGTCATCAAAGAATTTGAAGGAGGTCGATTTAGGTTTAAAGAACATCATATTTTTGTTGTTGGCAACGTATCTCGATACCTTGCTCCTGACAGCAGACCGGAAAGTGATAAAGCTACTCACAAATGGATGGTTTATGTCAGAGGAACTAAAGAACGTCCAGACATTAGTGGTACAGTAAGAAAAGTTTTGTTTTTTTTGCACCCGAGTTACAGACCAAATGATTTGGTTGAGATTAATTCTTCCCCTTTCCACTTGATTCGTAGAGGATGGGGAGAATTTCCTGTCAGAGTTCAGCTTCATTTTTGGGACACACGCAACAAACCGGTGGATGTAATTCATAACTTAAAACTGGATAAGACTTACACTGGTCTTCAGACATTAGGTGCTGAAACAGTATTTAAAGTTTGGTTATTATCTACCAAGTCTGAAGACAAAAAGTTTTCTGTTCCACTGTCTGGGGAAGAAAAAGAAACTAATGATCACGATATCAAAATTTTGTCTTTAGAGAAGAATGAAGAGGGATACCTGATCTAGAAGAACATAGTAATATGCCACGAACAGAAACAACTATAAAAGAGAACACAGACCATGTCCACAAGGATGTAGTGAAACTATCATCAGTACAGATTCAACCATTAGAAGAAAAGAAATACCAAACCAAAATAATGATGATAAAGCCTTGACTCCGAAGGATCAGACTTCATCATTGAACACAGAAGATATGAAACATTCTTATGCCCAAAATTCTCTGTCTTTGAATGATACTACATTAGTTAAAGCCAACAGCATTACTCAAAATAAGAATTTCTCTTCCACAAATGTGTTTATTCCTTGTTTACATTACTGTTAATGGGGAAAAATATTTTATTCTTGTACCCGCTTCATCATTACCAAAGATACCAAATTCAACATTACAAATTGCAAAACCGGAATTTTCCATTACAGAAGGTACAAGTGATGATTGTGTTAAAAATATTCAAAGTAGTTTGGTTAGATCTGTTACCACCACTGGAAAGAACAGTGGAATTGCCAAACCTGTTTCAAAAAAAGCCATTAAAGTTAATTGTGGTTTCTAAGAAGGCATCATTAGAAAATACTGTTGTATGTGGAACAGAACAAGTCAGCCAGTTTAATGATGCTAACTTCTTACACTTGCCAAAATGTAAAACATCTCCAATACCCTTGGCAAGCATATTAGTTAATAAACATAATGAAAGTTTTATCATAAATAAAGAACCCACATTAAAACTGAAAGAACCTCCTTGTGATCCAGTTAGTCTAGTAAAGAGTTTACTAAATGAACATACTTGTGGCGATGCTTACAGTTTCTTGAAGCATCTTTTGAAATTATTTCCTTTGGTGAAAAAAGATGTTGATCGTTCTATCCATCCATACTGTGCCTCATCTTTAGAGCAATTCTTTTCATGGACGCTTGGAAAACAAAGAGCTTCTGAATGGCAACGAGCAAGACATGTACATCAGACTGCTGTACAAGTTATTGAAGAACATGATTCCCTTCTGAAATTTAAAGATGAAATAGGAAACACAAAAAAAATAGCATGGTGGTGTCGTAGGTTTGGATTTACTCCTCTTACTTCAAAAGCCAGAAGAAATGATTCTTTTCTTGTGGATTTGAAACACTTAACTACATATTCTATTCCTGATAACATTATTAATCACCTGGTTCAAGATTACCCCAAAGCTCAACCTAATGTTGAAGAAGTAAACGTGGATGTGGTTACAATTCAGAGCACTGACGACAATGTGAAATCTGAAAAAGGAAAACTTAGTATGATATCCAAAGTTTCTTCACATCTTGACACTTCAAATTTTTACATACCTTGTTCCTCTGCAGCTGAAGAAGTGCGGAATATTACAGCAGAAATTGGGGTACATCTAGAAGCTCAAGAATTGTGTCCACCAGTAAAGTGTTCAGTATTAGAAGAAATGTTGCTTTCTGCCTGCAGGGAGTTTGCTAGTGACATTTTAAGAATAGCCATTAGTAAATACTATGAAAGGATGAGCTGTCATCCAGCTGTTATAACTGTTAGTGATATTTTCGAGGCAATTCAAGTACTACCAGAGAATGACTTCATTACTAACAGTTATTTAGGCACTATACACTCAAATGTAGGTTAAAATTAGGCATCATATCACAGGGTTGTCTTAACAGTAACCCAAAAATTACCATATTTGAATTGTAAAAACAGCCATGAAAAAAAAATAGTTTTAAACTTTTTTTTTTGTACTACAAAAGATAATTTTGCCCTAATGTTAATTCTTGTTTTAAAAAAAAAGTACATTTACTTTGTCTTTAAGTTCTGGGAAAATTTTTTATGTAAAAAAATTCAGATTTTTACCTGACAGTGTACTTAATGAAATACAATATGCTGTAATGTTCAATCAGTCCTGTTGGAAACTCTGAAATTATGAATTATTTTATGGTGATTTGAAATAAGGTTGTATTAAAATAAATTTTTGTACAGTTGTAAGCCTGTGGTATTAATTTTTACTTCATAATAATTAGTTCAGTTTTGTGAGAAGTGTAGTGAAATTGTCACAGACACCAGTATTTTCATAATAATTCATCAGCTGTAAATTCAGAAAAGTAGCATAGCAGTAATATTTAAGAAAAGTGTTTTAACCTCAAGGGATGAGCTATTTACATTATTGTTATTGTGAATTGAAAAAGATTAAGGATTTACAAAAGTTTTACCATAAACAAAATAACTGAAATCTGTTATTTAGTACATATCATAAATGCACAAATTCCCTCTTAGCATACATGGACACTTCTAGAATAATGTATTGTATAAATTCCTGTGTTTTCCATCTTTATTGGTTTGTACCTTGTGAAAAGTTTAGTAGAACTGAATAATTGTAGGCCTAATGTGCATGTTTATACATCTATGTATGTGACGTTTTCAAAGCTGGTAATTTGTACCTTAGGACTAATTTGAAAATATACTATAATATATTTGAATCAATATTCTGTGAATGAAAATAAACTAGTACTTTAGCAAAACTATGATCATTTTAGCTGGCAAAAATGACTGAATGTAGATTTTTTAAAATTTAGGTAAACAATAATAAAGGCCAAATTTTAGAGCCCAAAATTTCGTACAATTCATGTGCATGTTTGAATGTTTCTAAGTATTACTTAAAGTATATTACTTTGGTTTATATTAAACCAGATTAGACATTAAGATAGTTACCTGCAAAAAAACAGCACTAATAAAATGTTTTACCTATTTTTACTACTACGTTTTTTACCATCTAAATAAAATCTCACATGGTATGAAAAGTGTAAAAGAAATAATTTTTATTTACATTCTAGTAATGTCAGTTGTAAGGTAAGCAATTAATTATAGGAAAGTTTTGAATATTTTTTAAAAACTTGGATGAAGTTCACCCCCATGTATGTATAACAGACAAGAGGGAAAATAGCATTAATAGTAATAAAAATTTCATTATTACTGTTCTAAAACTGGCTTGATGAAGCTTTCTCAGTATTTTAAATTGAACTTGCATGAATGTTGTTATAAAATGACCCTGTACTTAGAAATAATAATTTTCATTTTAATATTAAAAAAATAATACTACAGTTACTACATTTTTCCTGTATAGTGTAAAATGCATCCAACTATATGTAGCAACATTTTCAGGTTGTGACTGATAGGTGTAGTGACAAATTGCTCATACCATGTATATTTCACTAGAATTGTCCAGCTTTACCAAGTATTTTGGTTAATTCTAAGGTAATTCGGACAAGATTCAACTTTATTATATGTTGAAAACTAGGAAGCATAGATTTGTGTACTCTCTTTTGAGACATACCAAATCCCTAGACAAGGTTATAACAAATACACAGTTTACTGATTTCATTTCTTTCTCTAATAACTAAACAGATGTGCATCTCCTGTAACTGCTGACTTGAACAAGTTTCTACTAATAAAGACAAATGAGAAACAGCTTTCAAAGGAAAAACCTATACTTAGATATAAGGTGATTGTAATGTGTACATATCACTGTTGTGTACAAATATCTTTATCATGAAGGTAAACAGTATTATTTTTGCATTGTTTGAACATAGATGTTTCTTCCTTAGGCTTATCATGCATCTGATCATGCATTTAAATTCAAATACAAAGTCATATTAAGTATTTCAAACAGTGATAGTGATGATAATATTGCTCTACACTAAGCTACATTTTCGTTGTTCTAGATGTTTTTACATTATATAGGAATACTATTACAACTCTAGTCGGCCATTAAATTACCACCATAAACATTTAATTAAACTTATAACTGTTGCTAAGTTTCCTTCTGAAGATCATATAACACAATTGTTCAATTGTCAGATTTCTCTATGTGGTGAAAGGTATTCGTGTTTTGTTAAAGTAGTCACTTTTTTGAGCTTTTGACAGTATAGCACATCTCCAAGTAGGACTTCTTTGAGGATTGGGTAAGTGAACACCTAATTTCTTTTTTCATTATATAAAAAACAAAACAATCTCAACTTCACTGATTATCAACCACAAACAGATGATTGTCATAAAGTCACCATTCTCTATTCTTCTACCTCAGTTTGCAATTTCACTTTATGAGAAAGTTCTCTTTCAAAGATGCCTTCCTTCTTTATACAAAAGTAACTTGCTAGCTCTCCAAAGATGGTAAAAAAATTAGGTATGAGGACTTTCTGGTCAAAACATAAAGATCTCATGGAAGTAAACTCTTTTTCTGAATGAAGACTATAGAGGAAATATCCATTGAAGACAATTATCATAGTATTTTAAATTAATCAAGAGGGATCTTTGCATCCTAGAGCTTGATATTCTTGCTGGTCTCTTCAACCAAGGAATATTAGCTATTAAGAACACCTCCACTTGAGAACTGAACAATAGAATTAGTAATTTGACTATAATGTTTATTGTACATCTCTCTATGAAACTCCTAATGTAAAGGAAATTTTTTTTAAATTTTAAATTTGGCCCTAAATTTGAAACCTCTGTTTACATGTTCATTGTCAGGGGTCTGAACATACTAAACATATCGCTACACCTATGTTTGTTGTAATGACAAAAACTGATAGGAACAGGGGGAGCATTGTTCTTTTGAGCTTGCTCCTATCTTTATTAGCCTATCATCTGTAATGATTATGACTGTAACTGATCATAATCTCTAGGCAGTTGTCCTTACCATACCTAAAATTTTACATTTTTATAGTATCGTTTATGATGGTCATATGATTACCACGTAGGATACATTGTGTTCAGAAACAAAGTTGTGATATCTTTGGCAAATATCCTGTTCTAATCAACTGCAAAGCCTAGCAAGTCAGACATCAAAATCAGAAAAATCTTAGATTAAATTATTTTTCACCACCAGTTGGGGTATGTTGGAGCAAAATTTGAAAGATAAAGAGAAAATATTAGTTCCATCTCATTACAATTTTACAATCTGGCTTACAGAATATTGTCAACAGTTGGAAAGTGCTTTTCTTTTCATTCAATCACCTCCACTTGTTTCTCCTCCTTAGCCATCAAGATGTGGACTTTAGGGATTTTATCTTTCTTTCACACATACTGTCTTTACAACTGTAATTAACCTTTCTCTCTTTTATATCTTAAACTGGCTCTTCATATGTCTGACACTACATTAGTTGGAACAGATAACATCTAATTTAAAATGTTGTACCATCTCCCTTTTATTCCTACCTCAGTGTTTTTCGGTTGTTTACAACTTGATTTGACATATAACATGACCTTCATTTGTATAGGTTGTATGACAGTTTATCAATTTTTATTCATATTTAGCAGAGAGTTCATTCCAGATCTGTCTGGGATGAACTCTTAACTTGATCTTTTGCATAGTACCCCAGCTCTGTCTTCAATATCAGATTCTTTTTACCATTAAAATAAATGCCATTACTAAACAGCTCTCTTTCAGCTGCAAAGAGTATTGATGTTGATGACTTTTAGATTATCTATTTGTTATCAAAGAAAAGATAGATTGACCAGCAATTTCAAACTCCCTCCTTCAAGTAAATTTTGTTGTAGACCAGTGCAAATAGTTTTACATTTGTGTCATCTAAAGCCATTTATATGCATTTATGCTGCCAGCATTGAGTGCACCTTATTCTTGAGCTACACCTGGAAATGTACACATATTGCTATCATGGTTGAGATGAAGTTAGGACTTTTGTTTGACAGCAAGTTCATTTTTATTCCACATACAAAGCTTCAAATTAAATGGCCAGGTGTTAGGGAACTTGATTCGCAATCATGGGTTCAAATCCATGTCATGCCAAATATGCTTGCACTTTCAGTTGGGAGGGTGTTATAATGTGTGGTCAATCCCACTGTTGATTAGTAAGAGAATAGGTCAAGAGTTGGATGTGGGTGGTAATAACTAGCTGCCTTCCCTCTAATTTTTCACTGCTACATTAGGGACAGCTAGCCCTTATGTAGCATTGCACAAATTTGAAAAATAAACACATTATATGTTCAAGAACTGTAAGAAGTCCTTCTTTTACTCCCTATGATCATGCCCTCATTCAACCTAAATTAAATTATTGGTACTTATCAGAAAGCTGAGGTAATTGGATGATACTTTAAAACACCTACATGTATGTTATGACGAGAAACCCACTTGAAATAAAATTGTATTCTCAAGATGGCTGGTATGAGTATTAAAACTTTAAAATAAAGTACAGAACAACATTTTGACCTTTTTAGGTCATACTCATGTACAGACACCCATACATTATTGAATTTAGCCTTAACCATAGCTTTTTTTACTTTTTAGTTTATTTTAGTGAATATGGGCATTTTTATTTATTAATAGTTTAATTTCTCTTACTCAGTTAAAACTGTTAAACATATTCACTGGAATTAAGGCCAGGTGGTTAAGGCACTCGACTTGTAATCCAAGGGTCGCGGGTTCAAATCCCTGTCACACCAAACGTGCTTGCCCTATCAGTTGTTGGGGTGTTATAATGTGACAGTCAATCTCATTAATCATTGGTAAGAGTAGCCCAAGAGTTTGTGGTGGGTGGTGATGACTACCTGCCTTCCCTCTAGTCTTACACTGCTAAATTAGAGATGGCTAGTGCAGATATCCGTTGTGTAGCTTTGCACAAAATTCAAAACAAACAAACCAAACCCTGGAATTATTTTAATACTTGTAGATTTATTCTTTTGTTATGCATTTTGTTATATTCAAAATGATGTATAAAAAAAAATTATGTTATGTGTAAGGAAAGCTGATGGGTAAACAATGAGAAGTACATTAGATTCAATAGATTTTTAAACAGTGTGACTTGTATTACAATATTTTATTAAAGTTCTTGACAGTTTTTGCAACTAAGGCTACTGAATAAAAGAAGTTAATTTGCAGTAATTACATTGGCACAGATCAATACTGAATCCACTTGAGTACTTTTTTTTCATGACTCAGTCTCTAAATAAGCATTTGATAGCAGATGATAGAATTGTTTGAAGTAAAACTTTTAAACCCAGTCACAAACAGATTCTTTTATTGATCTTTACTTTGTGAACAGAAATATTTATCCATGCTAATTTCATCCGGTTTGTAAAATTGTTCAGTGCTTTCTGATCATCTATATTATCTAGACGAATAGTGTAGCTGAAATGGCTGTGCTAAAGATTTATGTTGGCTTGATATTTTTAAATTGAATGTTTTAGGTTACACTTTATTACTTTATATAAAATAGGTATTTTTGAACAGATCTGAATGCTAGAAGCATTGCCAAAACTATATTAATAGACAACAAGGCAATAGCCACGTTGCTTGTTAATGACTGAATAGGAGGCAAACAGTTTGGAAATTGCTTAGAAATGCTTCCATTACAGTTCAAGAATCTCATGGCATCACTATAAGCATGTCAGGTGCTAGAATATGAGTATTTAAGAAAGTTAATGTGTAGACAACAAAGAACCATTTGATCCTTCAAGGCAATCCATACCAACCACTTAAAAAACCATTGAAATCTCCTCTTAATTTCTTCACAAAATTGTGAATTACCCTTGTGTAGATGCTACCATGTATTACCACCAATATACTTAATTCCACAAGTTCATTACCCTGTCAGGAAAATAAAACTACTTTTTTTCCAGATTTTAAACTTATTTCTTCTCATTCTGTTTATTTGTAATACAGCCTAAAGAAATTAGAAGCTCTTCTATTGTTAGTTATTCAAACAGTCTTGCAAACGTCATAAGTAAATGTAAAAAAAAAAATATTACCATATATTCAAGTGCACTGAAATGATTAAAGAATTAAGGACTTATTCAATGACTTCTAGTCTCCATAGGCCTGGCATGATCAGGTGGTTAAGACATTCAACTCATAATTTAATGGTCACTGGTTCAAATCCCCATCACACGAAACATACTTGCCCTTTCTGACAGTTAATTCCATTATCCATTGGTAAAAGAGTAGTCCAAGAGTTGGTAGTGGGTAGTGATGACTAATTGCCTTCCCTCGAGTCTTATACTGATAAATTAGGGATGGCTAGCACAGATGCCCCTCAAGTAGCTTTGTCCAAAATTAAAAAAAACAAACTAGTCTCCACTGCTTGGCATTTACCTATTTAACATACAATAACTTTCCAAAGTGCTTAAAACTGCAATGGATACTTTCTAAACATATCCCAGGGTGCCTTAAATAAATGAACAATACCTTTCTTGTCCTAATAAATGTACTTTATTCTCATAAAGTAACTCTTCCATCTTTAGAATCATTCTAGTAACCCTCCTCAGAACCATTTCCAAAAGAAATCAGTATTATTTCTTAAATAAGGACACCAAAACTTTACACCATATTCCACTCAATATCTAACAACTGATTTATATGGCAACAATTATCCGTTTTACTTCTTATCAGCATTTATTAAAATACATCCAAATATTCTATTGCAGCCATTGTCTTAATGGCATAAATGACATATTGATCTTTATACCAAGTATTTTTTTCTTAACTCACTATTCAGTGGGTTTTAATCTATATTAAATGTGTACTTGGTTATGATAACTGAAATGCGATGCATCTAATTAAGATTATTTGAAGTTATTTGTTCAGATTACTAATTGATTCAAGTCATTCATACTACTTTAACATCCTTAGTACAACTAGAAATATCAAATAGTTTAAAGGCATTCAATAAATTTTACATTGATTAAATTCCATAGGAATATTAGGGAATATACTGTAAACAGCAAAAAACCAAGCACCTAAACCCTAAGACAGATAACAGGTGTCCAGTTTCAGTGAATTCCATTAAAAAAAAAATTTTCCTTTCTCTAACCCAACTGCCTGATATTCAGTTAACTGTATTTTTCTCCTAACCTTAACTGAATTTATATTCATAGTAAATCTTTCTTGTTGTGCCTTATCAAAAGTCTTAAACTTTGTACAGTATTTCAGTAATCCAGAGAATAAATAATATCCTT
This sequence comes from Tachypleus tridentatus, assembly GCF_004210375.1. Lineage (NCBI taxonomy): Eukaryota > Metazoa > Arthropoda > Merostomata > Xiphosura > Limulidae > Tachypleus > Tachypleus tridentatus. The sequence goes on from NC_134836.1 coordinate 45,146,555, forward strand.
GCAATGGAAAACAACAGGTTAGTAAAGCAAGTTTTTCTCTTTAGTAAATCCATGTAGGCTTTCTTTTATAATATGATACTTCACTGTTTCATTTTGTGAAACTTTTCATTTCAGTCTGTCTAGAATTATTTCCACTAGAGAAGTAAAGCCAACTGGTTTGTAATTTACACAGCACCTTATCACTCACTTTAAAAACAGTTGCAATATTAGAAACTCTTCAATCTCAGGTTCCTGCTCATCATTTATCAGCCTACTGAAAATTCAAGAGTAACTTTCATCTGAAATTTGACCACCCATAAAACCTTCAGGAAAATTACTGTCAGGACACAATGCTTTATTTTTAATTTTTCAATTATTTTCTTTACCATCAAGAGATCAATATCTACAAGATGCAGATTTATGCTTTTTCTTCTGTTTTCACAAGAAAGAATGTTAGCAACATTCCTCTTTCTGAGCATTTTATGAGAAATATTGGAACATATAAAAACACAACTCATAATCTTTAACAAAATCCCTACCTTAAGTATCTTTTTAAGGGTCTAATCCCAATTTTAACAGTTTGTTTCACTTTGACATATTAAAGCCTGTGCTTGTTGCAGCTTTAAATTAACACACAAGGAAGTATAGTAGCTCACAGTAAACATAATGCAGTTGATTAATTGTTAAGAAGACAAGTGCATCCCATGATGTTTTTAAGCTGAACTCTAAGGGTTCATGAAAAATGAAGAGTATAAGACTGATTACTTTGTGAAAAGTTATAAATTTTATGTAAGTGTTAATATTAAGTTACTAAATGTCAATTATGCTTAAAAACTATTCAAACTTACTGTGGTATTTACTTGTAAAGGCTTATTTTATGTATATGTGTACTGTATAAAGAATACAGATGCTCCTGGAATTGTCCTCCACTGGAGCAGCACTAAGTTTTCAGATTTGCAATGCTAAAATCAAGAGTTTGATTCCACTTGGTGGACACAGCAGATAGCCCAAAATGGTTTTGCTATTTAAAAAAAAAAACATGCTCCTGGAACCATGTATATAGTTTTAGATTTGCTACTCTCTCTCTTTTTTTTTTTTAATTTATATATCAGGCAATGACCCCAATAAGTTTTGTAAATGGAAGCAAACTAGTTTCATCTGAGGTTCAAAGCTGCAGATTTATTACTTAATACACTTTAATAAAACTGTTTACTTTGCCTTAAGTAAAATATTCAAGTGTTTTAATAGAGCTGCATCTTGAAATGAAATAACTTTCTTTTTTTTGCAAGAGTTGCTTTTGTTAATTATCAAAAGAGCTTTTATGCTGACATCAGCAGCATATGTGCACCTAAAGAATTATTTACTTTTACATAACATAAAAATAAATGTTTTCAAGTGAGAACTTTTGTAATTTTTTTTCTGGATAAAACCCAAAAAAAGTATTTTTTTAATGTGAATATACCACATTCACAATTTTAAAACCAGAATAAATAATTTGGCATGTTTTTAAATATTTAATTAAATTTGTACAGATTGTGTAAGTTTTTTACTTCCTTTAAAACAGTTATTTTACTTCCTTTAAACCAGTTATTTTACTTGTTTTTAAGCATTACTTAATTTTGGTACAGAACCATCTTAGAATCAAAATTAATATTTATACAGATAAATATGAATTGGACTGTCAAAACACTGAGTGCATAAAATGTGATAGAAGGTAACTCAAGTTTTTTCAATACATTGCATTAATGGTAATATTAACAATTAAAGGTACTTTTGCAGTTAAATAGTCCATTTAAAATCATATGAAGAATATCAGTGAGTTATAGCATTATTTATATAGCTGGATTGATATTTGCTAACATTCTTCAAAAAATATTTTCCTAGTTAGTCATTGTTCTGTTACCTGTTGTGAAGTTGTATCATGTATACAACTATATATTTTGTTTAGAAAATAAATAATAATACCTAATTAGCAATGTTATTCAGAATATTTTTTTTTTTTTTTTATACTGAATTCTGTATTGTGCTTTAGGTAAATGCCTAAATAAAATTCAAAGAAATCAGTTAACGTGGAAAGTAGAAGTCTAAGAGAAATGCTGAGTAGCCAACCATAAACTAGCACTTCAATACGCGAGACTCTGTATGAATCCAGCAACACACAAACAAAATATTTATTCAGTAATAGCATTATGTTGGGGTCTTTATATATACATATAAACAGAGAGAGATATATTTCACTCTGAGATAATGTGTATTTCATACTTGCATTTAAAAACAATTTCAAAGTTACTAACACAGAATGTAATAAATCCACTTGAAGTTAGATGTCAGTTCACATACCTCTCACATACTAGCTTGTTCAAGAATAATAGATTAAGAGCAACTATTTGCAGGAAATGAGAGTACTGTATTATATCATCTCAGTTTAGCTGATGAAAGGGAAGGAGCATAAGATATTATCTGGCTGTGTATTATGAGGAAGTGCTAGATAACTGAAGTGGTCAACCAAGTTGCTGACAACACCCTCTTTATTACTATGGTTGAGATTAACTGCTAGAGCAGAAGTTAGGAGAACAGTTGTTTATGCAGTCACTGACTAAAAGAAAGTAGTATTATTTGCTTTCAATGCTATTGGATGGTGGTGTGTGTAGCAAGATGTATGGTCTTCATTTTATGACTAGCACTTGATTACCAGTATCTAGGACAATCATTTGGTTGGGAAACCAGTGATTGAAAAAGAGTTTGCAACTCTTTATTTTCCTAGGTACTGGTTGGTATTGTCTTGTCAACAAAATTTATGGATTACATTTTGTGACAACCACTCAATTATCACTACTATTATGACCAGTTGGTATGGAAACTAGTGACTGAAAAGATGATGTTTTCCTTGCTTTCTGAGTTATCAGTACTGTTGTTTTGGTAATAAAATGTATTTTGTGATTACCACTAAATTGTCATTAAGTTAATACACTTGTTGATAGTAAGATGGAATAAAACAACAATAAGGCTTTGTGATCCATATTTTTAAGCTGTTGAGCAGTGTCACATGTAATATCCCCTAGATATTGGAGAGATAGGTGCTTGATTATTGTTTATTTAAAATGTATGATATTGGGAGATGTAATCACAAGACCTCCACTAATTTTCACAATTCAAAGTGTTCACCAGGAATTCAAAAATTCAGCTGAAAAAGTGTTGTTCTTCTCACTTTCAAAACTATTGAGCAACTTTCTTCATTGAAGCAACCTGCCAGTGCTTCATTAGGAATGTTCATGACCTAGTTGAGCAGTTAAAGTTATTCGGGACCACACAAAGAGTGTTCTCCATTATATGAGAACGTATATTACCTCCATGTATACCTAATGAGAGCTATATTCTTAGTCAACACATAATTAAAATCAAATAACAGTGAATCCAAATGGAACAGGCCTTAATTTATTGGTTTTTATGTGATACCAACTGTAATGACTGGGTCATTTCTTTAATGATTATAATGAGTTTACTGTTTTGGCTATTGATGCTGGCAGTTGTCTAGGACAGTGAATATAGTGTGTATTATTGGATTTAGCCTAGATTGATATAAGAATGTGTCTGATATCTAAGGTGACGACAGCAGGAATAATTGTCCTGATTAGAATATTTTTATCCAAAACGCCTAAGTCCAACTGCATCTAGTCGGATTTTATATTTCATAATGCCTGAAAAGAAACTGCTCACTGGTGGTGGTACATAACAGCACTGCAACTATCAACGCGGAACGTACGTGAAAAGCCCTTGTTTGGACCACAGTAACGGTGTACGATGCCATAGATAGTTTGTTTATCACTACTAGTATATACGTTTTTATTGCCCCCATTTGCGTAGTGGAATGTCTGTGAACTCACTCCGCTAAAAATCAGTTTTCGATATAGATAGCCCATTGTGTAGCTTTGTGCTTAATTCTAAGTTAACAAACAATGAAAGTTCTTTTAAGCCCGTTAAAACACGTGTTTTTATGTTTTCATAGACGCATTTACGGAAGTTAAAACATTTCTAACGTTATCTTTTTCGCATAATACTCCTCTGCTATCTCCAAAACTACTGTGTTTTTATTTTATTTTAATGATATTTCTCTAGAATTTATCATCAGGTCTCTGAAACAGTTAACTACCTCTATCGTACTGCAATCAGAAGTAAAAATTATACTTGAGTTTCATAACTTTATAAAATGTACACTCGACCCCTTATTTTGCATGATCAATGAGAATTAAATCTGTTTTCATAACGTAATAACGTATCATATACGCATGCTTTTGACTGTATTTGTCTTCATCTATATATGAATATTACCATCATGACAGATACTTTTTTGGGATTTTTGTGTGCTTATTTTTACGGAATATTATACGTATGGCAATCTTTAAAAAAAATAAAAGTTTGTAATAACTCATATACGTTTGGTTTGGTTTGAATTTCGCGCAAAGCTACACGAGGGCTACCTACGTTAGCCGTCCCTAATTTAGCAGTATAAGACTAAAGGGAAAACAGCTAGTCATCACCACCCACCGCCAACTCTTGGGCTACTCTTTAACTAAGAATAGTGGGAATGACCGTCACATCATAACGCCCTCACGGCTGAAAGGGAGAGCATGTTTGGTGTGACGAGGATTCAAACCAAGTACCCCAAGATTAGAAGTCGAGTGCCTTAACCACCTGGCCATAACGAACACATTCATATACGTATTGTTAAATTAGCAGATTTAAATACACTAATACAGTGACGATACTAAATGACTTATTAAATAGTTAATTTGTCAATTTAGTTAATATTATCAATAACGAATAATGTTCCAAAAATGGAAATTAGGTAAATTCTGTACAGTTAAACATAAATTCAATAAAATATTAAAAATATATTATTGAATTTACACAATCTGAAAAGCACAAACTTTTTTTACCGTAAACAACAAACAACAATACAAGAGTATGGACCATAAATTTTTCAAGTTATGAGTTTTTACATTTTGCTTAAATCACAGTATATTTTAATTTTTACTTCTGTCAATTTGTATAATTTATAATTGCTTATAGATGTTAGAGGGCTCTGTATAATTCCTGTGTACTGTAAGTTCGTTATTAGTGCTTTGTCATTACTGTGTGAGTGGAATTGCAGTGGAATTTTTTTAAAGGTAAAGAATTTCTTTTTTACTCTATCAGTACAACTAATCGGTATGGCAGGTATTGAAAGATATAGTTTCTCTTTGACAACTTTTAGTCCTTCAGGAAAGTTGGTACAGATTGAATATGCTCTTGCAGCAGTTGCAGCTGGCGCCCCTTCTGTTGGCATCAAAGCTTCGAATGGAGTTGTACTGGCTACAGAGAAAAAGCATAAATCTATTTTATATGAAGAGCATAGTATACACAAAGTAGAAATGATTACAAACCACATAGGAATGGTTTATAGTGGAATGGGCCCTGATTATAGACTCTTAGTGAGGAGAGCAAGAAAACTTGCTCAACAGTATTATCTGACTTACGATGAACCAATTCCAACAGCACAGCTAGTTCAACGAGTGGCTTATATCATGCAAGAATATACACAGTCTGGTGGAGTCCGACCATTCGGTGTTTCCTTACTTATTGCTGGATGGGATGATGACAGGCCATATTTATTTCAATGTGACCCTTCAGGAGCATATTTTGCATGGAAAGCCACAGCTATGGGGAAAAACCATGTAAATGGTAAAACATTCTTGGAAAAAAGATACAGTGAAGATTTAGAGCTCGAGGATGCTGTACACACTGCGATTCTGACATTGAAGGAAGGGTTCGAGGGACAGATGACAGCAGACAATATTGAAATTGGAATCTGCAATGCCAAAGGATTTCAACGCCTTTTGCCATCTGAAGTAAAGGATTATTTAGCTAACATTTCATAACCACTCAGTTTCAGCTTTCTTAATTTTGAAGAAAACTAACTCAGCTACAAGTCTTAATTATTGTATTGTACAATGCTAACTACATGTTACTTGTGTGTATCAATTAAATTGTTACCTAGTTATTGCCTATTTCTTTTACATTTTCAAGTGAATTTTAAATGAATTTGATTTTTTTTTCTCTGGGAGTTTTCTATCATATTGTATTGAGAAAAATATTCAATAATACATATACTCTGTTTAATTATTGGTGTTGTATTTTTCAGTTGATGCATATCTTTAAAATGTTTATTCTGGAAAACAAAAATGTTAAGGGGTAAAGATATTTAAATAAACATGGATGCTAAAATACTAATGTAAAGTATATATAATGGAAATTAAAAGAAAAATGGTGAACAATTGACCAATCTTTCTTGTTAAGTAATATTTATCAAGCATACAGCTAGATTTTTATAATTCAAAGACTTGTTTTTATGACCCTCAAAAGTGGGTGTGACACTTTACATGTTATATTTTTCTAATTTAAAATTTCAGTTTACCATTACATTGTTTTGAAAAGGCTACAAGATACAACAGAAATATATTAGACCAAAATAAGGCCTTTAAGCTTGTTGATGTTACCCTTAGAGAAAATAACGAAAATTAAATGTTGCCACTTCACAATCATGTACTTTTTTCTTTTTTTTTAAGAATAATTCTGAATCTGTATTGGTACTTCTTATAAAATAATGTATCAGTTGGTAATTTATTTTTAAAATATACAAAATTATTTTTAAATTCTTGAACACGTGTAAAATCACAAATAAGTACAGTTAAGAGTAGCAACCTTTTCTTTTGTTTATGCAATAAAATAATTTTTACTTCGAGTTATTTTTAGTCCTAAATACACTTGCATGTTTTCACACTTCAACACAATATCTTCAGCTTAAGTTTTAACATTTAATTGTCAGCCAATTAGATGAGCAATAAGCAAAATGAAGACAAAAGCTCTTTTTTGCCAGCATTAAACATGTATACTTTAAAACCAAAACAAAATGGCTGCCAATATTTTATCAATTCGGCAAATGCAGTTTCAGTAATTTACAGAAATATCCTAACACCTCTGAAATCAATATTTATTCAGCACAATCACATGTTATGAAAAGGGCTTGTAAGTTGGTCAAGTTAACCACTTGTTTTTTGTCCTTTCAAATAATATAAAACCTGTGTTAAACATCCACACATTAACCAAATGTCAATTAACTTTAAGCTTAATTATAGACCTGCTATTTCAAGGAGATCAGTTAAAACAAAAAAATTCATTTTGTCATAGCATAATATTTATTTTTCATTTATCTTGTAACTATGTATAATAATGTGTGGGTTTAATGTTCCTTTCCTATTGAAAGCTATGGAGTTGACTGTTTCCTGTTCTTTTTATACCCTTCGGTTTTATACAACCAGTAGCCATCATTTTTTTTTAAACTTGCAATACAACTTCATAATAATGGAACATTATTAAAAAAGTTATTTTGTTTAATGACTGATAATAATGTTTATTTACAATACACAAAGTTAAAAATACTGTACTTTATGCAACACTGGCTTTGTGATTACTTGCAGTGGTTTCCAACCTTTTTTATGCTCTGCACCCCAAAAAAATTTTAATATGTTCTCACACCCCTCACAGTAATCATTTATTTAAGAATAAAGGTAAAGGTGGCCAAAACAAATGTTATCTCGCACCCCTAGAATGTGAGCACCCCTGGTTGCGAACCACTGGATTATTGGAAGGCTTTAGACAAAAAACTAGTTCATTTTTATTTTCTTGTAGTTTAAATTCATGTAAGTAAAATTTAATGTTTGAAGTTAAAATTGCCCCGGCATGGCCAGATGGTTAAGGCACTCGATTCATAATCTGAGGGTTGTGAGTTTTAATCCCTGCCACACCAAACATGCTCATCCTTTCAGATGTGAGGGTATTATAATGTGATGGTCAATCCCGCTATTCATTGGTAAAAGAGAAGCACAAGAGTTGACGGTGGATGGTGATGACTAGCTGCCTTCCCTGTAGTCTTACATTAGAGATGGCTAGTGCAGGTAGCCCTTGTGTAGCTTTGTGCAAAATGAAAAACAACCACAAAAGACGTTAAAATAGCAAACAAAAAGTAAAATATTTGACCAGTCAAATTCTGTTTGCAAACAAGATATTACAGAAAGTAATACAGCTTCGGTCTACAGTCTTTCCACTTTATGTAGTAGTACCACACAGTGTAAAAATAATGTATTTCATTTTGAAATACAGTATGTTACTATACTTGTGAATTATGCATCAAAAAGACAAATGACTGTTAAACCAAAGAGAAATAATACAGATGACATTGAAATTGTTGTATTTGTTGTCATTACATGAACATGTTTGGAAAGTGCCTGATTAATAGGCCCTTGTTGTTCATATTATTTTGAAAACTGAAGCACTCATTATGATTTTTCTTTGAACATTATTTTTTTCAAAACTATAGCTTGTGAGTAAAAGTAGTATAATAGTAAACTTCAATTACTGATGTGAAACTCCTACCAAATATTTCTGTAAGTAATTTTAATATACTTGTTATGTTCAAAAGCCCAGCACTTGTACGCTGTTAACTTTGATTGTGCTAAAATATAAATCTTTATATTTATCAAGTATAATTAGTTTAAAGACTGTAATAAATAGTATGGATTGTTCACAAGAAGATTATTATTTCAGGAAAACTGTATATTAGTTGCAACTGTTTAAAGAGTAAAAACAAACATTGTGCTCTCCAATAGCTTTGATGTCTAGTTTTTAGAATTATAAATAAATATAACTTTGGATATTATTTGGACAGTGAGATGGAAAAGTGAATATTAAAGAATTTGCAGGTCCCAGCTCTAACAGTATCTTGCTGATGAAAGATGTGACACTACAGCTGTGATGTTTAATAAAATACTGGGGCATCATTAACAGTTTTTTTTGTTTTTTCACTTTTATGTTGTAGTTTTTTTTATTAATGAATAAAGACAGGCATTTTAAAAGTGCTTTCTAGACCTATTTGCCATAAAGTGTGATGTTAATAAAATTTGCTAAGCCTACTGTCATAAGTTTATGAAATGTAACTCAAAGTTTGGTGGGATTACTCAATTATTGGATATTGAAAGCTCATGTACATGGTTTTCCCACTTAAGACTGTATCATGAGCTATTTTTTAAACCAAGAGCTTACTCATTATTTACAATGTTCAGTATTCTGTCATACTCACCACGAGGTTTGCAGTTGTAACCTTGCTAACTAAAGAAGTTACATAAGTCATTTATGGACCACACTAACCTGAAGTCAGTGTTAATCATTGTGCTTTTCATTAACTATTAAGAATGGAAATGTTGACATATTCTGTTTTATATTTAGACTATCTGGTGAAGTTTTATAAGTGTAATACAGATGGATGCATGCAATGAAAACTAATTATGGATTTTTAAGAGGGTTAGAGCAAGACTCATATTGCAGCTTTATGAAAGTTACTTAGTTTCTAAAATGCTTTCTTGTAGGAACAATGAATGCCAAGATATTATGTTTTGATATCTCAACCACTTAATACAAGTTATAAGATGTTGATAAATCAGTTAATACTACTGAAGCATTGTACTAGTTTTACATTAACACCCTAATCATTAAATTCAGGGGGAACCATTTACACAGAAGTAAAGTTACACTTTTATTTAAATTGTAGTAAAGTCATCGTTGGGTAATAATCTTCTGGTTTCCTCGGCATAGTAAGAAAAATCACTTGAGGAATGTTTTGAGATCAAGATATTACTGACTGTTGGTTTATCAATACAAATATTTAAATTTCTCTGTGAGATAATTATGTAGTGTCTTTTGATATCCAGCAAAGCAGAGAAATTGTGCCTACAAGAACAGGAGATTCATGGATCTTGTGTGCGTTCTGTCAAGTGTAATGAAGAATGTGCAGGTTTACACAAGAAATCAATGTTTAATTGAAATATTGACAGTTTATAAAAAACAACAAACCACCATTACACAATGTAACGAAGAGATTGTGTTAATCTACATATATTGAAAATAAACAGTTGTGTGACTTTACAGAGTAACAATGACTTAAATAACAGGCCTTTCCTAGTACTCATGCCTCCATCTCTAATTTAGTTTAACATATAAAAGAATTACAAACAGAGAGTATCTCCATGTTAAAATGCAACATAAGAATTAAAAATTAACTCTCGACTTAACCTTACTAACAATACCAAACTGTGCCATAAATACAAACCTGTATTTCACTGTCACGTGAGGCCAGTTACAAAGTATTCACTTAATGGTAAACTTAAACAAATGCTTAAATATTTAGTTAAATTATAGACAAAAGCCAAATAGTGCCCACATGAATGAAAAAGTAAAAATTAATTTTAAACTTAAAAGAGGTCTTGAGGAATTCTTGGCCAATAAAATTACACAAACCTGTTATCCACAATCAAAACTGGGAATTTTTTGGATAAGAGTTCTTATGTAAAAGTGAAAGCTGGAGAAACACCAGATGGAAATTTGGTAAACATGTATATGCAAAACCTGTGTAAAGTTATAGGTAATTTTCTGCTCTCCCAGTCCTCAGCACTTTTAAATATGGCAATAAACTCTTGAGTTTATGACACAGTGATTGGTACCTAATACATCAGTTGGCTAGTGAGCAGGTTTAAGAATAATTTCATGTAATAATTAAAAGAGTATTGTTATTCCTGTAAGAGAATCAGATCAGAAGACACTTGATGCAGTTAGTCCCTGTGAAAGTTAATGTATTACAGATCTAATGATGTATTTCATCATAAAGTTTATTTTCAAAATATTTTATTCTCTAAATTCTATAAGAACACAAAATTAGTTGGTATACCAAAATTTTTTTTTTTTTTTTTAATTTCTTCATCTATTGAATTACTCACAACATAATGTTTTGTGATGACATGGGACCTATTGGTCCATCTTGGCTATTACACACTCTAAATTTACTTAGAAAACTTAGTCAGCCCTTATCATTCATGTACTCATCAACCTTTTTCTTAAACTCTTAAATTCACTGCTTCCATTACATCTGAAGGCAACCCATTCCAAATACCAACCACCCTGTTAGAAAAATAAAACTTTCTTAGCTGAAGATAACTTCTACCCTGCCATAAATTTATACTTTTGTCCCCTAGTCCTACTACTCTCAGTGTTAAATATGAAAAAAGATGATTCATCAGCATTATCAATTCCCTTTACAAACAAAAACACCCCAATTAGATTCCCCCTAACTTTTTTTTTTTCAAGAGATAACAATTTGAGAGATTTAAGCCTCTCTGATATAGAAACCCGTCCATCCCAGGCACCATTTTAGAAACCTTTCTCTGAACTCTTTCCAACAATTCAATGTTTTTTCTAAGGTAGGGATCCCAAAACTGATTACAATATTCCAATTGTGGTCTAAACAGTGACCTGTACAGTGAACTTATAACCTCATTGGACTTGTATTTAATATTTCTTTAGTTTAGCTTTGCAATTAGCAACAGCATACTGCTTGGATGGCTGTTGAGACTGATTGGCTATTGCATCAAGATCCCTTTCTTTTGTGACACTTTTAAGGTTATTCCTATCCAACTTTCACTTATAATTCAAGTTGTGATATCCTGCATGCATCATCTTGCATTTATTATACTTAAAACCCATCTGCTATTTATTTGCTCAACTCAATAAATTATCTAAATCCTTTTGAAAAGCAGCAGCCTCCCCTTCATTTCTAGCAACACATAAGACCTTAATATCATCTGTAAATTTAAGTAACTTATTGACTATTCCTTCATCTATGTTATTGATGTAAATCAAAAAGAACAAAGGTCCTAAGACAGAACCCTGAAGTACCCCACTTATGACATTAATACAGTTTGACTGAAGTCTATTTGTAACAACCTCTTGCTTTCTTTTCCTTCCTCTTTTCTATGCAATTTGCTAACTTATTCCCACATCTACACAGACAATTTATTTTACAAGCCTTTCATGTGGTATCTTGTCAAATGCTTTCTAAAATCTAAATACACCAAATCTACATCATTACCCTCATCTACATAAGCAGTACCCTTTCCAAAGAATGTCAAAGATTTCTAAGGCAAGATTTTCCCATAGTGAAACCATGTTGATTATCCAATAAAATTCTAAATTTGTTAAGTAACTTTGCAAAGCCTCTTTTAATAAACTTTCCAAAGGTTTTTCTACAACTAATGTAAAACTAATGGGTCCATAATCACTGGGAAGATTTTTATAACCTTTCTTGAAAAGAGGAGTTACATTAACTATCTTCAAATTTTCTGGTATTTGCCAACTATCTAAGAACTGACAGAAAATAGTAGTAAGTGGCACATTTACCCAGTCTCCTTCAAAACTCTTGTGGAAACATTATCTGTCCAAGGAGTCTTATTGTTTTTAAACTTCCCAATTTTTTTCTTGACAAGTTCAGAATTAATGTAATCATCCTGTTTGATCTTGTTTCCATTTATCAACTGTTAAAGATGTAGAACACTGCTTAAATCTTAATTAGTAAAACTGAAGAAAGAGCAAAATATAATAACCATCTCATAATCATCAGATACTAGCCTTCTTTTATCACCCCTCAAGGATCCTAACACCATTCTAACATTTCGTGTACCATCAATGTATTTAAGGAAATCCTTAGTGTTAATTTTTACTTTTTCCAACCTTTTCTCATACATGCTTTTTGTTGTCCTAATTTCCTGTTTCACCAACCTTCTTGATATTCTATAATCTTCTAATCTCATGCCATACAAGTCAATTTAAATTGCTTAAATTTATTATTCTTTTCTTTAATTTTGTTCCTTTTATTCACTTTGTGAGCCAACATGGTTTTTCACTTGTCACTACTGTTTTCTTTCTGTATTAATGTCTCCAAATACTTCATTTCACAACAGTTAAAGTTTTTACATAATCATTATTATAACTTGGAGAGAATATGATTCAGTTGAAATTAAATACCTGCTATCAGTATCTGTGCAGGAGTTTACCATTTAAAACACCATTAACTAAAGCTTGGATTTCTGTACCTCCTGAAATTTTTTTTATTTAGCATAAAATCTAAGTCCACATATTAATGCTTACATTGTGGTCTTTGATTTAATTTGGGTTGTATGCCAGCCCCTACTTTGGCTATTAAGATGCCATTCCCAGTTGTTAAACAGTCACCAGAACTATAACTTCATTAACGTTAAGTGTTGTAGGAATTAAAAGGCCCAAACCAATAGTTCTTGGAAAACATGCAAATTTATAACTACAAACAGTTTCATGATACATTTTCTACTATGAACTTAAAATAATTATTGAGTCCAACAGTTGTGTGATTACACTGAAACAGTTCACCAATTTAGTAAATTATAAAGTTATTGCACAGTTATTTACCTTGTGGCATCAGTCTAATGACAACAATCTACATCTGAAAATTTCCACAGAATAAAGTTTATGTTTGTATATTTAAAAACGGCTTGTATGGATAAATAAAGCACTAGTAGAGGAGCGAACAACGGTTCGACCTTCTTCGGTCATCGTTAGGTTCTCAGCCGTTTTTAAATATATAATTTTCTCTACAAGTGGGTTTTCTCGTCATCACGGAAAGTTTATGTCTGTCAAATCAAGTGATGATTTAATTACTATAGGGACTGCCTTTTTTACTTATTTATCACAAAATTCCTTTATGATACTCATGACAAAGACGTTACTTCAACGTGAATTGTAAGACACAACGGAAAAACTGATGTAAATTCCATAGAATTTTCAGTTTATTTGTTGTTAATGGTTTTTGGAATTTCGCACAAAGCTACTCGAGGGCTATCTGTGCTAGCCGTCCCTAATTTTGCAGTGTAAGACTAGAGGGAAGGCAGCTAGTCATCACCACCTACCGCCAACTCTTGGGCTACGCTTTTACCAACAAATAGTAGGATTGATCGTCACATTATAACGCCCCCACGGCTGGGAGGGCGAGCATGTTTGGCGCGAACCCGCGACCCTCGGATTACGAGTCGCACGCCTTACGCGCTAGGCCATGCCAGGCCTTATTTGTTGTTAAACACAAAACGCTGAGCCATTGATGGATTGCAACGTGAGACACAAACCCAGTTATATCCGTATACAATCGAGAGATTAAATTAAAGCACTTAGAAATTGAATAAAAACGTAATGTTCAACGTTTTCACCATAACAACAGAGACGAGATTTTCATTTCAAGTTTTTTCTAGGCGTGTATTTGTTTGTAATATATATCACAAAAACAATTTAAACTAGTTTATAATAGGCGTATACAAAAAAAAAAATTGTACCTCAATTGCTCAGTAGTAGATTACAAACTCACAAAGCTAAATTTTGAGGTTCGATTTCCCACAGGGGCTACAACAGATAACCCAATGTGGATGTTCCATAAAACAGACAACAACAAATATTTAAAAAGTGTAATATCTGACAACAACAACAACTTGTCAACAGACAAGTTAAAAGTATTAAATTACGAATGCTACTAGGCATACGTGTTGTTTCATTGTCTACTTTTATAGGCCATGTGATCTAAGTATTTTTCGGAATTGCCCAAGTTGTAGTCGTAGTTCAGCGACATAAGTGTCGATAACTCGGAAATTTGTCGTCTTCACATACAATAAATGTGTTTGTTGATAAATATTCCGTGCAATTTGTATATATATATCATTTTAAAAATATTTGATATGCTTAATAACATATAAACATTTTATATGCTTAAATGTTTGCATATAATGTAATGAGCCACAGGTGACAGAAATTCTCCTAACAATGTCATGGATGCTACAGTGACATGTAATCCACTGACTATATATACTTGTTTCTTTCGATTATGTGGGTAATATATACCTGTGAGGTGTGGAAAAATAACCTGGTAATTTTTTTAAAATAATTATTATGTATCTGTGATATGTAAAAATATAACCCTTTGATTTTATTAAAATGATTATTATAATATATATTTGATGTGTGAAAAAGTAATCTGATGATTTTTGTTAAGTGATTATTATAATTTATCTGTGATGTGTGAATAAAGTAATTTGATGATTTTTTTTAAAAATAACTATTAGGTATCTGGTTTGGTTTTGAATTTCGCGCAAAGCTAATGAAGGGCTATCTGCGCTAGCCGTCCGTAATTTAGCAGTGTAAGACTATAGAGAAGGCAACTAGTCATCACTATCTAACGCCAACTCCTGGGATAGTCTTTCACCAAAGAATAGTGCGATTGACTGTAACATCATAACGCTCCCACAGCTGAAAGGGCGAGCAAGTTTGGTGTGACCGGTATTCGAACCCGCGACCCTCGGATTACGAGTGGAGTGCCGGGCCATTATGTGTCTCTGATATGTGAAAAAGTAACCCAATGATTTTATTAAATAATTATTATAATATACAGTATATATGGCGTGTGAAAAAAGTAATCCAATGATTTTTGTTCAATGATTATCACAATATATCTGTGATGTGTGAATAAAATAACGTGATAATGTTTAAATGATTGTCATGATGTATCTGTAATGTGTGAAAAACGTAATCTGATAAGTTTTAAAAAATAATTATTATAATACAGTGGTACCTCGGTTCTCGAACTACTCCCCTCTCGATGTAATGTGTGAAAAACGTAACCTGATAAGTTTTAAAAAATAATTATTATAATACAGTGGTACCTCGGTTCTCGAACTACTTCCTCTCGAACAATTCGGTTTTCGAAAATACTGTTTAAGAAAAATATGTCTCGGTTGTCGAACACAAACTCGGTTCCCGAATCAATCTGTCGTGGTCTGAACCCCCGAAATAACCTGACTGATGACCCGAACGACTCTTCGACCATTTTCGACTCACGTCAAGCTTGCCCAAAACATTTTACCCGCACCTGTCGCTCAGTCCACACCCCTGTTAAAATCTGCTGTGAACATTCTCGTTTTTCTTTTTGTTTTTCCAAATATTCTGATTAAATAAGCCACCATGGGTTCAAAGAAGGATAATGAAAGCAGCAAACCAAAATGAAAAGTTGTTAGAGCTACAATAGAGGTGAAAAAATATCTCATAGCGAAGTATGAGAGTGGTGTTTGCATGTCTGACCTTGCTACACAGTTTGGTATGGCAAAGTCTACAGTCTGCACCATACTGAAAAATTAAGATGTCATCAAAGGAGCTGGTGTTGCAAAAGTAGTGACAGTGCTTACGAAACAAAGATCATAAACAATGGAAGAGGTAGAAAAACTGTTGCTGATTTGGGTAAACGAAAAACAGTTAGCTGGTGACAACATTTCTGAGACCATTATTTGTGAGAAAGCAAAGCAGTTGCATGCTGACCTCCTGAAAAACATTCCTGGAACGAGTGCTGATACAAGTGATGCCTTTAAGGCTATTATGGGTGGTTTGAAAAATTTAGGAAGAGAAGTGGCATACATCGTGTGGTGAGACATGGGGAGGGCCCCAGTTCTAACAAAGACGCTGCTGATAAATTTGTTAGGGAATTTAAGGACTATGTAGAAGCTGAGAGTTTTATTCCCCAACAAGTGTTCAACTGTGATGAGACAGGGACAGGCCTCTTTTGGAAGAAAATGCCAAAGAGGACCTACATCACCAAGGAGAAGAAGTCACTGCTAGGACACAAGCCAATGAAGAACATGTTAACTCTATTGTTATGTAGTAATGCAAGTGAGGACTTAAACTTAAGCCTTTGCTTGTGTACCATTCTGAGAACCTGAGGATTTTTAAGAAAAATAATGTCCTGAAAAGTAAACTAAATGTCATGTGGAGGGCTAATAGTAAAGCATGGGTCACCATACAATTTTTTATGGAGTGGATCCATGAAGTGTTTGCCACAAATGTAAAGAATTACCTCACGGAAAAACAGTTGCCATTCAAGGCCCTTCTTGTGGTAGAACATGCACCTGTTCACCCACCAGGCTTGGAGGACGCGTTGGTAGAGGAGTACAGTTTCATTACGGCGAAGCTATTTCCCCCTAACACGAATCCTCTCATTCAGCCCATGGACCAGCAGGTCATATCGAACTTTAAGAAACTCTACACCAAAGCACTGCTTCAAAGGTGCTTTGAAGTGACTTCTGACGCAGAGTTAACCCTCAGAGAGTTCTGGAAAAATCACTTTAATATCCTCCATTGCTTGAGGATCATAGACAAAGCCTGGAGGGAATTGTCTTTGAGGACCATGAACTCAGCCTGGAAGAAATTGTGGCCAGACTCAGTAGCAGATAGAGACTTCGAAGGCTTTGAGGATGAGCCTATTGTCGAGGATATTCTCTCACTAGGCAAATGTATGGGCTTAAATGTGAGTGGTGATGATGTGGAGGAGTTGGTGAAACACCACAACACTGAGCTCACCATGGAAGAACTCCAAGACCTTCAGAAGGAGAATCAACAGAAGGCATCTGAGTAAGTGTCTTCAGATGAGAAGGAGGGAAGGAAGGATGTTCCTAGTTCACTAATCAAGGAAATGTGTGGAAAATGGGAAGAGTTACAAAGTTTTGTGGAAAAATTTCACTCTGACAAAGCTGTAGCAAACTGCAGCATAAACCTTTTCAATGACAATGCTCTGTCTTACTTCAGAAACATTTTAAAATGCAGGCAGAAACAAACCTCATTAGACAAGTTTTTAGTGAGAAATAGGTCCAGTGAGTCTCAAGCATGTTGTAGCGATACAAAGAGACAGAAAAGAGAAAGAACACCAGAAGAAGAGTTACCTGACGTTTTTATGGAAGGTGACTCCCCTTCCAAACAATAATAACTCTCCTACTCTCCACATTCCTCACCACCTTTCACTTATGCCATCAGCTCTCCTCAGCACAGGTAAAGTGCAGTTAAATTTTCATTTATTGTTTTTTATTGTGTTTATAGTTTTTGTGGTTGACTTTTTGCATTTAAGTATTATTATACAGGTATAAATAAGCAATATTTCTACTTAAAATGCTTCATAATGCGTAATTTTTGGAGGTCTGTAACGGATCAATTTAATTTACAGTATTTCTTATGGGAAAAATTGATTCGGTTTTCGAACAGCCTTCTGAAACGGATTAAGTTCGAGAACCGAGGTACCACAGAACATCTGTGAAGTGTGAAAAAGTAACCTGATGATTTTATTAAAATATATGTTTGATGTGGGGAAACAAATAACCTGATTATTTTTTAAAATAATTATTATAATGTACCTGTGATGTGTGAAAAAGTAATCTGATGATTTTTGTTAAATGATTATTATAATAAGCCTAACCAAAATATACTCATGCCAGTAAAACATATAACTTAAAGCAGAAATTGTGAGTATCTAGGGAGCTAATATCAGTAATAGTGCAGTCCAAATATTAGTAATAGTGCAGTGCTAGTATTAGTAATAGTGCAGTGCAAATATTAGTAATTGTGCAGTGATAATATTAGTAATAGGGCAGTGCAAATATTAGTAATAGTGCAGTGATAATATTAGTAATAGTGCAGTGCAAATATTAGTAATAGTGCAGTGCTAGTATTAGTAATAGTGCAATGCAAATATTAGTAATAGTGCAGTGATAATATTAGTAATAGTGCAGTGCAAATATTAGTAATAGTGCAATGCTAATATTAGTAATAATGCAGTGCCAATATTAGTAATAGTGCAGTGCAATTCTTTTGGTAAACAAAACAAACAAATTTAGTCTTCTACCAATTCAAAACGATAACTTCCAAAACACTATTTTAATTTATCCGTCCGTAATTCAAAATTTAACAAATCTATTTAGTTTTAACTGCAAATGAATATCTTTTTTTATGTCTTACTCAAACATGTTACCATAACATTCATATTTCCAGTGTTTGTGGGAAAAAACACGAGCTCCGACTTTGTTACTACTAGTTACAGGAAGTCATCAAAAAGTGTAACAGCTGTTCAAACATGGAATTAACAACTTAATGCAGAAACATGCTATCATTAATTATGTTTTTCTGTAGGTAAACTTTTTCCCATAAGTTATTTTAAAACAAACGTTTCATATTAGAAAACTGAATCTTTTCTTTTCATCCAATTTTCTAAATCAGCAAAGCCAATCTACTTTTAAGTTTGAAATAGCAAATAAGAAATGCCAAGAAGTGTTTTAGGTGTCTGGTGTGTTAGTTGCCGTTTAGTCACTCAACAAGCAAACAAAGAATGATATAAACTATATACATGTACATCTACTCATTCAATGACAGCTTTAAACTAATAATTGAACAGAAATCTTTAAAACGTTCTCCGAAATCGTTAACTCAGTCATTTTGTCACTGAACAAAATATATCCTTAGATATATTTACTATATGAAGTTAACAATCCTCCACCTTAATATAAACAACGGCTACAAAACTTATATTTTTTTACATTATTTATTATCCTAAACCCGTTTTTCTACTTTGATTTTTTACAATAACTCTAGTTGTTGTTGTGACAAGCATGGGTGTTGCTTTGGAATTAACATCGACAGGTTTCGATTTTGCGACTTTAATTTCGGAAGAATGCCCTGGTTTGAACAGGAATATCGGCATTTGCCGTTATAGTTAATAAAATTACTGGAACAGTTAAGAAAGCTCACTGGTTAGTATTTAGTGAAGTATATAATTATAACATCCGGAGTAGGAGAAAATTATCTCAAATGAATTTTTGGGGTGGTAAATCCTTGTCCAAAATTTAGAGCATGGTTTCATTTGTCTTTAAATTATTTTATTTATTGCTTTGCTTAAAATAATCCACATTAGAGTGCTTTTGGCTCGATCTGTTTAAATAAGCCAGTATAGAGAAATGGCGTCTTTATACAAGTCTTGTCAGTTATCTTTATTTTAATCGTAAAAGATCGAAGGAAGAAAAAAGGATTTTACCTAATTAAATAATCAACTTAAACCTATATAAACCTTATATAAAAGGTCATTTAGTGTTTCTTAACAATAACAGTTTGTGTGCATGTGTGGAAGTCTAATATCTATGTATTTATATATTAGGAAAATACTCGATAATTCAATAATTATTTTTGGATTAGTGACGACATTACTTCGAAATAGAGATTTCTGATGTGTGCTGTTGAACATCTTATTTCTTTCAGACGGGCTTTGACTGGTAGCGGAGAGATCCATCAAGGTTTAACGGATGTGGAAATAGTGGATCAAATGTTACCGATGGGTGTGACACCACGTGGCGAAGCAGTGAGAAAAAAGGTTTTATTAGGAATATACTATGGTTGACACAAGAATATTAAAATGACATAATACACTGTTAAAACACTTGTATTTTAATAAAGAATGACGTTTTTACTTTACATCTCTGTCCTTCAAGTAGATTTACACAGCATAGTTAACATACACTACATGTGGACACCCGACCATCACACCCATATCTGCTTGTTGAACATCTCATTCCAAAACCATGGGCATTAATATGGAGTTGGTCCCCTCTTTGCTGTTATAACAGCTTCCATTCTTCTGGGAAGGCTTTTCACTAGATTTTGGAACATGGTTGCGGGAATCCGCCCCTATTCAGCCACAAGAGTATTAGTGAGGTCTGGCACTGATGTCAGGCGAGAAGACCTGTCTCGCAGTCGGAATTCCAATTCATCTCAAAGGTGTTCGACTGGGTTGAAATCAGGGCTCTGTGCAGGCAAATCAAGTTCTATCAGACCAACCTCGGCAAACAATGTCTTTATGGAACTCGCTTTGTGCACGGGGCCATTGTCATGCTGAAACAAAAAAGGGCCTCTCTAAACTGTTGCCACAAAGTTGGAAGCACAATTATCTAGAAAGTCATT
This sequence comes from Tachypleus tridentatus, assembly GCF_004210375.1. NCBI lineage: Eukaryota > Metazoa > Arthropoda > Merostomata > Xiphosura > Limulidae > Tachypleus > Tachypleus tridentatus. The sequence goes on from NC_134836.1 coordinate 45,167,288, forward strand.
GTATGCTGTAGTATTAACATTTCCCTTCACTGGAACTTAAAGAGTCTAACCTAAACCATGAGAAACAGCCCAAAAGCTTTATTTCTCCTCCACAAAACTTTTCAGTTGGCACTATGCATTTAGGCATGTCGCGTTCTCGTGGCATCCGCCAAACACAGATTTGTCCGTCAGACTGCCAGATAGTGAAGCGTGATTCATCACTCCAAATAACGCGTTTCCACTGCTCCAGAGTCCAATGGTGGTGTGCTTTACATCCAACCGACACTTGACATTGTGCATGGTGATCTTAGGCTTGTATGCAGCTGTTCGGCCATGAAAACCCATTTCATGAAGTGCCCGACGAACAGTTCTTGTGCTGACGTTGCTTCCAGTTTGGTACTCGGTAGTCAGTGTTGCAACTGTTGACAGACGTTTTTTACGCGCTACGCGCTTCAGCACTCGGCGGTTCTGTTCTGTGAGCTTGTGTGACCTACCGCTTCGTGGCTAAGCTGTTGTTGCTCCTAGACGTTTCCACTTCACAATAACAGCACTGTTGACTGGGGCAGCTCTATCAGGACCAAAATTTGACAATTTGACTTGTTGGAGAGGTGGCATCCAATGACAGTGCCACGTTGAAAGTCACTGAGCTCTTCATTACGACCCATTCTACTGCCAATGTTTGTTTATGGAGACTGCATGGATGTATGCTTGATTTTATATACTTTTGGTCATGTAGTTTATTAAAGACTCTTTCTTATTTTCAGGATGACTTTTCGGGCCCACGTGGATTTCTTCGTCTACAAATTTCAGGTCCATAAATCATTACACAAATGCTACACATACACAAAGTGGGACATTGGATGTTTCAAGGCTCGTTATGCCTATATATCTACTTTTCGTATCTCTCACTGGGTGCCACGAGCTATTATTTGTGAAAGAGACAAGTCTACTCTCGCTCCACGCTTCTTTCAAAGTGATGTGCATTTGATTTCTTGATCTTCATCTCATGTACAGGTTCATCATCACCTAATTGGAAATCTCTACGATATAGATTCATGATCTTATAAAAACACGTAGGTACGAGATATCAATTTAATAGAAAACTACAATACTCTATAACTCGAGCACTTTCCAAAGGTGGATGTTTTCTTTCCACCAGCAAACTCAGAATAATGTCGTTGTTTGTTATTAAGCACAAAGCTTCATAAAGGGATATTTGTGTTCTGCCTGCCAGGGGTGTCGAAACACATTTTCTGGTTGTATAAGTCCGTATACATGCTGCTTTGTGACTTAGGGTCATGGGAATAAAATTCATTTATCATTATTGTCATGTTATCCTTTTGACTTTTTCTGATTTTAATAATTTTCATGTGTTTCTTTTTACGAAGAGGAAGTGGAATGTTGTCAGTTCAAGTCCATATGAAAATACGAGAGAAAATAAGTTAGAAGAGCGGCCTTCATAGAGAGTTCTTCAATTGTGAAGAATTTTGATTGGTTGTTGGGAAGAATGTTTTGTTTTTCTTGTTATTAAGTTTCTGTAGAATGACTTTCCAGATATGATACTCAAAATAAAGATCATTATTCGAAAAGATAAGAAAGAGAAACAATATAAGCGAAAAAGGTGACAAATGGATCACCAGAATGTCGCTTCATATAAAAATAAAAGTGTTGAATGCTAGAGTAATGAGTTATAATTGGTGATGTAAAACCAAACACCTTTCTTAAATAGAAGGGGACAAGCTCAAATATTACATTGAACCATATTAATAGTTGATAAAATAAACTAATTCTTTCTCTCTCTCACTTGGCGTTAAAAGATCGTCTCACACACACTACAGTTGTTGAGATGATCTGGCTACAAGGATTGTAATCCAAACAGAGAACTACTTTCTGCCAGATTCTTCACTTTTACTCACAGGTTAACAATATCATATCTGGTATTCCATCAGCCCTGTAGCACAATGCCATACAATAAAAATGTTTTGTTTTGTTTTCAATATTAAGTGAAGATAAAGAAAAACACTAATAATTTTGCAGCTAATGTTTATGTACAAATAAATATACATATAATATAACAAAATTTCAAATATATTTTGGTCAGGAAAGTGGTTAATTGAAATTCAACAATATAGTTAATTAAATTCTTTTTCACTGTTAATAACAAATAAAAATAAAAAGAAACACACACACATATAAATGTATAAATACCGATTACGAATCTTCAAGACCACTATTCTGTTTCTAAAATAAGACTCTCTCTCTCTTTGACAAAACTTGTTTTGAATTTCGCGGAAAGTTACACGAGAGATATCTGTGCTAGCCGCCCCTAATTTAGCAGTGAAAGACTAGAAGGAAGGCAGCTAGTCATCGCCACCCACTGTCAACTCTTGGGCTATTTTTTACCATGGAATAGTGGGATTGACTGTCACATAATAACGCATTCTCAGATGAAAGGACAAGCATATTTGGTAGGGCAGGGATTCGAACCTGCGAACCTTATATTTTGCGCTGAGCACCCTAACCACCTGGTTCTACCGCGTCTTCTGATGACGCTTATTTGATAATTTAAAAAATGCCGTGTTTTTTAACACTAACACTTAAAACTGTGTAACATTTAATGTACTCGTTCCGCTACTTTAACAAAAATCTATACAAAAATATTTGTTATCCGAAATAGGTCACTATATCATAAGGAAGAGGTCGAATTGAATGTGACCCTCCCAGGTCGCTCAACGACCTAAAACCCCTTGCCGAACATGCAACATTTAATGTGGTTTTAAATTTATAAATGCAGTAAGTTTCACAAAATAACGTGGAAAAAGTTCTTGTAAAGCATGATGTTTTCCATAATACACTTACTTATGTGTTTATTAACAGGTAATGGTTAATTATTTGCGTTTTGACATGAGATTTATGTAAATCTATTCTTAAATATAATTTTTTCTTTTTCTATCAACATTATATTTTGTTTCAAAAATACAAAATAATAAACAAATAACATTATACGAATTACAAATAAATATAGAGTTTAAAAAATATATTTATTCCCAATCGGGCATGTTATATATTTAATGATTAGTTTTTATAATTTAAGATGCCATATAAACTTAGGCTGTTTTGTGATAATGTGATTTATTTCCAAACTTAGATTCTGATGTTGTAGATGATATTTTTCCAGTCCTTTTTGAATGTCATTAATATTAATTTTAACTCCAGGCAATGGGTTATAACGAAAGGAATTTTTTCTTCCTTGATATTCTGTTTATAGTCATTGTTCATTTTTTTTAACTTTAGGAAAGTTAAATCCTCTTTCTATTAAATGTTATGGTTAATAATATTTCCTGAGGTAAGATTTCAACGGTATAAGTTTTTGTTGTTGAAATTCCGGTTTAGAAACATTTAACTTAGTGTGTACAAAATAATTGCTATAAGAGTTCTAAGTACTCGTGTGAATTAGCATGTTTGTAATGTAAACGTATTTCAGTCTTACCATCTTTTTTATAACCTCTCATCTAAACAAGATAAACATAAGTTACTCATTTCAAACGTAAAATTTACAATAGGGTTTATTTGATTAAGATTTTCAAAAAAATGTTTCAATATTGAAGGATCTGTTTCGTAGTAAAAACTAAAACCAACAATCATTCAGGAACATTTCCAGTTCTGCGTTAAGTATTTGATACAACTTTCTTCAAAATAATAATAATAATCCATTGAACACTTGAATTTAAAAATATACGTTCACTAAAGTAGTATAAGATGAAATCGATTTTTTGCTCATTGATGTTCCAGAGACTTGTTGATGAATAATACTTTTTTTAACCATATAAGAGTTATTTTTATCAGAAAAGGGGGTATAATAAATCTGGATGTAAATAACTGAATGATATTCAGTATCATTTGTTATATAACTTTGTAATTTAAATGTAAACAACCGATTGCCCTGGTGATGATATCCGAATAATCAAAACGTATTGGAAATAATTTCAGATACAACTTTAAAAGCTAAGTTTGAGAACAAACAAATCATATTATAATGAATTCAACCTAAAAGTAGTGAAAGAAAGTAAACAGAACAAACAAACAGATGTCTCTCTAATTTTTTTGATATCAGCCTTCTTACAGTTTGTTCCGTTTACTGTGGTTTTGCGCTAATTGCTACAAACAATATTGTGCTCTTTTATTATCAATCTAAAAGTTTTACGGCAATCTTAGATGGTGAAAATAAAGCAAAGAAAGCTTATGAAGATATTTTCACGTGTAATAGATCAAGCTGGGATTTTTGTGCGAAAAGTTATATTTTTAATAAACACTAGAGTTAATAGCAATTCATATAATGTTATTTATAAATTATCTTTGTTATAAGCCAATATGTGTTGGAAAAACAGAAACTTACATTTAAGAATAAAATATCTCAGGTGAAAAATTAAAATAATTTTTCCTTACCTATTACTAAATATAAGTGTATTATATAAAAATATACTTTACAAGAATCTTTTTTACCAAATATTTCCATTTTGGTATTCTTGCAAGAAACAGAAAAGATTATTTTATGAAACTTGTTTTATTAATATTTTTGAAACCGCACTAAAGATATCGCTTAGAACACAAAGAAGTTTAAAACATATACAAAGCTTTAAGGTTAAAAAAACATACGCGGAAAGACTTCATTGTTAAGTAGGTCTTGTTAGAGAATGTCTTATTTTTAAGTAAGTATTGTTAAGGAAAGTCTTATTGTTAAGTAAGTCCTGTTAGATAAGTCTTACTGTTAAGTAGGTCTTGTTATAGAATGTCTTATTTTAAAGTAAGTATTGTTAAGGAAAGTCTTATTTTTAAGTAAGTCCTGTTAAATAAGTCTTACTGTTAAGTAGGTCTTGTTAGAAAAAGTATTATTATTAAGTGGGTCTTGGTAGAGAAAGTCTCATTTCAGAAACTAAAGAGTGTCCTGAAAGATACAAATCCGTTGTTTATACTTCCGTATATGTTTTCATTTATTTGTTTTCATTCAGTAATAATTAAAAGCAAAATTAAAGCATTTCATGCCGTTTCAATTATCTATAATGTTGTAAGTTATAAAGTTAGCAATTTTTTTTAAAAGATACAATAAAAATAAAATAAAGCATATCATTTATGCTGTAATGAAATGTTTGCTATTAAAACATACAAGGTCGCAGTTTCTTTTAAAAACTGATATACTGGAATCCGTTAAATAAAAGAATCATCAACAGTTGATTCATGATAAAAAGAAATAACAACTAAAACACACTTTTCATCACCTTTATACAGTTTTGAATTTTTTAGCCTAATTTTGACTGAATACTCAAGCAAACTAAAGTCTGCAGTCCTTGCTTATGCTGTTTCGCGATAACAAAGGTACTTTTATATTATTATTGTTGTTAGCCAGAAGCTACAAGTTTTGTTATGAAGTTTTTATCATAATTAGAATTTTTAACAATATTTTGCTTACATAATTTTCTCTGAAAAACATCAGTTCTAAATTCATCGACTGTAGAAGTATGTAACAGAAATGGATTTTTAAGCTGGATAATATTGAACAAACTCAGTTAAAACGGGCAAACGTAAGGAACAAGATAGACTGGAAGTCAGTATTAAATGTGAAAGAAACTAGAAGCAAACTCTAAATCCTTGATGACCACGTTTTATTCAAAACTTAGTAAAAACTTCTCATCTTTGTTTTACAGAATTTATCTTTCTTTCTGAACAGATCCAGATTCGGTAAATAAATTACATTTTTACAAGGTAGCTTTAACTTTTATCTTATATCGTCAAATACGTAGATGTGTATGTATCATGGTTCATAATACGGATCGCAAGGAACTACAAAATCCCTATTAGGAAATCCAGGTAAAAAATACCTTAAACAGTAGAGACTCAGCTCAAACAACGTTTTAAAACTTTTGTTATTGACTGTTAATGCTGTACACACATAAAAGTGCACAGAATAACACACTTGTAAGACTTGTAACGAAAAGAAAATTTGATTAAAATGGTCCGTTTGTAATTCTTTTTCATATTATTCTCTTGTCAGCCTACAACAAAAATGGTTTGGTATATTGACTCCAAATCTTCTGCGAAGGTTACATGTGCATTAAAATGTCGATTTGTTTCTTCTGTATTTAAATAAGCTAAAAAACATATAATTCTAGTAAAATGATGTTACTATTACTCAATTCAGGACATTTTTTCACGAACATGTTCCAGCCTAAGTACAGAATGAAAAAGGAAATACCAGCCAATAATAAATGAACATTAGTTGACTGTAGCAAGTAGGTACTCAGTGCTTTGCACACTATACAATCGACGTCTTTAGGAAGCTAACTTCTATATTATGCATGAAGTGAAAACTGTATCAGCTAGCAACTAGCTATGGTTATTATTATTACACTGTATAAAGTTAACTAGCATATCAAGTAATCTTTTGCCTGTAGCTAAGCGTAAAAAAGCTAGCAAATAAAATAAATACAAAATCAAGAATTCAAAAACCTGCAAATAGAGATTGCAAAAAAGTATGGCAACAAGGCTGGAGATTTCGGAGCTAATATTTACTTAACCTACAAATTCCTATTATCACTCGACCACATGTAATTCTAGGTAAGAGAATAGAGTCAAAATATGATTCGTAGTTTGAGTAAATAATACCTACAGTATCTCCAACCTTGTTTCCTTACTTTTTACGATTCTTATTTGCAGGTTTTTAAAATTTATAATTTTTGATTTATCTTGTATATATTGTTAGTAAATTCATATTTTTTATTTATCTTCTATCTATATATTCTTTGCAAATCTCCAATTTTATATTTATATATTGCTTCATGTTTTTCTCAGTTTTACTACTTAGACAGCTAAGTAAATTATTATTTTTCTACAAGTAACCAAAACGTAGTTTCAGCTATGCTGCTTAACTGTTCTTCCTACTTGATCGAGGATTTTATGTGAATTCAAAAACGAAGTGTTTCTGACCAGAATCATTCATTTTAATATCTGTGTTTGTGAAGTTGATCACGTAATTTTGAAGAATAATTATAACTCCTTTTACTTTAATAAATTTTCAATATTTAACAGTCTACGGCTGCATCGTGTTTAATAATTATATATATATATGGTATATTACCTTGTAACATTTACTGTAAAATTTCGTTTTCAACTAACCAATTAACCTAAAATAGCTATTAAATTTTCGATCCATTTAGTTGTTTGTTTTGTCTTTGAATTTCGCGCAAAGCTGCTCGAGGGCTATCTGCGCTAGCCGTCCCTAATTTAGCAGTGTAAGACTCTTAGAGGGTAGGCAGCTAGTCATCACCACCCACCGCCACCTCTTGGGCTACTCTTTTACCAACGAATAGTGGGATTGACTGTCACACAATAACTCCGCTATGTATACTTTAAGTTTTGTTATTTGAACTGATCTATGATACATATGTGACCTTATAGAACACGTGCTCTGAAGAGAACTGCTGTCCGTTATTGACACCTTCTTGTAAGATGTAACCAATGAATGACATACAATAATAATATACCAATGTATTTAAAATTCAGGAAAGGTCGTTATCAAACTCGTAAGGATAACTTCTTCGAAAAAAGTGTACAAAAGCTTTTACCCACATCAATAACGCTTTAACATAAGACAAAGAGAGATGTTTATTATATCTAAACACGGTTTAGATTTTTCTGATGAACTGGGCATTGATGTATTTGTTTGAAACCTGAGATAGAACGAACATTCCCTTACATAGAGATATACATATTTATTTATTGCTTTGAATGATTTCGTGTTCTTGTTACCAGAGCATATATATATGTATAATTTTAAACTGTTATTCAACTAATACAATTATATAAAAAATATTATAAAGTACTATTAAACGTGGCGATTAAGAACAATTGTTTGAGATGTTTCCAATTCAACGTGTAGACTGGTAAAAAGTAACTATCATTCCAAGTAAGTAAATGAAAATGAAACTACTGATTTAATATGTCACTTTCTGAGAGTCGATCCCTGTAGTAGGCTTAGCTCAGGTTGCCCATTCTCTGGCTTTAGATTTAGAAGCAAGACAAACAAACAATTTATAAGTTTTGTGAAGCTCTGCAAAAACTAGCTCATTTATGTAAGAACGTTTACTACATAATACGTATCTTATCTATTCTCACAGTGAAATAAAACACTCGCAATGATTCTCAGTTAGGCTTAAATTAAACTTTAACTTCGTAGACAGAAAGGTGTTATGATTTTTTTAAAACATCTAACAACATTTTATATTCTATTAATTACAATCTCTAATAACTAAACTAACATACATTAGTACTTTCCATGACATACTCACAAAATCGATATTTACAATGTTACTTCATATGCTACCGTAAGAAACAAAATTCATAAATTTATAGTTCGTATACAGAGTAGCTTATGTCTATTTGCAACTTGCTTTGACTAAAATATTTTTCTGAGATCGGTCATGCTGTAGCGATATTTATTTAATTTTACTTTGTTAAATGAATTGTAACAAAAATAAAGATTCATCCATTGTGGTATGCAAACATACAATGTATTTCCTTACCCTCTAGCTAATATATATAAAATGTCTTAAAATTTCTGTACACGTTGAGCATATGTTTTTGAAATAGAATGTTGGTCAATTGATTGTCTATAGTTCCTTTTGTTCTAACTACTTATGGTATTATGTCTATCAACTGCGAGTCACAAGTACTTTCTCGTGGGAAAGATTTTCTGTAATGTTGAACAAACTATATAGAAATCAACAGCTAACTTAGAATTTACCAAAACATTTTCTTAACTACATAGTAAGATCACATATCTATACAGTAAAGATGCTATATTTTACACTTGTCTTTACTTTTGATTGTATCTGAGTATTTGAAACAAAGATTGTTTTAGTGTGTGTAATTTATGCCAAATCTTTTTCTTTGCTTAAACCTTAGTCGAGATTACAAGTAAGTCAGATATATATTGTGAGAAACATTTTCTGGCGAGACTCACGTTGTTCTGCGGTTCATATCATGAAAAGTCAATGAAGCTGAGAGTGCCACATTCCAACACTCCAGAGAAATACGTCTATAAAAACTTCAAATCAAGCATAATATATTCTGCGTAGAACTACTGTAAAACAGGTATACTTCGATATCTTTTTTGTAGAAGTGTTCTATATGTACAGCAATTTAACAGTTTATAGTGGATTAACCCTTTAGATCAGTCAGCAAAGCACTTTCCTTTTATGTCTTGGGTTTAACTACAATCCAAGGGAAAAGAACTTGTGCCTAACATGGCGCTTGTTATAATTGTCTGAAATAAGATACGAATAAGGGCCTTATTTGTGAGAAGGGAAAAATATGGTACTTTAAATTGTTGAAAAGTATCTTGTTAGCATGTGCTGATTAGTAGAGTAGTTTTCTTATGTGCGACCAGTCTTAGATTCGAATTTTGCACACGAGACGCAAATATTTAAATGCCTCCACGTACACAACACAAACTGAAAAAAAAAAAAAACTGATTAATTCTCACTGTCTTAACATGTTACATTACGTCCAGATTACCACAGAGGAGAAGTAACTAGATGAATGCACAATGGGCTATCTGTTGTGTTCACCATGGGAAATTGAACCCTGAATTTTAGCGTTGTAAGTCAGTAAACTTACTGCCGTCCCACCAGAGGACAGTTTGAAGTAAAAAAGTGCCTGCTATGTAAATTAACTTAATAGAAACATAATAAAACAGCATTTATCTAGAGCCAAGGACAGTTTTCATGCGATGTCTCCCTGTTAAATCAGTTAATTAACAGACTTCGTGTAGCAGCAAAAGTTTCACAAATACTTATGTCCAGTCATGCTGAGTGTATTAATATTATACGTTAGATTCAGACATAGCGCAAGCCAGCCTCTCTCACAGTTAATGTCGTCTGCTGGAACAGCTGCAAGTCTACGGATTTACAACGCTAAAATCAGGAGTTCAATTCCCCTCGGTGGACTCGGTGGCTTTGTTATTAAAAAAACACATACTTAGTGTGAAATAAATTACAAAAGCATATGATGCATATCTGCGTAGCGAACACTAACATATGAAAACGGTAAGGCATCATAACAAAGCATTTCCCATAATACGTTAACAAAATAATACCTCTAACAGTATTGCGCTCCTGACTTTTAAAAACCGTTTATTTATTTTAGAAGGAAGTACGTGGTAATTACGAAGTAAAGTTATCTATTTTAAAGCTAATGAAATCCAGTAAATATGCAGTTTTCTCGATTTGCAAGTGTAACAAAATTGCAATCAACAAATATATTACCCTTTTCTCACAAATCATTAAAAATATGCAACTGTAAAAACACCTAATATTGTACTACATTCATGTGTTTAGTAGGAGACAAGGTGTGGTATGGCTAGGTGGTTAAGGCACTCGAGTGGTACTCCGAGAGTCGCGAGTTCTAATCCTCGTCACACCAAACATGCTTACCCTTTCAGCTTTAGAGCCGTTATAATGTTACAGTCAATCCCACTATTCTTAGTAAAAAAGTTAGCGACTATTTTTACAAATAACATTACAACTTGTTATATATATATACCTGTGTGTTTCATAAACGAATTGATTTCAATGCTGTTATAGACAAGTATAATATATGTATTTCTGTATAATAATATCATGAAAAATGGATTTTAATATTTTAACTGTTTGAACGAACAGTTATATCAGATTAAGTAAATGAGTCCTTTTAGCTTTCAAGAATGAAATTAATGCAACATTTTGGTTAAATATGCTTTATCTTGGAGTCATTTGCATCAATGGTCATCAGATTTATTGAGTAACAACAGGCTATCTCTGATATTTTGACAAAGGACAACTAAAAACTTGCATTTAATGTCAGAGGATACATCTATTATAGTTTTATACTTACTATATCATGACACATAATCCATCGTAAGATAAATATATTGCAACACACAAAATATATACAATATCTCTAATTAAATGACGTAAAACAAATATGGTGATGACCATCTGCCTTCCTTCTAGTTTTACACTACAAAATTAGGGATGGTTAGTGTAGATGGCCCTCGTGTAGCTTGCGCGAAATTCAAAAACAAAGTATTTGACAATGCTAAAAGTGCTGAAATGTATTTATAAATGATTTAACCGTAATGTTTAGTAATAAATGTTTTAATTTTGTCAGACACTAAAAGTACCTTGGGTGTAGACAGCAACTTTATCGTTTTTATACAAAGATCCTGTAGTGTATAAACTATTTGCCATGTAACAGCTTATTATTTCCATTTAGTTGAGGTAACTTTAGAAGAAGAAGAAACACAAACTGTTATTTTAGTTTTATGTTTCCATAATGTTGGGGCCCGGCATGGCCAAGCGTGTTAAGGCGTGCGACTCGTAATCTGAGCGGTCGCGGGTTGGCATCCCCGTCGCGCCAAACATGCTCGCCCTTTCAGCCATGGGGGCGTTATAATGTGACAGTCATTCCCACTATTCGTTGGTAAAAGAGTAGCCCAAGAGTTGGCGGTGGGTGGTGATGAGTAGCTGCCTTCCCTCTAGTCTTACATTGCTAAATTAGGGACGGCTAGCACAGACAGCCCTCGAGTAGCTTTGTGCGAAATTCAAACACAAACAAACCATAATACTGGATAAACATTTACTTTAGTTTCATGTTTCCATAATGTTGGATATTTTATTAATATCCGTGTATATCTCAAAGAACGAAAACAATATCACTCTTTTGTTAATGAACAACTGTTTTGTCTAAAAATATTTATTCACAGTCATGAGATGAACCTGTTTATTTTATCATATTTAAGGCTGTCTGTCCAAAATATAAAATCCGCGCGACGATGAACACTTAATACGGACATGGTTGACCTCACTTTTTACCCAGGAATGGTATGGTCGAATTCTACAGTGGAAAAAATAAAACAATGTTCACTACGTTGTGTTGATTGTGTATTTCAAAATTCTGAACAATATTTTAACAAATTCTGACCAGTCGTACTTTTTATTGTGATTTTCAAGAGGTCTGACTTGTTTACTCTGTTTAATAAGATGTACAAAGATATATCATTAATCTACTGTCTACATTTACATCAGAAATGTCACATCTAAAACTCGCTAACTTTTACTAAAAAAATCTAAAGTTATATATCATCTGTACAATAATTCACGTTTACAGAAATAATATCACGTGGATTTGTTTTTAAATAAAAGGCTGATAAGGCCAGAAAAAACTACATCGTTTTAATAATCATTTACAGAAAATCCTCTCAAAAATTATTAGTACCAAAATGAGTATCATGTTATGATACGTTGTATTTGAAGAATAAAAACTGAAACCTACTGTGAAGCCAGGAATGTTGAATCTACTCAGTATATTTCCCAAAACAGTCTGAACAAAACTCCTTAACTGTTGAGAGAAATCTAAAATAAAATGTACATAACTGATTTTATTATACAATTTAACAAATAAAATAGAATTTGTGCATCAATAAATAAGAGATCTGAGTTGTATTTCAAAAGAAACTCAAACCCTAAGTTTTTGCTATAAGTGGCTCAAAAGTGACGTCATATTCTAATAAATTTAATGTTTAAAAGCTTTGGTACTGCGTCTAATTTTACGGTTTTTAAGTAGTTGGATCACTTATTATTTTACACCGACATAGCTATGTCTTCTGATTATTCAGTTGTGTTTCTTGTTTACCTCAATGTTCTTATAATGTGAATTACATAAACATGTTATAAATGAATCTTCAAATAAAGCACCTAAAAAGTAGATGTACTGAACTTTCAACTTATAATAATTTATTTTGTTTATTGAATAAGGAGAACTGCGTACATTATATTGAAATAATTTGAATATACAAACCAGGAAGTCACGTGACAACCACAGCTGAAACAAAGTCTCAATGGAACGGAATTAATGAGAACTACATTTTGATACTGTTTGACCTTTCGTGGGGAAGGTGAGATAACCGAAGACTGATCGTTTTGGTGAAGAGTATATGACAGCCCTGTATGACACAAAATATTCATACATTTATATAATAATAAAGCATTCTAGTGGAGGATTTAGAGTTCACAAGAAAGAATAACTCTGTAGTTAATGGCACTGGGAAACAAATTAATATGGATCACCTAAAGGTACTAGGATCATCCAGAAAGAGACCTGTAACAAGTTGTACCTCAGCCGTGGTAAAAAAAAAGTGTGGTGTTTTGTAATAGATGATATTCCACGAATATAAAGATTAGTGGCAAAAGCCGAACACGTGCCTCAAACAACAACAATAAGCAACATAATCATGAAGGGTGTTCGTCTGTAAAAGCTACACAAGTCACGTGTATACAAGCTGCTTCCACAACACATCTGTTCCACCGTTACATATCTCAAGTATCGGGAGCATAAAGTTGGTATTCATGCTGTTCCATACAAAGACATAGTGATTACGTCCCCTATGGATTTCTGTGTTGAGGTGGGTACTGGGAAGCTGTCGTTCTCTTGCACTAGATAGAGTATAGAAAGCCTGGAAGGTAGTGGAGTGTTTTACAAAGGAAACAATATTCCAGGGGTATTGTTAAGATGAAGATTGTCAGATAGGGCATAACCGAACGTTACAACAAGAAATGTGATGACGTGGTGAGGTTACAAATCGTTTTATATACCAGTTTCATCCTTTGTACTACATAATGCTTTTATATCGTTTTAATAACATCGCGAATGTACATGTCATAGACGTGTGCTTAACTTTCGTAAGCTTACTAAAAGTAGAGGCCCGGCATGGCCTAGCGCGTAAGGCGTGCGACTCGTAATCCGAGGGTCGCGGGTTCGCGCCCGCGTCGCGCTAAACATGCTCGCCCTTCCAGCCGTGGGGGTGTATAATGTGACGGTCAATCCCACTATTCGTTGGTAAAGAGTAGCCCAAGAGTTGGCGGTGGGTGGTGATGACTAGCTGCCTTCCCTCTAGTCTTACACTGCTAAATTAGGGACGGCTAGCACAGATAGCCCTCGAGTAGCTTTGTGCGATTTTTCCAAACAAACAAACTAAAAGTAGAAATAAAGCTTTATATCTACTAGCCCAAACTCTACACATCATAACCAATAGTTTTTCAACTACACTTTGCAAGTCAATTGCCGGATTAAATCTATTTATGAAAGCGGTTACAACTGTTAACAGTTGTTCAAATCAGTTGTTGCTATTCTAGGATCTCTGGTGTGGTCAAGTCTAATGGTGGAAAATTGTAATGGCGATGATTAAAAAATCTCGATTGAGAGAATCTTCTGGAAGTAGAGATAAAAAACAGTTTAACAATTCGAGTTCCTAGTGGTAAAAAATATAATACTTATCTGTTATTGAGGCGTTCTGATGATAAGAAGTTCAGTGCAACAAGTTTCAACCACTCTTGATGACAAGAAACCCACTTGAAATAAAAATGCATCTCAGAACGGCTGGTATGGGTATTAACACTTTTATTTATAAGGAGGGAACAACGTTTCGACCTTCCTAGGTCATCTTCAGCCGTTCTGAGATACAAGTAACAACCACGTCCTCTAACGGTAAAAACATGAACATCTTTCAGTTACTTAGAACCTTTTGTGGTGAGAAGTACAAAACCTATTAATTACTCTCGATTACTGCGATTAGAATTATGTAAATTAACTACGTCATCAGACAGTACACATTTAAAGATGTGTAAACAACCAGTTCTTCTTGTGGTAAAAAATTCTCTAGTTATCAATTGATTGAGACTACTTCTGCGTAATAAACAGTAATATCAAGTGATAAAGTATAATTATCATAAGGTTGCAGTTTTTGTAAAATGTTATAAATAATTTATTCTAAGCATTACATGTTTTTTATAGGACTCTAGGGACTGTTAGCGGCAGATTATGAAACAAATATATAGAAATAGTAACCGAAAATTAATTTATTAAATGCAGGTACAAACTAAATCAAAATAACATAAGTAGCATTTCTTTTTAATAAATCGAAATTGCTTCCAACATGGTTGTAAGCAAATCAGTCAAAAGTAAAGATAAACAGACATTTGAAAAATATTTATTTTACCAGCTGGAAAGTTAGACGAGATTCCAGAAAGATCTATAAGAGGTGCTTTCTTGGCTTCAAATCCTCTGGGATTATGTGCACCATCTGCTGTCAAAGAAGTTTCGTAACAGATGGAAGTGATAAGAGTCATGAAGATAAATATTGCACAAGTCCTCATTTTTCTGAATACTAAAAAAAGACAAGACTAAATATTTTATTAAAATCTTGCCATAAGAAACATATAGCAAGCTAATGAATGAATGAAATCACAACATATTTGTTGCAGTTTCAATTTTTTTTTCACTATCATTTCATGATTTTGTATAGAAATATCACGTAATTTGATCGACAAGAAAAATATCAAAGATCTTATATTACCATACTTATGCTTATAACATACATAAATCAATGGTTATACACATTCAGAATAATTTGTTTGTTTGAATTTAAGCACAAGGCTACACAATAGGATAACTGTGGTATGTCCACCACGGGTATCGAAACCAAGATTCTAGTGTTGTAACTACACAGACATACAGCTGTATCACTGGTGGATCTTTAGAATAATAAAATTTACCAATACTTCAAAATCATGTTTATTCATTAAAAGTTACCTTACTCGTCGAATTCCTTACCATGTTACTAACTTTACAGACTCTGTCTACAAACATAACCTTAGATGCACTAAAATTTAATTTAATTTTAAATAATAAGTAATAGATAAAATACAAGCACTATAAAATCATTATACAGAAAAATTTAACAGCTTAAGAATCAATGTATAATGATATAATTTTAGTTAAAGTGGTCTTGGATTTTTAACAATAAGGAGACAAGCGCAATACGTTCCCAAGACCATTTTCTTTTTATTACATTTTTATTAGCATTAACGGATTCAAGAGAGGATCGCAAATTTATATACAACGCTAGAAACTGCGTTTCGTGACCTGTGGTGAGCAGAGCACAGAAAGCTCTTTACGTACCTCTGTGCTCAACTACAAACAAACGATCGAGTATAATGTGTAAGATGGACTGAAAAAGTGATCCAAAGCTTAAAAAGATCAATTTGCTTTGAAGTTGTAGTGTATTAAATACCTGCTAAACAAAACGAAATGTTTTAGCCTTGTTACACTATTTGTTGTGTATATATATTTTACAAATTATAAAAGCATTTTAAAAGTTGATGGGATCGTAGAGCACAATTTCAGTTTAAATACACGTTATATCTTGAAATAATGGAACATCTAACTTTAATTATTTATCGATATTCTAGCGTCTTTCCTTTAGCTGATAGGATTTTATGTCAGATTCTCATCACCAGGATATTTTATCAGTCTCTTCGGAAAAAATAATTCATCACTTACATTTTTTAAATACTTATGAATGCTCTATACTTTAATCCTTATTATAATATATTTCTCATTTAGTTAATTTATCTAGTTTTATCTTTTAATCAGAAAACTTACCACTCTGAAAATATATCAAGTCTTCTGCACTTCTGATTTTCATTTACCATGGGTGTTCAGAGCAGCAGAAGTTCAACGGTAGCTTTCACTTACGTTCACCATCTGGATAAAAATAAACAATTCAATGGAAGGTGTGACTCACGCGTTATTTTATAGCTTAAAGTTAGACTAACGGCAATATATTTGTTGTTATATAAAACAAATATACATAAGAATACGACATTCAACAGACAGAACTTCCTGTTAAACAATGCTTGCCCTATTATGATACAGCTGGTTTGAATAAACAAAACAAAGAGAAAACTCACAAACGTATACTTCTACAATGTAAATAATTAAATGTTGAACGAACGATATATCATTGCACTGACCAATTAAAATATTCAGAAAACAAAGAATAAGGTATATAAAAAATAACTTTATTTACGTTGAAACGGTTCAGTACATTTTAGTAAAATGATAATTAATATGCAAATCAGCAAGTTTTATGACAAACATTTAATATGAAGTTTGTGGAACGGAATGTATCAAAACTACATTTTTACATTAATAAGTGCGTCGTAAGAAGTGTAATGACGCTGAAAATTAATCGTTTTGGAGAATGATACGTAACACACTTTCTGATGCAAATATGCGTACACTCGAACCATAAGGATGCCTTTAGATGGAGAATTTAACATTTATAAGGCAGAGTATGTCTTGTGCTTAATAGCAATGGAAAACAAAGGAATATGGTCAAACTGGGTTAGTCACCAGGATCATCCAGAAAGAGACCTGTTACAAATCGTACCTCAACTGTGATAAACAAAGTGCGGCGTTTTGTGATAAGTGAGAATCCACAAACACAAAGGTTCAGAGTTGTTCTACAAGACATCAGTGGCAAGAGAGCAGAGAAGTCTGTAACTAGAAGGCTTGTCTATGAGACCAAACCAATACCGCCATCATTACTGTGTGGTTATCACAATGGAAAAAAAAACCTGCGTCAGCATACTGAGTTCGCGGCTAATATATATGAAGGCTATGAAGCAATTAATTAGAGCACCTTAGGAATGGCTTTAGATCTAGAAGATATCTACAATAGAGTATAGTTGCTTATTCGTGCTGAAAATTGCCCAGACTTGCCATCATTACAACATGTAAGTGAATGCACCAATTATCAGAAGATGCATCATGAAGACTGGAAGCTGTCGGTCATCTTGAATCACTAGCAACAGTGGTCTGCCACAAGGGTCTCACCCTCGCCAGTACCCCTCAACATTTACACCTTCGATCTAGTCTGTCTTGACTGTCCAACCAGATGTTGTGTGTTAACCTTTGCTGGTTGACGTTCTTTATGTGAAGCAGAGTCTTTATATCTACTTAAATGAACACCAGGGAGACCAAATGGTGTAATGGCACAGAGATAGTAATCAAACATACTGATGTGGACAATCATTGTCATTCTTTGTGGACACTGCTATTCCTCTGGGAATAATACTGAAGTACTTTAGGGTACAGATACTTTTGACAGACAACTCAACTTCATCAGATACATTAACACCATGATAACCAGAGTTATAATTGGCTTCAATACACTATAAGTTGCAGCATGAACTAAAGATAAAGAATGGCTATCACTTCCTTATGCTCTATCAAAGTATGATTCACTTTTCCCTAGACTATGCAATACTGATGATAAATATGAGTGTTGTATGGATCTAAATAAGATTGTGAAAAGCCATAAAACACTTATTTAAATAAATTCAAGAGATGTACCTTAGTTACTCTTATCAAATCTCTATTACATGTCACAAACCTAAGCAACATTGCAGGCCATCTACAGCACTTAAAAGCAAAATTCATCACTGGAGTCCTGCAGTCTACACACTATGTATTTGAACATCGAGCCACTGTTCTTTTTAATTGGAACATTTGAGTTTCATAGTGATTCCACAAATACCAATCAAGCAGGGGATTCCTAAAAGGTACCTTAGGAGACAGTAATGAATGGACAAATACTGTACAGCAACCACTGATATAACTTGCCACTGCGAGCCCTTGAGTTTCTCCATTTGAAATACACAATGGAAATAAGCCTAGACTGTAAATGTAAAGACTGGGCAGAGGATAAAACATAAAAAGTTTATTAGCACATATTTGTGTACCATGGTGGACAATCAACTGCCATAGTAGCCACAGATAATTTCTAAACCACAAACAGAAAGTAAATGAGGGCATTGATTGGGCTTGTTTTCATTGTCTCATAGAGCAATAAAATGTTTTGCATATTTTTGGTGGAACATTCAATTTTCACACAAGCAACGCAAGATAAAGTTGGAAGCCATGAGGCAAATTCTCTTCTATATAGCTAGAAGCAATAAACTACAAATAGAAAGTCCTGCTAATATAATACTTGGAACTCAGTACCACAAAGAATTCGGAGATGCTAATCCCTAAATGTGTGACAGAAAATTAGGAAACTGCATGGTAAAGCCATAATCTGTTTGTATGTGACAGACTATGCAGGGGAAAGGTAAAGAAGAAAACAGATAATATCACAGCTACTGGTAAAATATCGACCTCTTTTGTAATAGTGAGGTAAAGAGCTTTATGGACATTCAAAAAGACTGAGACTACTGACAAACAAGTCATCATATGAATATCTAGAAACAATAAATGATGAGGAATCAGCGTAACAAACAGAAGGCCACTTGTAACGCCAGTATAAAAACTCTTTTCTATCTCCACTAACAGCCATGAAAGGCCAGCATCTTTCAGCACAACTTCTGGCATTGTTATTTAGTATGCAATTCTTTCGAATTGTCTTTATCAAAAAATTGTTTTAATTTTCATTTTTGGGATATTGTAGTAGTTTTTTACTTGCTCTATTAATTGTTTTTCCACTTAGTTTTCCAAATCTACTTCTTTTGTTGCTTTTATCTTTCGACACTGAGCAGAATAAAGACAATGCCTTAAATTACCCACGCTTAAGTTAACTGTTTAATCACTTTTAAATGCTAACTGTGTCGATTTGTACGTTGTTGCTGTTTTGTAATTTTTACAAAACTTGAAAATAATTTTGTAAGATTAATTTTATTCTGTACTTTTCCTAAAAAACAAGAGCTTGTACTTTGCTTATATACCACGTTCGTGTAGTTTCACAATGTTTCAGAAATTTTATTTATACAGGTTTAGAATATTTTTATTTTATGTTACTTTTAAAAGAAAATGTGAGAAATGGCCAGTGTTCAGGTTTGTTCGTTTGTTTTTGGATGTCTCTAAACTTTCATCTAATGGATTAGAGAAATAAGACATTATTCAATATATTTCATAACCACTCTTGGGCTATCTGTGCTATCTGTTTTTAATTTTGGAGTGATAAATCAATAGAAAGACAGCTAGCCAACAACAACAAATATTTGGGCCAATCTTATCCAACTGAAGAATAGAATTTGGCCATAATCTTAAAATGTATCTATGGCCCAGAGTGCACAGCACGTATTTTATATGTTAATGGGATGTGATCAGTAGACCCATAAGTTCATAGTCTGATACGATAATCAATAAGTTATACTCGGCTCTTATTGTATAGAGAGAAAAACCTGAACACTCCAACATTGCTCTTCTGTTGACTAGACTCGGTGTGGTATCGTGGTTAATGAGCTAGACTGTGGACTTAAAGCTCAATAAGTTGCATTCTTTTACTTTAAAATAACACTTCGTTCTTTGAAATTGTAGGTACTTTAAAAAGTAGAACTAAAATCCTATTTTTAGAGCAACCAAAGTGTTGGCGGTTGGTGCTTTTAGTAAATGTCTTTCTTACACTCTATCAGTTCAAAATTAGGGATGGACAGTACAAACATAATTTGTGTATCTTTACAAGTGTCATTTTAGATTTAATGACCCCAGCTACCCTGTTACCCTGATCACGAGAAGGTTTTTGAATGCTTTGTTGGACGCCTGTCGTCTTGTTTCTTCTCTTCATCTTCAATGTCACCTCGTTATGTTATCTGTTTTGAAACCGACCGAACCTTTCTCTGCATTTCTCTGTTACATTCACTACTTCAGTATATCAACGCATTAAAGTAAATCCAATCCTTCAATATAAATTTAAAAAGGTATAGGGATCTCTTTCCAAGGAAAAAGCATCCTTTTTATCTCTCATCATGTACACCCAGATAAGTACTTTCATCATTTCTCTCCTCATCAACTCAGACAGATGAAATAAAATGAAAAGTGGTCTCGTCATATACTGATTCATCAGTTTTGACCTCTAATCCTTGGTCAAGTCAGTGTACTAGAGGTTCATCATTAAAATATAGTTATAACTTGTTAACACAAAATAATTTGTATAACTCATATGGTTAATGAACTGATCTGTTCTTTTCTCATACTTGGAATACTTATCTATCCAATTAGAGCTTGATTGCTTCCATACTGCTTGCGTGTGCCAAATCATACCTGATCCTTGATTCTTTTGGTGTAACATTGCTTCTGCTATGTGGCATCCTTCCATAACTTTTGACGTACATGCTCACAAAAGGAGGATCATACATTACGGTAGTTTTCCCTAGTCAGACATGATCATATTTGGTTAATAGATAGTTGATCTCTTCTTTATTTTGTTGCACAGTACGTAATTGTGGTATATAGCAAATGCTCGTTTCTGTCACTTTGGCTGGGATTAACAAACTTCATAAGCATTCATTTGATATTTTGTCAAACCATCAGGTTTCAGGGACTGAGGTGAAGTAAGCGTCTTCACTTAACACAATGTCCCTATGTGGATTTCTTGAATTGTACACAATTGAGCTATCCAGTGTTTTGCCAACACATTAGTGATAGACTATATTGAGACATCGACCAGTGAATAAACCTAAGCATACTTGTTAAAGTAATCAATAGCGATCAGCATATACTGATTGCCTTGTTCAGTCTCCAAGAGAAAACCACCAATATTCAAAGCTATCATTCATGACGAAGAACCAATGATTTTCCGTTTCAGTTTACCTTGTATAGGCTTGCATCTCAACACCGTATTGAACAGAGCACTGACAAATCGTTGCAAATTTTCTGTTATAACAACAAGTTTATAAGCTTACATTTAATGTAAGTTTCATCAGCCTCTTGAAAGTGTTGGGCAAATTACACAGACTGAATATCATGATGCAGAACACATGCAAACCGTCTCAAGTAGTAAAAACAGTTTTTAGCTGTGATCTCATCATCTAGGTTTACTCGTCATATCTGGATGCCAGGTTTAAAGTGTTTAATCACCGAATCCCTTCAAATGTGCTCAAACGTTCATCTATATGTGGAAGTAAAACGGCACCAATACAGATGACGAATCCAGCACATAACCTTGGCATAAATTCCTTTTCCTAAAGTATAACTACCAGAGATGATTGTATTTAAGTGCTGGTTATTTCCTTAATTTTCGTAGGAAGTTTTTTTGGCAATTGTATGGTCAGATGTGATGGCAAATTGCTTGTGATTGATAGAGGTGGTGATATTGTCTGACAAGTGCATTTACATATTTAACCATCATGTCGTTTACCTTTCACCACCAAGTTAAATAAAGACTACAATGCATTTCTTCCTTTCCAAAGAGCGTAGATAATTCACTTAAGTGGTTAACTTCTCGAAGTGTCTTTTTTCTTTTACAATCCAAAAATTGGTTAAATAAACAGCTTAGTTCTCTTTCAGGCAAAAACAGCACTACAACTTAGCATCAACAATGTTACAGCCTACTACGTGGGTCTTGCTCAAGTTTTCAATAGAAACAAGCGTTAGATCATCCAAACTCAAACAGTAACCTATCTGAAATGCTTCCCAAAGCAGTAAAGATCCTCTTTACCTGCACTCTTAAGCATTCGAGATGTTGTTTGTTTAGCCACATTCACAGCTAATTGTTATTTTGGTGTAAGTCTCTTACCTACGGACTCTTAACCAACACCAGTCAGAGGTGTCTTAAGCACAGGATAGCATAAAAGTTGAAAGAGTGCTTACGTAATTGGTTTTATGGCTTACTTCCGGTTGACAGATTAGTGTACCATACCAACTCTCAGGCTTGAGGACACTAAGAATATCTTTGCGTTATCCTAACCATAAAGAAAATGGTGGTATAGTATTAAAGTGTGGGCCTCTTTAGCTGTTTTAAATTTGTTCACTGATGAACTTAAAGGGCGCCATGAATGTGTAGTTGTATTGAGATATTTAGATTGCACTCTCTACATTGACGAAATTTTATAGAAAGAGATTGCACTCGTTTTAGCTTTATGATGTACCACGCACGTAACACCACACCATGTACAGCAGTAGTATGAACCAAAGAGCGTCATTAACTCTGCTTTGATCCCAAAGACGTGAATATATCCAAGTTCTGGAATGTTTTGGAATAAGTAATTGTTTGAGGAATAAGTAACTCAAAATTGCACTACTATAGAAGATCTTCTGCAACTGTATTTTTTCTAGCTTTATAAAACATTTGATGAAAAGCGTTAATAACAAAGCGTAGGCTGAAGAAAACGCTCTCTTGTTAACCTGTTCAGTGCCGTAGACGAGATAACTCGTCCAAGCCGATCGGTAACACAGTGCTACGAACGAGTTATTTCGTTCTCAATAATACCTAACTTCAACGCTAGACGTCAGCACCATACATGCATTTGATCTACTTACAAATTGTTTCACTTTCGATCCAAAATGGCGTCACGAAGAAGTTACAAAATGAAGAAGCATTAGAGTTGTGTTGTAGCAGCTTAAATACTTGGCAGTCAACAGGTTAAAGGTGTGCTGTGCCCGCTGTTTTGTAATACGTACAAACATGCATAGACTTAGATCAATGGACTTAGGTTAAAATATCTGTTAGATGATTTGAAGTTATTATAATAACACTAACTGTAATATAATACAGAACATAAGAAGAAATTATCAGTGATAATATCACATTAGTAATTAATCTTTTATTATTATTGTTATTACATTTTCAACTCAAATTTAAAAATAACGAATATGATCATTGTTTGTCATAATTTATTTATATGCCAAAAATTTTTGTAACTTTAAAACTGCCTATTCTTACATATTGACATGCTTTTACGCGTGTTTCTTTGCATTTTATTTCAGTATTTTTTTTCTTATTTAGAATAACTAAGTCAGTTACACTACATTCTTTAATCGTTAACTAACTGAACAAGTAATATCGATAGTTGAGGAATACTGAAGCCGAAATTAGCTTCAAAGTTTGTGTTCCTAACCTTTATAAGGAACTAGGGCATCATGATTTTTAAAACTGTGTTCATACCTTCCACACATACACACAAGCTTACATGTTAGGTCATGTGTTCAGGTACCATGAACAAGTGTCCTGACAGAGTATGTTTTGGGATACAATATCCTTTGAAATACCTATAAAAATAATTTAGGATATTGGAGAAGCATGATAGATAAATTGGAATGAATCATGAGGCGGCCTATAAGCCCTGCAGCGGAGAGAAGGTATGTTATAACATGGTATACTGGTATCAGTTTTTAATGAATTTTATTGTCGACAATACCTAAGGTTTTTTTTTTTGTTAGTGTTATTTTAAACCAACAGCTCAAAATCTGATACACATATTCAAATTTTAGACATAGCCTACTGATTTGTGATTTATGTATGAGATTCGTTTTCATAATAAAGTATCAGTTTCTTGTTGCTTCGTCCAGAAATAGGTAAATAAGAAAGTATGGCTATTCGGGTAAAGTGAATCGTCATAATATCCACGTTTGGAAAACCTCCATGAAATTGTTTGTGATAGTCCAAAGGTGAATGTGTGGTGTGGTCTCATGTGAGACAAGATTATTGGACTTTCCTTCTTCTTTTATTCACTGAGAGCATTGTTACCGGGAGCGTGTACTTTTACATGATAGAACAACTGGAAGAAATTCAACTACGGGCAATCTTTTAATAGAAAGGTGCTCCACTTCAATGGAATTTGTTGGTCAGGTGGTTCCTAGATCAGACATTTTGGAAGCAATAGATTGGTAGAGGTGAGCCAATTCCTAGGCTCTGTGTTTGCCAAAAATCACTCCTCTCGATTTCTTGCTTTTGAAGTATGTTAAGAGCATCGTGTATCCCACACCTACAAAAAAACATTGTGGAGCTAAAGATCAGGATAACGAACGCCATCACCATTGTAACTGTGGACATAGAAGAGCGAACATGAACTGAAATCGAATACTGAGAGCCACTAATGGTGAACACGTAGAAGTCTGCTTTCCTGTCAATAAAACCTGTTTGAGTTGGTCTACATGATACTGAAAACTGCATGGTTGTATTTTGGTAATTTAATTATTAAATTTTGAAATAGGGAAGTTAATTTTGGACTTAATAAGCCTAACTAATCATACAAACAACCATGAAAAGTAGTAACTAAATATAGAACGAACTCTAGCATGTGTGAAGGTTATGCAAAATTTATTAACGAGAAACGCCACTAACAAGGTGAGTAAAAGGAAGCAGAATCAAACTGTTATCGACACGAAACGATTGTCAGCTGTACTTCTGGTATACAACCGCGATTCAACCGCGACTTTATATCGGCTGTAATTTTAATGTAACTTCCTGATTTGCCTATTAAAAATTGTTTTGATATAACGTATTTAACCCTGTGAGTATTAAAACTAATTCGAAACTAGGCTTTTATTAGATATTCTTTTGATCTCTATATAAAACTTAAGTTTTTCTATCAAGCACCGCAATGATCTTTAGCTCCGCATTGTTTTTTCATAGGTGTAGTGGGATACACGATACTCTTAACATACCCCTAAAGAACAAATAAACAAAACCACTTTTAGTACCAATACTGTATAACAACTAAATAATGAACATAATATTTATCACAATAATGGGTAAGTAATAAAACCACTTGGTAGAGTATGTAAAAAAACGTAAATAATATATTTTTATAAAAAATTATAATTTCCCTCTGAGCATTTTATAGATGTTGGTTTACAGAGAAAAGGACGTTGGTGTTATTAAACTACCAATCACATCATTCCAAGACCTTTTAAAATACTTCTTTTATTGTTGTTAGTTGACCGAGCATGGACTAAAGGTTAGCATGTCCGGACTGTGATTTCGAAGGTTAATGTTTCAACTCCCGCTACCGAAAAGAATAAACTCGCTCGGCTTTGAGGCCATGGGCATGCTATAAAAATGAAAGTAATATCTGACTATTCAGTCACACAGTGTTCTGTTGACTGACAGCTTTCATTCTAATTAACTTGTTCAAAACTTGTTTATGTTAAGAACAAAGTTACACAAAGGAATATATGTAATTTACCTACCAGGGTTATTAAAATCCGACTTCTAGCAGTAAAAGTCAGCAGACCTGCCACTGTAACATTTGGGGAGGTAGTTCAGAACTAGGAACAGCCGCAACGGCGACGTGCAGATAAACTTTGTAGACCTTTGCCCGAAATCTCTAAATAAATATACACTATGTTAGCAACTTATGCCAGTTCAATGAGTACAGCGCTGGTAATTTTAAGACCAACAAAACCAGCTAGACAGTGAATGTTTTTATTATTTTAAAACAACTTGTATATTTACTGTTTCTCTTGTCGCCAAGAATCTAGTCTCATAACAACTAGATTTTCAATTTAATCTGCTAAGATTGACAGATAATAAAAATGGATGGAAAAGTCAACAAAATGCACTATTTTTTCAGATTGACTGAAACTAGCAATACATATTACACTGAGAATACATAACATCCATGGGCTATGAAATATTTATGAAACAGAGCTCTAGGTTCCACTATATTTTTCAACATCACGCCTAAACATGGAAAACCTTTTAGAAACGAAGTCACAGAACTGTAAAGTGGTCGTTTCTCGTTACAAGCGCATGCGCTGAAACCACGGGCCACCAGTGTAAACATTTACATTGAATATCGAAGTAACTGCCGTTTACGTATTATTGCACATTGCACCTAGAATAGTTTGTAATATTTCTCATGTATTCTGCTATTTTACGCTTATTTATTTTACGCTACAGTATATGTAATTTGTGTAAAATTTTTTTACTTCAAAACACAAACAATATTTTATCACAGAAATAATATTTACAGAACATGCTGTAAAAATGTAAAAAAATAATTTTTACTCTAATCATTATTAATATTTTAAATTAACTAGCACGATATTTTCATAGGGGCACGATTACCAATTTTCTTATTTAATGTTCACGTTTTGTTTTTTTTAATACTTAAGCAGTTTTTATACCGGACTCAAACTGGAAAGAAAAATAACAGCAATGAGATATTTTGTGGGACCAAATATAAAGTAAGGGTAAAATTAAGTTAATTGACGGTATTGGCTTGAGTGAAGGCAACATTTTAAGGGGTCTTGTTCCCACACTAAGTTTTCTGGTTAATTGTTTGTTTTTGTTTATTTGTTTGTCTTTGAATTTCGCGCAAAGCTAGACAAGGGCTATCTGCGCTAGCCGTCCCTAATTTAGTAGTGTAAGACAAGAAGGAAGGCAGCTAATTATCACCACCCACCGCCAACTCTTGGGCTACTCTTTTACCAACGAACAGTGGGATTGACCGTTACATTATAACGCCCCCACGGCAGAAAGGGTGAACATGTTTGGTGCGACCGGGATTCGAACCCGTGACACTCGGATTGCGAGTCGAGTGCCTTAACCACCTGGCCATGCCGAGTCCCGCTGGTCAACACCTTAATCTTCTCATGCTGTAAGTTTTAAATTACATGAAGTTGATTGAGAAAGAAAAATCTACCTTATATGCAAATTGCAAATTCCTGTTATCTAAATGGTAAACAAGTATACTTCCCATGTAGTTCTAAGTATAAATAAATCAGTCTTGTAACTTAGAAGAAAAACATGTTCAATACCCCATTACGATAGAAGATTTACTCCAGCAAGCTTACAGGGTTAAAAAAATCTTCCTTATTTATAGATTTAATCCATTCCATTTTAGCTACAGTTAACAAACGTTGATACTTGAACTATTTTTGAACGTTATTTTATTCACGTTGAAATAATGGATTTCCTGTATTGCAAAACCAATTACTTCTTTGTATTATTTGATTAGTTTCTATCTTCCTTTCTTTTTCATTCAATGTGGTCTTCTGTTACAGTGCATGTTGCTAAGTGTGGTCATGCTCAATCCGACGGCCGTGTATCTTATCATACAATAACCCTGCAAAATAGTTTCCACTTCAAAAGACTCCTTTTAAGGCTTTCTTGTACAAGGCACACCACTCCTTCACTTTAATTAATATGAGTGGCTCTCGACTTATTGCATATCTCTTTCTGAATAGTTTTGAGAACCTAAGTTGATCCGTATTCCTTTATTTTCAAATGTCATTAAGTATAAGGAATATCTCCGTCTTTCAAATTCTAAATTTCTATTTGAACGCATTTTAATGTGTAAATATCTTGTTTAATAAATATTTGTTATATTTTCTTCTAAAAGGTGAGTCCCCGCTGGGACAGCGATAAGTCTTCGGACTTATAACGCTACAATCAGGGGTTCGATTCCCTTCGGTGGACTCAGTAGATAGCCCGCTGTGGCTTTGCTGTAAGAAAACACACACACACACACTTAAAGGCGATTTATTTTTGATATCATCACACTACCTATCTTACAGGCTCGGCATGGCCAGGTGGGTTAAGGCGTTCGACTCGTAATCCGAGGGTCGCAGGTTCGGATCGCGGTCACACCAAACATGCTCGCCCTTTCAGCCGTGGGGGTGTTATAATGTGACGGTCAATCCCACTGTTTGTTGGTAAAAGAGTAGCCCAAGAGTTGGCGGTGGGTGGTGATGACTAGCTGCCTTTCCTCTAGTCTTACACTGCTAAATTAAGAACGGTTAGCGCAGATAGCCCTCGGGTAGCTTTGCGCGAAATCCACAAACAAAACCCACCTTACGGGGAAAAAGTGAAACTTTAGTCTGACATATTCCGTTCTATCACGACATTATGTGGCTGTGTTTGTCATATGATTTTGTACATTCAGAAAAACTTAAATATAATGTAATAAACTTTCTGTATTTGACGTGAGTTTATGTCTAATACTGTTTCTTTTTGCTTTGGGTCAAGATTCCTAGTTTGTACTCAGAATATTTATATTTAAGTAGATTTAACTTTTAAAGCAGGAAATTAAGTTGCTCTGTGTTTATTGGATTCCTGAAACTATCCTTTACTAATTTACGTTGTGTGTTTGTGAGCTGGTTTGCCATAATTTTTTCTAAAAAATTTGTAGCTAGCCGGACCAAACTTTGTAGGCTGATTTTGGGTGTCTCGGATGTCCTTATCTTTAAATTACGGACCCATATTCTTATTCATTTAGGAATTAATAGAGGTATAAATACATTCGGAAGGTCAGTCATGCATGATAGGATGCTACTTTTGTAGTTTCACTGAACTCAAATTTGACATCAAACTTTATGATCTTTGCCCCCTCGAGATTTAAGGGGTGCGATTTTTAAATCTTTATTCATACCTTCCATTTATAAATTAAAGAAACCAAAATTGGTGCACGTGCTCAGTGTTTGGTATTTTTCAGGATATAGACCTGCTTAAGGTGGCTCTAGAAGTAAGTGAGTGTAATGGAAGACTTGATCGATACATCATGCCCTTTCTGAATCACGGGTTAAGCCTTTGAACTATCAATGGAGCACAGTTATTTTACTCTAGTGTTTTAAACATATGAAACTATTGTAAGTATAGCAGTAACTTTAGATTGCTCAACTTAGTTTATAGTGCATATAACTATTAACTCATAGCAAGTAGAAAAGATTAATCGACTAACACCACTTTTTGCTAGTTTAAACGGATTTATAACAGTACTATAGAAAACAGTAGGTCTTCCCCTAGTAATGCAAATAATATAGACGTTTAACATACCACGACTTTTACTACAAGTTTATGTTTAACGACAGTTACCTGATTACGTTTCATACACCTGTTTTGTAACTTAACGATGACTTCATAGGGCAGGGGGCGGCAACCTCTTTCCGCACAGGGGCCAAAGGTCATGTATGTGAATGGATGGAGGGCCACATTAAGTTACAAACTTGAATTCTTTTTTATGACAATCACGAGATGGGTGGATGTGATGATATTTAGTTTGGGAACTGAGGACCGGATGATTTCGACTGGCGGACCGTAGGTTGCCGACTCCTGTCATAGGATATTTTGTGTCGGAGAAAAGTTCTATGAAAAACGTTCCACCTGGGTCTTCCTAATTGTTTCTTCCCCAACAACAAGAAATTATTCTTAAGGTTTTGATATTTTCATACATAAGTTGTTGATTCATACCCTTCTTATTCTATATAGAAATCGAGTTTTAATTAGAGACGGCTAGCGCAGATAGCCCTCGTGTAGCTTTGCGCAAAATTAAAAAACAAACACTAAACGATGTTTCATTTCAATCCCCGCAGCAGAATATGTGTTGTGAGGGGACCACCTTATTTGGGAGGAGGAAAAAATATTTTGGAAATGGTAAAGGAAATGAATCAACTTGTATTTACTGCTATTACACGTTACCATACGTGAATAATTTAACTGGTAGCGCATTTTTATGAATCACTCATAAGAGATAGTTTTTCCGGATTTTTTAAGATTATTATTAAGGCATTTGAAATATTTAACATCTGAGACACTTATTATGTCCAGCTTTAGTTGTAGTTTAGTTTCATTTTTTATTTTTATTTGTCATTTTTTTAAATATCAATTTGGAATCTGATGCTTGGAGACACAGAATCTAAATTGTATGGGCAAAGTCCTCCAAATCCCCCCATAGTGCCGGCTCAAAACTGCCTGTAAAAATAGAGGGCTTATTTTTTTGTAAGTAAGAAAAAAAAACTAAACAATGAAATATCTGTGTTATGCCCACCAAAGATATCGACACCCGATTTCTGGCGTCAAAGTCCAGATACTTGGAACATTGTCCCACTGGAGAATAACTATAAGATAACATTTAATTGGAAGAACTTGAGTTTTTATAAAAATACAGATTTCTGTGTTCATCATTTACTTCAGAATGCTCGTTTTCTGGAAAGGGGCCGGATGCCTCCTAGTGGTTATGTGCTCGAACTAGGAATCTTGCCACAAACATGCGCTCCGGATTATTGCGCCCTAGATCTGATGCTTTAACAGTGATGGTAAAATGCTACCATACAGTCAGGGAGGAGTCACCCAATATATGACAGTCGATATTGGAAAATAGTTCTAGTCTATAAATTCAAAATTAGCGACGGATAAATGTATATAGCTTTTGTGTATAATTTGTTTGTTTGTTTTTTTGATTTTCACGCAAAGCTACACGAGGGCTATCTGCACTAGCAGTCCATAATTTAGCAGTGTATGACTAGAGGGAAGGCAGCTAGTCATCCTCACCCACTGCCAACTCTTGCGCTACTCTTTTACCAATGAGTATTATATTATATTATAACGCCCCACGGCTGAGAGGGCGAGCATGTTTGGTGCAACCGGGATTCGAACCCGCGACCCTCGGATTACGAGTGGAACGCCTTAGCACACTTGATTGCCCTCGAATAGCTTTGCGCAAAATTTAAAACAAACTATTAGAACCACAAGCACTTTTGAACAAACATTTTAGAAGTTTTGAAAGTTCACTAATACAAGCATTGAGAATCATTTCTGTTCTGACCTACACAATATACAAGCTTTTCATAACAAATGGCTTACAATATTAGCAAATATATATTTTATCAGTTATTATTATAACGCCCCCACGGCTGAAAGGGCGAACATATTGGGCACGATCAGGATTGGAACCCGAGACCCTCAGATTACAACTCGAGTGCCTTAACCACCTGGCCATACTAGGCCTAAAATTTCTAAAACAAAATTAACTTCTAGAGCATTTGTTGCTTTTAAAACAAATGGAAATCCTCAATAGCCATGGCACTTAAAATTATTCTAGGCAGGATTAGAGTAGTTAAATACATCAATGAAAAGGGTTTGACCTCCTGAGTCTAAAACTGTAATTTGATCTCAGATCGGTCAAGATATGACGAAGCTACGTTGAGTTAAATGTTTGTACTTGAAATATTCAGAGTCATTCTATGAGCCACGGCTTACAAATTCTTTATTCAATGGACAGATGATTCTGATAAGGCTTATCACAAGTCTTTAAAAAATAGAAGAGTCCAACATTATGACAGGATGAGTTAAATTAGCCTGGTAAATTGTTCCTTTTTTATCTTCGTTGTTCAAACCTTGTTTCCGTTTGAACTATAAATAAAAAAAAACGTTTCGTGCTCTTATTCCTATATTTATTTCAGGATAGTTTTTTTTATGTTAGTGCCGTGGAAATCATAAGTAATAAGCGTTCGTTTATTTTGCGCTCTAATAAAACTGCAAGGATAATTTTTGACGTTAGTATCTTGGAAATCGGAGGGTATAAAATGTCACTGTTTGTTTTGAGGCTTAGTGTCACTTGAGAGTTGAATGTTTTGATGGATAGTCGTTCTGTAGTATGTTCTGTTTTTCGATATATTTTTTAGTGTATTAATTTTTATAATCTTCAGGTTAGTAGTTTAGTAAACCATCAAGACATAAATCTTGATGATCGAACTCCAAATTTTTATGCTTAGGTGTCGACGTAATTATTTTGTAGCTGTAGCCAGGAAGGAAAGGAAATGAAGGTGCGAATTTGGCCTGGCATAATGGAAAACTTTTGATTTGTATAGCATACAGTAAGCTTCTTGGAAACCAGAGAATATTTCTATCAGACCTAGATTTTTGATAAGCGATGCTATTACTCTTTCAACAAAATATTTAAATGATATATCAAATACTGGATAGGAAATTAGGAGAAAGGTGAATAGTTTTTCCAAATATTTTGTGTACTTATATGTCCCCCGCTGGGACAGCGGTAAGTCTACTGATTTACAACACTAAAATTAGGCGTTCGATTCCCCTCGATGGACTCAGAAAATAAACCGATGAGGCTTTACTATAAAAAAACACACACACTGTACTTATATACTTAGGTCATATAATAACAAATGAAAATAATTATCTTATAATTGAATCCATATCACTCAACTAATATGTCGAATTGAAGACCATCATATGACAATGAATCGACGCATTCTTTATATATTTCCTTCGGATATTCCAGTAACTCTGTCTTCTCCGGTCCGGCATGGCCAAGCGTGTAAAGGCGTGCGACTCCTAACCTGAGGGTCGCGGGTTCGCATCCCCGTTGCGCCAAACATGCTCGCCCTTTCAGCCGAGGGGGCGTTATAATAATGTGACGGTCAATTCCACTATTCGTTGGTAAAAGAGTAGCCCAAGCGTTGGCGGTGGGTGGTGATGACTAGCTGCCTTCCATCTAGTCTTACACTGCTAAATTAGGGTCGGCTAGCACAGATAGCCCTCGAGTAGCTTTGTGCGAAATTCAAAACAAACAAACTGTCTTCTCTTAATGTTCTTGTCTTCCAGACTCGTAACGGAAAAGACAAAACACTGATTCATCACATGCATGAGCACTTTCAGTATAAAAAAATAGTAAAATAATTTATATTGGCATCCAAAAACTTTAAATCCCTGTTTAATTTGGTTTAAGAATTTTTTTTTTTTAAGCTGATTTGTTAGTTTGATTAAGTCCTGTCTGGATGCTTGAAAATCAGCGTCACCGGACGTGCCAGTGCCTGACTTGCCCAACAACAGACTCAAGTGGTTATGAGTTGCGAATACCTTTGTTGTTTCAATGAAATGAAACGTTGGATTACATTGACAACCCAGCCGAACGGTAGCACAAGCACGATATTAAAAAATAAGAATGTGTTTTTTTAATTTTTGTACTGTTGCGAATACCTAGAATTAAAAATGTTTTGAGTAATAAACTTTAAAAAAGAAATCTTAAGGGTGTTAAAAAGATCAGATGTTAATTGTAAATGATCCAGACAGTAAGTTTTAAACAACAGAAAAAACAGTTTTAAGTTTATTGAAAACTCAACTGAAAATGAGTCAAGAAACTCGTGTAGTTTG
This sequence comes from Tachypleus tridentatus, assembly GCF_004210375.1. Taxonomy (NCBI): domain Eukaryota; kingdom Metazoa; phylum Arthropoda; class Merostomata; order Xiphosura; family Limulidae; genus Tachypleus; species Tachypleus tridentatus. The sequence continues at coordinate 45,200,817 of NC_134836.1, forward strand.
CTTGTTTGTTTCTTTTGCAAAGCTACACGAGGGCTATCTGCGCTAGCAGTCCTTAATTTAGCAGTGTAAGACGAGAGGGAAGGCAGCTGATCATCACTTCTCACAGCCAACTCTTGGGCTACTCTTTTGCCAACTACTAGTGGGATTGACCGTCATATTATATCGCCTCCACGCCTGAAAAGGCAAGCATGTTTGGTGTGGCGGGAATTTGAGCCCGCGACCCTCAGAATTTAAGTCGATCGCCCTAACCATTTGGCTATGCCAAGCCAACTCGTATAGTATAGCTACAAACTAATCTCTAGATACATTTTTTCATGTAGTGGCTCAATTATTTACTTAATTTATCAATAATTCAAATAAAATGTATTCTCTCTAAAACGAAGAAATACCGAATATGACGTTGAGATATAAATATTAGTTTGCAAATAGTGAACGAAAAACAGTTCTAGCCGTGAATAAACTATAAACATTGAAAACGTTTTCTGAAAAAAAATTCTATATAGTGATTATAAAATATTAAAGGAACTACAACTAAAACAACTAACAGAACGTAAAAAACTTTTGAAAATTCTGTTCGAAAATTATTTAAAAATCCATATTACTTTAAATAGGTTTAGATAATACAGTCGCTCTAAGTTTACAAAAAGTAACTGTTCAGACGTGTGATGTATACAAACTTCTTTAGCAGTTATGATAATAACTGATACTGAAGAATCTAATTAATTTACTTTATCACATTATGAAATATTAGAATATATTATGTTTCAAAAACACTAAATTTCAAAAGTTTATTTATTTTTTAGGACTTCGAAAAACAGGATAAGCATTACGGCTGATGTACATCTGTGGAGAAAAAAACAAAAACAGAATAAAGTAGGATGCAAGATGGACGTAAAATCTTCCTCTAATTTAAGTAAACATCAGAAAATAAATGTAAAACAAAAAGCCATGTTTATAGAATACACGAATTATGATAGAGAAGACACTTACAGGATACATGGATTAAGACAGAGAAAACAATTATAGAATACCTGAATTAAGGTAGAGGAGACTCGTATAGAATACATAAAATGAGATGCAGAAGACACTTGTAAAATACATGAAGTGAGATATAGAATTCATGAATTAAAATAGAGAAGATAGTTATAGAATACATGGAGTATGATAGAGAAGATGTTTATTGAATACAACGAATAAGGTAGAGAAGACACGTACGTATATAACATGTGAAATGAAATACAAAATATACTGTAACGTATTGTAACGTGGATTAAAAGGGAAGAGACACTTATACAACAGATGGAATAAGAAAGAGAAGAAACTTATACAATACACGAAATATGACAGAGAAAACACTTATAGAATACACGGAGTGAGATACAGAAGACAGTTATAAAATACATCAAATAAAATACAGAATACTCTTATAGAATACATGGAATATTATAGAGAAGACACTTATGAAATAGAAAGACTAAGACAGAGAAGACACTTTTAAAAAAAAACGTATTAAGCAGAGAAGACACTTACAGAATACATGGATTAAGGCAGAGGAACCACTTATAGAATACAAGGAAAATAATAAAGACATAGAATTCAAGGAACAAGATAGAAAATATACGTACAGAATATGTAAATTAAGATAGAGAACACACTTATAGACCACACTGAATAAAGTAGAGAAGGATCTTGATATACAGAAAGTAGAAACCATATAACATTATTCGTTTATTATTCGGTGATGTACAAAGTCACAGGATCATCCTGACAGAGCGTATAATTCAGTATAACACCTCACCTTTTTTCTGCTTCAATATTAGTATTGTATATGTGTTAAAACAATGATAAACCTCATCGTTACACATCAAACTGTATTAACTGTTGAAAAAGAAACAGGGTAGTGATCAAATCTTAAGATCCTATAAAAGAAACAGGGTAGTGATCAAATCTTAAGATCCTATAAAAGAAACAGGGTAGTGATCAAATATTAAGATCCTATTAAAGAAACAGGGTAGTGATCAAATATTAAGATCCTATAAAAGAAACAGAGTAGTGATCAAATATTAAGATCCTATTAAAGAAACAGGGTAGTGATCAAATATTAAGATCCTATTAAAGAAACAGGGTAGTGATCAAATGTTAAGATCCTATAAAAGAAACAGAGTAGTGATCAAATATTAAGATCCTATTAAAGAAACAGGGTAGTGATCAAATATTAAGATCCTATTAAAGAAACAGGGTAGTGATCAAATGTTAAGATCCTATAAAAGAAACAGGGTAGTGATCAAATGTTAAGATCCTCTAAAAGAAACAGGGTAGTGATCAAATGTTAAGATCCTCTAAAAGAAACAGGGTAGTGATCAAATGTTAAGATCCTCTAAAAGAAACAGGGTAGTGATCAAATGTTAAGATCCCATAAAAGAAACAGGGTAGTGATCAAATGTTAAGATCCTATAAAAGAAACAGGGTAGTGATCAAATGTTAAGATACTCTAAAAGAAACAGGGTAGTGATCAAATCTTAAGATCCTATACAAAAGCAAAACCCACGATCCTCTTGTTGCTGCAAGTTTATCATTTAGTTATTTGTTATGTGATACTTTTTAAATTATTTGTAAAACTCCGGTGAATGATAGTAAAATTTTTAGTTACGTTGTTCTGTTTCTCATTTAAAACTGTCCCCCGCTGGTACAGCGGTAAGTCTACGGACTTACAACGCTAAAATCAGGGGTTCGATTCCCCTCGGTGAACTCAGTAGACAGCTCGATGTGGCATTGCTATAACAAAACATACACATTTAAAAGTTGCAGTTTTCTTTTAGCACATACACGAATTTAATTACTAGTCACAAGCAACGCTTTTAAAACGACTTAAAAGTATGGAGGCCCGGCATGGCCATGTGGGTTAAGACGTTCGAGTCGTAATCCGAGGGTCGCGAGTTTGAGCCCCCATAGCACGAAATATGCTCGCCCTTTCAGCCGTGAAGGCGTTATAACGTGACGGTCAATCCCACTATTAGTTGACAAAAGAGTAGCCCAAGAGTTGGCGGTGGGTGGTGATGATCAGCTGCCTTCCCTCTAGTCTTACACTGCTATATTAGGAACGGCGAGCGAAGATAGTCCTCGTGTAGCTTTGCGCGAAATTCAGAAACAAACAAACAAACAAAAAGCATGGCGTGTTCTGCGAGACTCCTATTCGATAACTAACGTCCCTCGAGAACTTCAAATAATTAAACACGCTACAGGTCGTTCAGCTTAAATCGTCCTCCGGTAAGACAGCTCGAATTCTACTGATTTACGACACTAAAATCTGGAGTTCGATTCCAGGCGGTCAACGTGGCAGGAAACCCAATGAGGCATAGGTATAAAACAATAAAATTAAACGGTTCAAACTTAATCAGTCCAAATACTTAAAAAACTCAAACTGAATATTCTTTTCTACTTACTAACATTCGACTTGCAACAAACATTACAAACATTGAAATAAGAATTACCTAAAAAATCAAGAAAAACTACAATTGAATTTTAAAATATATGTTACATAGCTTTTATTATTTTAAACTGTGATTTCATATAAATGTATGTATGGGTGTGTGATTTAAAATGTAGACAAACAATATTTTAGCAAAGTGAAAGAAATAATATTAGAAAAACAATTTATAGCAGTTCTTAAGGCAAGTGACTCAACTTATTCAACTGCTTTGTTTCAACGTCATCAGTCTGTGCTATATGAGTAACACCCTAGCTTAATCCTAGCTACATATACATGAAGTTATTATAATAGTGACTATATGTCATAAATATCCCCACAGAAAGCAAACAAACTTTACATGAAATAAGTTCCAATGTATATAATAGTCATAACTACTCGGACACCTCGCGGTAGTTGTTCCCTCATCATGCTAAAATAAACAAACAAGCGAAAACGTTACTAAAACGTGATCTAAATGTTGTATTTATAGATGGGACTTCTTTCAAATTTTAAAATTCATTCTTCAAATTTTTCTTACCGCTCTATAATGATCTTTTTTTTTTCAGGAACTATTTTTTGAGGTTTTAGTAAATATTCGCGTATATAGAATTGTGTACATGTACTGCTGAAAAACAGAAACTGGGCCTCTTAATTACAACGAAGTTGTCAGATTTCTCATGATAACCAAACACTATATTTTCATCTTTTTGAAAACACACAAGTACATCAAGGTTTGTCAAAATCAAGGTAAGGATATTTTGAATTGTTTGGTTTTTTTTCTGGCGCTCTCCCTTGGTTCCATTTCTGTTTTATAACGCTCGGTGTACAATGTTTGTGGTGCCATCTAATGATCACACTAGGTGTTATGCAATCGAGTATTTCGAGTTTATACCGAAATATTGGTTTATTACATTTACTTTATGTGAGCAAAACAAGAGTGTAGTTATCAAAGTATTTATCGCACTTCTGGTCTTCTTAATGAAATCAAAAGATACAGTTGAATGATCATTTATTAACATCACTCACAAAACCTCAAATGTATTATTTATTCGTAACCATAACAAGATTACATCATGTAAATGTAGTGCTATTAGTAGGCTGTTTTCAGCATAAATCAAAAGTTGCTTGTGAAGCATTTAAATAGCACGATAGCAATAATTATCTCTTCTTGTTTTCTTTACAAGGAACAAGAAACAAGATTGATGTTTTATACACATCGCATAAGATAAAAATATTTTATTTTTTCTTATAGATTTAACAACAAGAGGTGCATTTGATTTTTCTATATTGGCTGTAAAAGGAAATTTAATTACATGATCTTAACAGAAACTAGATGGATAGTAAATTTACGTTTTCGTGTAAAAACAGGGTTATCCGCGCTTTAACAAGAACGGTATTTCAGGTTACCAACTGCTTTTGAAACTACTTTTTCCATGGCCATTTAGACACATTGCGACAGCCGTGATTATAAACAACTTCTGATAAGAGTAACAGCAGAACTTACATTACAATAGGCTAATGCCAAGTGATATAAGGTCACCGTTAAAGTACACATTTTTACAAACTTTCAATACACACTCCGCTGTACATGGATGCCGAGTTCCAAGGCTATATTTAAATAAAACAAGTGTTTAAAGCCCATGGGCGCTCAGTCAGGTTATTTAAGAATGAGTCGAAGGTAATGAGAGCATGACCTCTACTTTTGTTTTACAAGGTTCGTATAGATTCCGTTTTAGTCTGAGACTTATGACTTTTAAATTTATCCAGACGTAGTCATGACTTTTTAGATTCCTTGTAAAACAGTGTATAATTTTCGTCTCGCTTAATTGGTACCAAAATGTTTTGATAATACCTACAGAATTCACCTGCGCTCTTTAAAACCTTACATTTCCCATTATATGAGAAATGTATGTCAAATGTAAAGCACGACCAAACATTCTCTATACTACAACGACTTACATAAATAGTGGGGCCCAGCATTACTAGGTGGGTTAAGGCATGTGACTCGTAATCTGAGGGTCGCGGGTTCGCATCCCCGTCGCACCAAACATACTCGCCTTTCAGCCGTGGAGGCGTTATAATGTGACGGTCAATCCCACTATTCGTTAGTAAAAGAGTAGCCCAAGAGTTGGCGGTGGGTGGTGATGACTAGCTGCCTTCCCTCTAGTCTTACACTGCTAAATTAGGGACGGCTAGTGCAGATAGCCCTCGAGTAGCTTTGTGCGAAATTCAAAAAACAAACAAGAAAACATACATAAATAGTATGTCGATCACTTTTCTATTTATTCCATGCGGCTCCAAAAGTTGTGAATTAAGCAAAACGCGTCGTCAACAATGAAAATCCTTAAGCAACTAGATAAAGAATGTAGCGTTAAAAATTGTAATAAGGTTGATATTAATGTTTTATGATAAGTATACTTGTAATCATATTCTGCTAGGCTGGAAAAGGTGTACATACCTTAATAGTTATTGAAGAAGACAGTAAAGTTGAAATGTGTATGCTCTGACTACCATGGATTCAATGAAGTATGATACCATGTTGACCATTGAATAAATTTCAGCCCACTTGATAAAGTAATAGATAATGATCGGTACAAAAGAAATATCTTAGTTACATTTGGGAAATAGACCATATGTATCTAGGACATTTATCTCAAAATGAGAATCTATAAATGCCTGAGATTTTTCCTCATGTTATTCTCAGTTATTTCTCTGGGCAGCACACCTGTACATACATGTGATAAGAGAAACCACAACAGTGTAAGGCACTTCACTGTGCCATATATTCTACAAATCATGAAACCCTGAAGTATCTGTTACCTTAAACCTTAGACAGTATTATCTGAAATACGGGATAACCGTCATATCTCAGTGGTTCATAACAATGGTACAACATGCCATCCTACACTCCTAGCTGACTATACATTAGCACTACATTTGTCAGTTAGTAAGAGTCATAAGTCATATTTTACTTTACTGTTAGTAAAACCCAAAGTATGTTTCATACTTCAGTTACTTATTTGGTGCATTGTCACTATTCTGCAATGGATTAACTGCTGTATGGTGTTCAGAATTTGAACATAACACAGATGTGATATCATAAGATGGTAAAATAATCTACTAGTTTTTCAATACTTTTAACTTGAGTAATGTTGTAGAACCAAAATTTATTATCCTAATATCATTTTCCAGTGTGTATTCATGCATTACAGATCTTTAAAGTTCATGAACAATTTCAGTAACGCATGACCCACTTAGGTGATGTATTTCCTCCTATATTTAGTACATCAAAGAAGATTACTTACATATCTGGAAATATCATTACTTTATTCTTAAAAGGCACATGCACAATCTACTGTTTTTGGGCAGAACTCCAGTTAGATGTTGAACAAGTGGAACAGGATACAAGTTTTTCCAGTAAGTCTATTTTTAAGGTATATATATTTGGATTAAGATCCAAGTACCTTCATTTTGTATGCAATATTGTTAAGATGAAGTCAGAGACATGCCTCGTCAATCATATCTATCTGGTCATCGTTTTCGATATGAAAGTTAATGCACGGATGACTTCCCACAGAATACCAAGTATGCATTTTAGTTAAATAAGATCCTGGTACTTCCAGTGTCCACTAAATGTTCAAACTTACATTGATATGTTGTTTTTGACACATACCATGTTTCTCTAAATTAGCTACTGAATTATTAACTACAAGTTAACTACTACATTCACTCAGTATGGCTACAAGAACAAAACCAAGATTTTCCCACCTCAGAGCAGCAGCTATAGCTAACCACTCACCTTCTTGATTCGGTTCAAGGATCAGTTTGAATTGTAATTCTGTAGTGATTGAGAAATTCCTAAAACCACTGACCAAGTAAACCATAGCTAACGTCCTCTTGGTAGTTTTGAGGGTCCAAAGATGATTGCACTTGTAGTACATTAATGACAAGTTTATATGCAAAAACGGCTCGTTTGGGCTGAGAAAACACTTTTACATAGAAGAGCAAACAACGTTTCGACCTTCTATGTAAAAGTGTTTTCTCAACAAACTTGCATATATCTCAACAAGTGGGTTTCTCGTCATCACTGATAATGACAAGTTTGCCTGAGAAACTCTGTTCTCTTATATCAAGCCATTGTAGTCTTGATGCATTGACATTAGTGTCCCATTTAGTGGGTTGCTTCTTGCCTAAGTACTCCAGAGCATCAAGAACTTGACCATTTAGATTCATTGCCACTTGATGTTTTACCTGTATTTGAATCCATCCATTCCAAACAACAGTTTGCTTCAGTAAATAGTGCAAATGCTCTTTTGGCATTTCATTAAACACTGGCTAAATTACATGTTTTACATTATAACTGTAATTAAATGAGGGTGTATACAGATACCTGCTACTATATTCTCTTCTGTAGTGCAACTAAAGCACAGTCAGTGTTTAGAGAAGGTTACATTTTGCTAAACAAATCTGGAGAAGTGCATCATGACAAAGATGAAGTTCAGCACGAATTACGGTGGTGTGTTAGCATATATATTATTAACACATTTGGCATCAACCTCAGTTACTGAATGTGGCCTTGGAGTGTCATCACTTACTAGCCTTTAAGTCTTTTTAATGCTTCAAAGATTTGTTGCTCTGTGGTATGGTACTCATTGCTTTGTTTGAAGGTGTCATGGTAGCATGTCTGACGTTTGCATCTCACCACTTTCCTTGAACATGTGTGGCTCGTGAAGCATTAAAGATATGGTATTTCCAGCAATGTCTTGGGTCAGACATAACACTTTAAAATCTGATTTCATTTTATAAAACAATCGAAATTTCACGCAGTTTAAAATTAAATTAACTGTCAGTTTACTCGTTTCCCGAGTTTTGACTGAAATAAAATGGGTAGAGTTGAACATCAAGTGGTGATTCGTTGAACTTAGTTTTAACTAGTATTAAAGATGGCCAGGTGGCTAGGGCGCTCGACGTGTAATCTCAGGGTCGCGTGTTCAAACCCCCATCATATGAAACATGCTCGCTCTTTCAACCGTGGGATGTTATGATGTGACGGTCAGTCCAACTACTTTTTGGTAAAAGAATAACCCAAAATTCGGCAATGAGTGGTGATGACTAGCTGGCCTTCATCCAGTCTTACACTGCTAAATTAGGGACAGCTAGCGCAGATAACCCCCGAGTAGCTTGCGCGAAATTAAAAAAAACAAACAAACAAACTAATCAACAAAAAGAAACACTACAAGCATTTACATCACTTACATATCACAAGAAATAAGTATTAAGAAATTAGAAAGGTTGACAACCATAACAAAAACTGTATATAGTATCGGACTGGAGACTGATATTCTTATGAAACACCTACTGAAGAGAAGAGGTTAAGAAAATCCTGATTTTATTTTGATTTTAATAGAACGCTGGTAAAAAAAAATTAAACGCGTTATTCAGTTCGGCTGATTTTCTACTTGTTTCAGAATTTCACGGAAAAGTTACCCAAGAACTACAAGAGCACAACCTTTCCTAGCTTTGAACTGATGGAAAGCAACTAGTCAGCAGCAGTCATAGCTATCTCTTGGGTTATTCTTGTCTGATCAAATAGTTAAGTATGACCTTCACTCTTATAACACATCCGCAGTCCCGAAGTGCAAAGCACGCTTTTACAGCAACGGAACACGAGCCATAAATCTCGAATTCAAAATCGGTCCACATTAATCACCAGGTTACGGTTGTCACTGGTAAACCAGAGACAATAGCACCTCTTGAAAATGGTCATCATTGAAGTATGATTGATGTAACCGAAAGTACAAGTTTATACTTTAGATTTAACCTCATGCAATAAATTTATTAATACTATTTTGTACCACGATCAGAAATGTGTAAGTGTTTATTGTAAACAAACGGTGGTATGGTAAAGTAGTGTATCGTCACAGGTTTAAACTGCATATTTCAGGAACATACGAAATTTATTTTGATAACAGTTTGTTTTTTTTATGGACAGTTGTTTGGTATTAAGCAAGGGGATTACAAACAAACGTAAACATGTTTTTTTTAAATTTCATTATACATATTAACTGACATTAACTGCCATAGCAAGCTATATCCACAACTGAAAGTATGGAGTGCGTGCTAAGCAATATTGTTGTGCTCGAACATCAGACTTTGAACCGCAGTCCGACATTTTAATTACTAGTTCAGATCTTGGTCATTATTAAAAATGTCTTAACTACAACCTCGCATGTCGTACTTAATGTTAGAAGAAAAGGAGATATTTTGGCATTTATAAATGAATTGAAAACAACATATAACCCACTAATGCCATAAGAACCGTATGTTCTGACAATCTATGTTCAGAGTGTGAAATAAAATAAGCTCGCACAAATATGAATGAATCTGAGCTCTTAGAATCGAAAGCAACAACTTTATTTTTCAGCATGTATGTGACACGTTATAACGTCTACGGAAGCTAAAACGGCACTCGAGTTATCTTTGTTTGTCCATATATGACTAACAGTTAATAGTGAAACAAAAAGATACTTGTGATCAATCCAGAGCCAGACGAATGTCGAGAAAAAACATCAACGAAAAACGTCACCAAAAATTATATTCGATCCTAGGATCTATCAGAACTCCTAATAATTTAATTCTGCCAAATTATTCAGAAAAAAAAGACCAAAGTTTTAGACCTTTTTTATGTTTACAGATGGCCAACATGTTAGACATCCTGTTAAAATCCACTCAATAAACTATCCATCAACAAGACAATGTGTAAAGGTTTACATGCTTTGAGGTTAGCAATTCAAGGTTAACGATTGTAAAGTTGGAAACATCCTATTTGTTTAGAAAATGTCATTATGTATAGAAACTTACACTAAACATAAAAAAACGCTTCACGATTGACCTAATGTCCATATATTAAGAGGTAGATGGTTCAGTTTACTACTACAGGTCACTCTGATTTGAAAGTATTGTAATATTCATAATATATCTGTTCTTTTTGACATTTCAGCTACACACATCTCATGGTATAAAGATTATGTTAAAACCATTGTTAAGGTTTTAAATGTAATGAGACATTTACAAAATAAAAAAACTATACATTGACTGGCCTCTTTATGAGGACCCATATTTAACACTAGGATTGAACAATCTGTATTCATGCGAATAAAACTTAATGTAAAAGTTATCTTCGACTGCAGTCATTCCATTGAGTATATCCACAATTGATTCTCAAATATCATCAAAGGGTACACGTAGCGAATGTGATATCCAAATAACTGGTTTCTTTAGCCTTTGAAAAAGATGACTGAAGTCATTGCCATGACCTCAAAGCTAATTCCAAAAACAAAATCCAATTTCGTTGAATTATAGTCTTGGTGCATCTGGGTAGAAATACATCATTCTAGGGTAGACCTGATCACCATCAATTCTCCATCCAGTAAAAATAAATTTTAAATGTTATTTGCATCTATAAGGAAATGGAGGAACTCAAATCCTACTATAACAACACCTTCGGCAGCTTTCGCTGTTGGAATAGCGCAAGTAGAAACCAGTAAGATACAACCCATGAAACTATAACGCACGAAAACAGATATGAATTATCCACAGTTTGCATTCTGTGCAGCGGTATCGACCATGCTTTTATTTTTGCGTCGGAAATGAGAGGATTAATAGCGTTTGATACTGTATGACAGATTTTGTGTCGTTCTTGCTGAGATAGTTGAATCCTGACCACTGTAGTTGAAGGAATTGGTCAGTTGACGCCTGTTCCAGTTAAGAATCTTGAAAACGCACCAGAAGCATTTTCAGATTGGGAAGTAGGAGGCAAAATAATAAAGGGGTGTAATCACAAAATAAAGAAAAACTTTGATCGATACCCTGTGAGCGCACTAGTACTCGTCCTTGCGTTGTGGAGTCCAGGGGCCCACTTTAGGACCCATAATGGGGTACATTGGGGTAAAATCCAAGAAACTTTATAATGTTTTTACCACTTTCTTGATAGAAGCTATTCATATATATTGACAAGCTTTCGTTCATAAAAACTGTAAAGTCTAGCTTAGTTAAGTCACAATTTTGTTTATGTATGTTTAACATTTCGAAAAACTCGTGATCGCGTGCGCCTAAGTAAATGGGTAGTCTGAGTTTTTATCTCCTTGTAGCTATATCATATCCTTGTCTATGCCAATATGACTGGAAAAAACGATATATTGCTGTTTGCTTGCTCATGCTTATTTTTTATGTTTCTTCACCATTACTTCTTTATTTTCCTGTTTTTGTTTTTCTAACTTTCCCCGTTCGACACTTTTCTCTTTCCCCATTCTTCCCCTATTTTTGTTAGGAGGAGTTTTAGGGGCAGCTTACCTCCATTGCAATCTTGTCAAATCGTATTTTTCCTTTAGTTTGTCTACAGGGGTCGTTAGCTGCAGGTTGTTGTTTTTATTGTACTGATTTTCGATTTCTAAAAAGTATAAATTCTAATTATATTTATTTTAACAGCCAGTCATACAAATTGCCTTTGTTAAAAAAACTCCCACTAAATAGATGCTTATTAATCCGTGATGACGAGAAAACCTATTTGTAGAGAAAATTATATATTTAAAAACGGCTGGTATGGATAGAGAAAACACTAACAGAGGAGCGAACAACGTTTCAACCTTCTCCGGTCATCGTCAGATTCACTAGTGCTTTCTCTACCCATACCAGCCGTTTTTAGATATATGAATGCTTATTGTTATATCCTTTTGATGCTTAACAGATTTTTACTTTTACATGTCCTATAGACTAATCACGAAATGATTATTTATATGGGTTTATCTTTTACGTGTCCTATAGACTGATGAATATTTATCAGGGTATATCTTCTACATGCGCCCCCCGCTAGTACAACGGTATGTCTACTGATTTACAACGCTACAATCAGGGGTTCGATTCCCCTCGGTGAGCTCAACAGATAGCCCAATGTGGCTATGCTATAAGAAAACACATAAACACTCTTCTACATGTTCTATAGACTAATGAATATTTATTGGGTATATATTTTACATGTCCTCTAGACTAATGAATATTTATTGGGTACATATTTTACATGTCCTATAGGCTGATGAATATTTATTGGGTATATATTTTACATATCCTCTAGACTAACGAATATTTATTGGGTATATATTTTACATGTCCTATAGGCTGATGAATATTTATTGGGTATATATTTTACATGTCCTCTAGGACTAGACTAATGAATATTTATTGGGTACATATTTTACATGTCCTCTAAACCAATGAATATTTATTGGATATATATTTTACATGTCCTATAGACTGATGGATATTTATTGGGTGTATCTTTTACACGTCCTATAGACTGATAGATATTTATCTGGTTTGGGTGGCGCAAAAAGTCTTTTTTCATTTCACGTAATTAGTCTATTTTGCATCTACAAATTATTTTTCTATTTATTATTATTGTTCATCTTACGAGGTTACAGCCTTGTAGGATAAGTAACCCAAAACACGCACACGTAAAATGTTTCAAACAATCTTTAATCAAAATAGAGAAAAATATAAATGTAGTTCGAAACCTTTAATTTGAATCATCTGAAACTGAGAGTAATTCAAATATTTGGGCTAATTGGATTCAGAATAACAGAAGTCAAGTAGTTAAAAATAGTTTAACGTGGGTGTTACAGATTTGTGTGGGAGGAAGACAGGGAGGGAGCTTTTAATAGAGTGATAGATCGATGTACACACGCGAATTTATTACGAATAGTCTTAAATTTGTGAATTGACATGCTCAGTCAGATTAGTGAGGTTAAAGCATATGTAGCTTATGGCTCAATGTGAGTTTCGTATAAGAAGAATATATATTAACATTTAAACAGCACTTTGTCTGATTCAAGTTATTACCTGTCTTCATATGATGTAATATCATAAATATTAACCTGCAAGAGATCACGCTTAGCCAGTTCACACGACGTTATATTACATCACAAAGAAGACTGTCGAAAACGCATTCAAAAATAAATTAATTAAATAGTTTAAGTCGAGTGAAACTTACATCAATGTGAATATTTATATTATAATTGATATATTACAGTTCATAATTATTTTAATCGCATATTTAAGTAAATTAAAGGAGTTAATGAGCATTGGATAATTTAAGCGGTTTAGATCGTCAGAACAGTTTCCAAAGTAATGTATAGTTTAAATTAATTTTTAATTAAACATCATAAGAATGAGACTACAAGTTATTATCATCACAAAGTAACAGAACTCCCAACTGGGAACGAAGTATTATTAATATAAATATATTACAAAACGTTTTTACTGGTTAAAAAATATTGTAGTTTGTAAAATCTTACGACATGCGTAAATAGGTAGAAAAATGTCGTAGAATGAAAATATTCAGATATTAGCTCCGATTAAAAAAACAAACCCCAAGTTATAACCAGCTGAAATTGCATTTTTTGAGCAATATTACAGAAGATGGGGAAAGTTAATTATACAAAATATTACTTAGTACGTAATTGAGCTTTAAGTTGGAAGATCTATATGGTGTAATTTTTAATTATGAATCCAACTTAAACATTTTTAAATTCCAAAACAAAATATTTGAGGGCATGCAGCTTTTCGATTAAATCTAGAAACCACAAACAAAGCGTTGCAAATTTATTATACTTGAATATATAAGCATTATTATTACTGAATAACAAGGGAACACTCAGATTCACTATATTTTTATAACAGCACGTGCATTTCATGTCGCACCTCTGCAGGTTCTTTACGTTCCTTACACTGAAAAGCTATACATTAATATCTAACACTGTGAAAACAGGGAGATAAACATTTAAAAACAGACTGTATACTTATATAGGTGAGTATACAACAAAACAATTGCATAAAAGGACCCAACCCTATATGTATGAGTTATTTACATCGAAGTTCATACTAATAATTAAATGAGTTGAAATATATTTAAGGTTCTTTAAGGATTACAGTGTTATGAATTCCACTTAAGAGAACCATTGCTGTTTTACTTTAGTGAATTAAAGAAATGTTTATCTTTCTGATCACTAACAAATTAGAATTAATATCTAGAGTAACGTCATTCACCTGAGGCCTATTTTACCTTTATTAATGTGATTTTACATTCATACTGGCAGATATGGTGTAGAACAGATAAGTTATGCATGGTTAAGTGAATGTTTATCATTGAGTTTTAACGGAAGGAGGTAGTGTTATATACAAACGCGAAGACAGTATATTATAACATTACACATAATTATGCACAATAATTTATTATTCGAGTCACAGACTGTGAGACTGCAATAACTATGTACGTCTAAGGATACTTTAAATAAAATATATCTTAAATTATGCTCTCTCAATGATCTACGAATTTACCTGTTAAAACTACACGCTATTAAACTTCAAAGCGCAATGGCTCACTTTATCAGTAGGATATAATAAATGTAAAAAGACATTTGGATCTACTGGTGAAAACAAATTATCCTGTGTAAAAGTTTTTTTTTCGGTTCAGACAACGTAAAACCTGAAATAAATATGAAGTTTTATCAAATTCAAGCAATATTAATTTCACATTCCAAATATTCTTATTGTTACAAACTGTCAGTCAGCGAATTTCGTTAATAAGAAAATTCACTGACTAAGATTTTGTAACAATAAGAACATTTGCTTAGAAAATCAGAGTTTACTTTACATTAACTATATGTTCTATAGTTGCATTTTGCTTTGATTTACAACGCTTGAAAACAGATTTTATGAATTAAAATATCACGTACTCTGTTGGTTTTATACAGTAAAAACTGTTATTGAAATTTGCGTACGACTAAACGTTTTACTTGTATATTTCGTGTGTTCTAGATATGTTGAGTAATTTACAACTTAACTATTTTTATTCTGCTACCAACAAGAAGGCCTAATTATGTGCTTACTCCTATCGCTAAAATTCAATAAACTTTTCATAGACTAAAGTTATGGCTCATGTATAATGGCGATACATTCGTAATGTAGTCACACACTACAGATGAAATTTAAGAATTCGTGAACTGCGCGAACAGACAACAGCAAGTGACAGTTCACAACTGAAATAAACAGAAATAACAAACTTCCGTTCGTTTATGTGAGAGGCGTAACATGGCCTGGTAATTAGGACACTCAATTTGCAACCTGTGGATTGCCGTTTCGAATCCCATCATCGAAAATACGGGTCCTATTAGCCATGTAGGGGCTATAATGCAATGACCAATTCCACATTTCGATTAGAACACACCTAGCGTTGGCAGTGGGTGATACTGACTAGTTGTCCATCACTTCTAAATTAGGGACAGCTAATGCAGACAGCCTTCGAGTGTCATTGCACAAACTTCAGCAGACAAATATCCCCTGAAATGAGAGTCACCAAGATTACAGAAGTTTACAGAAAATCACAAATGGTGATAAATAACTCGTCTATAAATCAAACCATCCCAACAGTGTAAAGACAGGAATCAGAGACTACCTAGTTCCCATGATGATATAGAGATATAAAAGAACTAAAATAAAAGATAAATGCACCATTATCATTCTTAATAACTGATGCCGGTGAATCTTGATAAAGAATGAAGGATATAAACACCAAGAATAAACAGGATAAAACTACAAATATATTGTCATATTTCATTAAATCAGAGGTCTCTCTTCTAACTTACAGGACAATATACAATTCAAAAAGGTATTCAAAAACTACAACGCAGCGCAATCATCTAGAGACCCAAGAGGTTGTTGTTCTTACTGTTATTAACAAAGTGACACAAAGGGCTGCCTATGCTCTGCCCACTACGGGTATCAAAACCAGATTTTTGGCAGTATAATTCTGCAGGCATACCGCTGTACTACTGGAGGAAAAACACTATTTGCAGCATTTTCTATGAATGTGAGTTACAATATATTGAAGAAATGAATAGACAATGACTGTTAAACTTTATAAGTATAATAGATATACAAGTCTCTGTAATAAGGTCCCCCGCTGGTATAGCAATAAGTCTACGGATTTACAACGTTAAAATCAGGTGTTCGATTTCCGTCGGTGGTCTCAGCAGATAGCCCGATGTGGCTTTGCTATAAGAAAACACACCTTCTGCAAGGACCTACCTGCAACAACCCATCAAGCTATAAACTAAAACAATACGATAAAATTAGAATTATGCTAAAATAACTCTGTATGAGCCACAACATGACAACAGTCAACGTAGCATACAAGTCGGCAAACCTCAATACCAATCCCTCTTGGAAACATTCAAATTCTAATGGAGATTCCCTCCAGTGGCTCAGTGGTATATCTGTAGACTTACAACGCTAAAACTAGGATTCCGATACCCATGGTGGCGCAACACAGGTAGCCCATTATGTAGATAAGTACAAATAAACATGATGGGGATAACATACCAGACTTCCATCAAGAAGACCCAAAGTCGAATTTTGACCACTATCAATACAGTAGAAGTCCTTCTACGATTAGCAGTTGAAATGCAGGATCAAGTTACCTGTTAATTAGTATCTAGTTATCTTTAAAAAGTTACTAAATGATAATTAGAGCTAGGTGATCGTATAGACTACTAACTAGTGTAAGGATACTTTTGTTGTAGTATTCCTAGATGAAAGTGAAACCAATAGATACCTTGAAAATGCAAGAACAACATCTACAGGTTTTGTAGAACAAATAAGTTAAACTCGACCACTAAAATAAAGCGATTATAGATAGAATTGTTGAATAAAACACAATATTTATAAAAATATTACACAAGGATGTGTATTTAAATTTACGGCTTAGACATTTACAACAAACATTTGTTACAATACAAGTTCTCAACTGGGCTATTTTAATAGTTTACTGCCTCATAAATAAGGGGAAAGATGCTGTTGCAAGACGTTTGCGCCAGACAAAGAACGATTGAAACCTGTCTGGTCAAACGATTTTACCTTAACACAAAAACCCTATTTTTTCCATTCATACTTCCAAGCCGCACGTGTAATGGGTTAGTCTCAATTACAATATAAGGAAAGGCAAGTCTTCCTACCTGTTCCTGTCGTTCAGAGCAATTATTTGGGACCAAGTTCTATGCATACACGATTTAGATAGACTCAGAGCGACAGCACGAGACAGTAGAACAGACTTGTAGACAAAGTCTCTTCTGTGCCCAATTTGTCTAACAACTGGATTAAGGCAAGTTGAAAATGACTATATCTTGTTCAGAATGATGTTAATTAAACGTCAAAGGACGCAAACAATATTTTGAAAAGTTCACCCCAATATGCCTCAAGTAAAACACATATTAAAAACTACTTATGGAAGTATCAAAAAAGTTACTTCCATCCACGACAGTACATAATATTTAGTCTTTATCATCTTAACCCAAGAAAAATTTTCAAATGTATATATATATATATATATATTAACAATGAAGAAGTTTTGTTGAAGTTTGATATTCAAACTTATTACTAGTATGGATGGATCACTTGGTCTAATAAAAACAGTTCAAAGAAAGTAAGTATGCTCTAAACCAAAAGTTACAGCGTCAACAAAACTGTACGATTCACCATCCGAAATGTATTTTTTATTACCTTTACAAAATCTACAATCTTTTTTTTTTTTGTTGTTAAATAAAGAATATCTACTTTACCCTTTCCTTACTTTTATAAAACAGACAAGCGAAACCCTCTTACGACTGAAATTTCTTCCTCAGCCTATGTAACACTAATAATATGTTACACCACATTTTTTTCGAAACGTTTGTGTTTCTCCTATTTCATACAAACTTTTTCCAGGTGCTTAGACTCATTCGTGTGCGTGAGAAGAAAAAAATCCTTGTTTTTGAGCCTGTTGAATTTACTCTAAATTTGCTGTCACACACTAAGTTAGTTGTGCCATAAATATCTAGGATAGAGGAATCGTAAATAAAAATAACCCTACATAGGGTAGGAATCGTGATGAAATAAAATAGCGGCCATAAAATCGCCCGTTTAAAATTACCTTTACAATGTCTGATCCCCGCCACACCATACATGCTCGCCCTTTCAGCCGTTGGGGCTTTATAATGTGACGCTCAATCCCACTATTCGTTGGTAAAAGAATAGCCCAAGAGTTAGCGGTTGGAGGTGATGACCAGCTGCCTTCTCTCTAGTCTTACACTGCTTAATTAAGGACGGCCGCGAAATTTAAAATAAAACAAACAAAAATAATACAATGTCTGAATATTAATAACAGTTATTTCACAGTATTGAATAAGTAAAACTAAAGTTTATTGTACTTGTAAAGCCTCCTAAATTGCTATATACGAGTTTATGGAGTGAACCAAAACTTCACTATTCCTACGAATTTTCATCTGAATAAATAAATAAATGAATTTTTCAAACATACAGAATAAAATGACGAATCTTACCGCTCTAATTGTTTCACAGAACTCTTCAATCTGGTGTCCCAATGGTTTATTTCTCGTACCGAAAATGGTAACTAGTACATGTATAACGGACAACGCGCTACTTTCAGCATATAATTAAATTTGAGTGTGTTGGATGAAATCCTAATAGTAAAATCGAATCTGGTGTAAACGCACATCACACTTGGTATTGGTGGCGCTAAAAATATTACTAATAAAAAGGAAACAAACAAGTATAATAAAAATTACGTTTAAACTTTATAAAAATAAATAAGGATGGACAGATTCGTAGCCTTACTAGCTATAGTAATTTGAAACATTTTACCTTTTACCTTACTTTGGCTCAGACTAATTAAATTATTTGCTAAAGTATCGATTTTTTTAAATTTTAATATATTTTAACATGAACATCTAAAAACTGTATTCATGATAAACACAATTTCGACTACAAATATGTGTAAACGTGTTGCTTTTATCACAAGTATTAGGCCTATTTACTTCTAATTCTTCGATAGTTTGGCAAGCATTTGAAAATTTGCTTATACATATTTTTCAAGATATAAGCTTATATTATACTTTTTATTTTTATACTTACTAGTATTAATTTTACGCTCCATAATAAAACTGTTGTTCCTTGATTTTACTGTGGGATTGTTAATACTGTAAACACATCCACTCTTTTTGCACGCGTTAGACCTTGCTTTAACTACGTTTGTTTTAGGATTAACTGATTTTAGGCCTTGAATATGCCTTACAGTTAATGTTAAACCTATTTAAAATTTTGAACTTCGATTCTAACGGTGGATATAAACGTACACTTTTCCAAAACTGTTTTAAAATATGCGCGTCCTCTTCAGCACTTTCACTAAACTCCAATAAATTCTCTGTGTTATAGAAACCCGAATAATTATCAGGACCAATGTTGGGATCAAATTTATCATTAATTTTCGCCATTAGTCATGATCATTACATACATACGTTTTTCAGTACCCCAAATATCGGTTATCAAAACTAAACAATGGGACTCAGTATTAGTTATAGTACTGTCATTAAGAGATTCAACCCTGGTGTATTCAAAAATAGAAATTCTTAACTAAATAAGTCTCGTCTGCCATAGAGTTTCTGGAGAAACGGACCTTTATTCATAATTGGTTTAAGCAGCTGTGAAAGCCTTTAAAATACTATTTATATAGAGCTTTAAGACTATTTGTATATAGATTATTAAGAGTTTACGTTGTTTAATCCGTAAAAGCATAAAAGTATAGACATCTATAAATGTGTTATAAATATTTATAGTTTTAGATATTGTATATTTTGCTCTATAATTCCCTTAGCCCTTTTCGTATTAAAACTTTAATAATAGCCCAGTAGGAGGTGAGGCTTTACGCTAATAATTTACGTAATAAAGTTGTTAATAAAGATTCTTTTGAATATTTTTCTCATTGAATAATGTTATGCTTCATCAATACTACTTGTTAGTCAAGTGTTGTTACAATTATATTAATTTTAAGTAAAGCAGTGGCACTGTGACTGGTCCTTTCTAATTTAGATGTTCCGCACGTTCATTCTAAGCCAGATTACATATAGGCTATAAATTTCATAGGCCTACAAACTGTATTACTTAAAATATATGTAAAAGACTTACGTACAAGTAAAAAAGACCTGTACATACTGCCACCGCATATAAAGCGCACTGCGTAGTGCCACTACGTTTGTTTGTTTGTTTTGAATTTCGCGCAAAGCTACTCGAAAGCTATCTGCGCTAGCCGTTCCTAATTTAGCAGTGTAAGACTGGAGGGAAGGCAGCTAATCATCACCACCCACCGCCAACTCTTGGGCTAATCTTTTACCAACGAATAATGGGATTAAGTGTACAATTATAACGCCCCCACGGCTGAAAGGGCGAGCATGTTTGATGCGACGTGGATTCGAACCCACGCCACTCGGATTACGAGTCAAACGCCTTAACACACTTGGCCATGCCGGGCCCTATTGCCACTACGTATATATGAACAACATTTAAAAATTCCAGTAGGGTCGTTTCATTTTTCATTCACTACTCGCTACATTTTAATAGAAAATATAAATTATAATCATTGGTATATTTTATTATGTATAATTATATAGTTTTTATATATATACAATTATTAAGTATTTTTACATATAATGTTGCAGTGTATATGTATTGTTTTCGTCTATGCTCTCTGACATGTTATTCTGCTAAATCGACCCGCAGCGCTGGATTGCCGGCTATTTGTGACGCAACACCACAAATTATAATTAGTTTGTTTATTTTGAATTTCACGCAAAGCTACACGAGGTCTATCTTCGCTAGCCGTCCCTAATTTAGTAGTGTAAGACTAGAGGGAAAGCAGCTAGTCATCACCACTCACCGACAAATCTTGGGGTACTCTTTTACCAATGAAAAGTGGGATTGACCGTCACATTATAACGTCCACACGGCTGAAAAGGCAAGCATGTTCCGTGCGACGGGGATTCGAACCTGCGCCCCCTCAGACTGCGAGTCAAGCACAATGACTACGCAGTCATGAATTTTAACAGTGAGTCTAGTCGTGGAAGCAGACATTCTTGTCCTTACATAAAAAATTATTTTGATTTTGTTGGAAGAGAAATTGCAAGTGAATCCTAATTCCAGAGTGTTTTGTTTCAATATAAATTGTGTGTGCTCAAAAGAGTACTTACAGTGGCATTAAGAAATAAGTTTTTTAATGCAAAGAAACACATTAGCCACAAACGTTCCCATAAATTCAAGGATTTTTAATATTGTATCAAGAGGGAAACAGAGGAAATAAATATTACTGTTGTTTCTGAAATTTAAAACATATAATAACAGAATTAGACTCGAAATAAATTTCAGCATAGCATCTGCAGTGAAAGTTTATTGTGTCTGTTTTGTATTGTTTTTTTTTATAGATCCTAGTTGGGCGTCACTGTGTATTGGATTGAATCAGAAAGCATTTTCTTCATGTACCTTAAACAACAAGCAAAATCGCTACATAAGAATCAACCGGAAATTAACCTAAAAATGACCTAGAAAGGTCGAAACGTCGTTCTCTGTCTTATTAGTAAACGTGTTAATACCCAAACCAGCCATTCTGAAATACACAAGTATCAACGATCAAGTAACAGCTTCTGAGCAAAGAACCATCTACTTCAAAAGATTCTGAATCAAGCACGTTCCCATTACCAACTCTTAACTCACTCTTTTACCCCTGTATACCTATTCCATCGAGTGCAGCTGCACGTAGAGTGCATTTTCTCAACAGGAGAAGATATTTAAAAATTAAAAAAAGAACTGATTGACAGATAATTTCTATAAGCTGATGCTACTGAAATAAAACAACAAATTTAAACAATAAAAAAACTGAACGAATAATATTGTACATTTATTAATTCATATTATCTTATTATCTCATTTATTATTATTATTACTGTCATTTAATTTTTGACGATGTGTTCTTTAACCACTGTTACTTAATGTATTGAAGGCTGTATAGTTGCTAGCTGTTCTTCTCTTGTTATTCAAAGGTATTTATAAACTGTTTTGAGAAGTCTGTATGACGTCACTTTACCAATAAAGTGTTACTGATTGCCAATAAATTTGTGTTTTCCATTCTTACATTACCCATTATAACGTTATGTATTATAATTTAATTCGGACGAGTCTCCGATTTATTATGTTACGTACATCACATATTACTATTTCAAATAAGTGGAAAGTTGAATTTTAATTTAGGAGTTAATAAAATGCTAATATATATCCAGTTTATGATATTTGCCAACAAGACTGATACACACAATTTTCTTTCTTAACACAAATATATTCTAATATATAAACAATACAATTTATAATAACGGTTATTAATAATAGTTGTTATAAAGGGTGATTTACATACAAGTTATAATAACGGTTATTACTAATAGTTATTAAAATTATGATTCATATAAAACAGTTTTACAAACTTACAGACAATATCGAGTCGTATATCCAGTCTAGAAATGAATATTTTATCGACTATGCGGATCCACGACGAGCGAATTAATTCCGAGTTGATGTTGTCACACTTTGCTTAAGCTAGCTGGTTCGGTTGGCCTATGACCGCTTATAAGCTGACTCTTTCCGACGGAGATATTTAATGTCCTCATAGAAATACTAACGTCCGAAGTTAATTCACTGAAATTAAACGGTTTGTAGTATTTAAAATCTATAAACGTTCCTGGTCCAATTATGTAGTTTTCCAATTAATTGTTTGTTTGCTTGTTTGTTTGTTTTGGAATTTCGCACAAAGCTACTCGAGGGCTATCTGTGCTAGCCGTCCCTAATTTAGTAGTGTAAGACTAGAGGGAAGGCAGCTAGTCATCACCACCCACCGCCAACTCTTGGGCTACTCTTTTACCAACGAATAATGGGATTGATCGTTACATTATAACGCCCCCCACGGCTGGGAGGGCGAGCATGTTTGGCGCGACTCGAGCGCGAACCCGCGACCCTCAGATTACGAAGTGCACGCCTTAACGCGCTAGGCCATGCCGGGCCCTTTCCGATTAATAAGCGTTTATCACAATTGTAACTTCTGAGGCCTATAACACGGTGACTATAATAAAATTAAGTTTTTAATCACTTAAAATTTTGTAAGTTTGCAATTACTTTTATCATTTACTTTCACAGCGTAAAACATTATTTAGTAGCCTAACACAAATTTCCAACTAGAGGGGTACTTAATGCTGATTATATTCATAAAATGTTAATTATATTCGGCTCTTGAAAAATACAAAAATGTGAAAAATCAGTTCCCATGCTAATAGATGGAGAATTTTTGGATTTTCTTCACCTTGAAACTTTAAAAACTAAGTATTTCTAAGTTGGGTCATATTCTAAATATACGCCAATTTTCTTTCAAACCTATTCAGCCATTTTTGAAACATTTTGCTAATAAATACAAACAAACAAACATTAGAGTGAAAACGTAACCTCCGTCCACCTTCGCTGACGGAGGTAAAACAAAAGTGCATAGTTATCTTATGGGAGCAACATTTAAAGAATGCCTTATTTGTTACGTGCCACTCCCAAAAAGGCACGGTGTCTCTCAATGTCTGGGCTTCTCAAGCCGGTTGGATTCCAATGCGCAAAGTCTCTAACTGTGAAAGGCTTTAATTTTAATATTCTTCGCAATTTTAATGACGAAACCAGATCTAAGAACTTATCCATAACTTCAACAAACGGTTTTGTTTCTGATTCACTTCAAAGTTGTAATCATGATTCAAGAAATACTTTTATTTCTTCAGAAAGACACTCATTACAAACAGAGAAAGCAAAACGATACCTAGGTTACGTAACCTTGATAAAATAAATGGTATTGTTTTTCTTTATAATGTGACTATTTTGTTGGATGTAACATAGAATACCTTGAGTAGCTAGCGAAACATAACACTTTTACATCAGCCGTGATACAATATGTCTCAGGGTGTAGAATGATTTTTAGTTGATTGAACACACAACAACAAAAAGTTTAAATAAATATTATATCTTGTAAATGACTGATAAAAATAGCGTTTTCGCTAGAACATCGTATGTGGTTTGTCCAACCAAACTGATGATCTTCGATACTGATGGGACGCACAAGGTACACACTCAAATTGTTGTTATTTTCTTCTTACTATTATCCAATATAGGACCAGTAAAGAAAAATGCGTTAAGAGTTACTATCTGTTTTTACTGTAATGTAATATCACACAAATAACCGTCTCCTTTCAATCCCACAATGATGACGACATAATTACTTTGTCGAATAATTGTATCCTAACATTGTAATGAAGTACACGCTAACATTTTACAAGTTGTTTGTGTTTGTGTGCATTTTCTTATAGCAAAGTCACATGAGGCTATCTGCTGAGCCCACCGAAGGGAATCGAAACCCTGATTTTAGCATAGTAAATTCATAGACTTATTGCTGTATAAGCGGGGGGGGAACATTTTACAAGTATTAAGAATAGCTCAACAAAGATAACTGGAGAGGTTTTTATAATTGGCAGACATAAATGCATAAGAATTGACAATGGTAATAAAGGACTTGTAAAATGCCAAGCGGCCAGGCATGGCCAGGTGGTTAAGGCACTCGACTACTCGTAATCTGAGTTGAGCGAGTTCGAATCCCCGTCACACCAAACATGCTCGCCCTTTCAGCCGTGGAGACGTTATAATGTGACGGCAAATCCCTCTATTCGTCGGTAAAATAGTAGCCCAAGAGCTAGCAATTAGTGATGACGACTAGCTCTAGTCTTACACTGCTAAATTAGGGACAGCTAGCACAGAGAGCCCTTGTGTAGGTTAGCGCAAAATTCAAAACAAACAAACAAATTCCAAGGAAAATATATTATTAATAGTAAATAAATGAAGGATAAGTAAATTTAATTATCTGTAAAATATATTTACATTTTTATTTGATACTTTAATAACACGAACGACACAATGAAGCTAAATGAAGTAATGGGATTCCATAAACAGATTAACATGACACATTTACTGTGAGAATAAGACGGTATAATGAACACGTTAATTGGTACCTTAAGGGTGTACGTTGCTGTAAACAAATTTGATGATGAATTTTTTGGTGAATATCTCTGAGAAATTAATCAGAAAGGAAATTTAAAATACCAACATACGTAACACTGATGCATAATTAAAAACTAAAAGTACTATAATGTAATGTGACTTGCAACAGATCAGCTTTATTATAAAGAAATATATGGAACAGGCCGTGTCATGTGAGTACGGACATTAAAAGTTATAGTTTTTATTTGTTTGCAAGCAAGCATATAAATAAATGTGCCTGCCTACAAACAAATAAAACAATACAGTGTATGATAACGGTTATTACTAATAGTTATTACAAATGATGGTTTATATAAAACAGTTTTAAAAATAAAAGCAAAAAGCTATTTTACTGCACATTATAATATGTTGAAGGTTCACGTAACTTACATTATCTAGTTTAGATAAGGTAAGTTATACTTAGCGTTGTAAATCTCCAGACATTCAACTGAGTCACTGGAGGGAGGACAGAGGGAGATGTCATTACAAATAAAAAAGTTAAAGTTTTACTTCATATCCCCAACATAAGTGACATAATTTGGGAAACAGTTAAAAGAGACTTGCCAGTATTTATTATGTATTATACTTGTTCAAAATTTCAACCTATTCCAGCAAGGGGAACTTTAAGAATGTTCATCGAAATCCCCTTGAGAACGATCAGTACATTGTCCAGTGAGACCAAACAATTTAGATAAAACAAAACAAAAAACAACCTAGCAACAGAAAGTGATACACACAGTCACATGGAGATGAGAAAAACAATTTATGTTGTTTCGTTTTTAATTTCACGCAAAACTACACGAGGGCTACCTGCGCTAGCCGTCCCTAATTTAGCAATGTAAGACTAGAGGGAAGGCAGCTAGTCATCACCATCCAACGCCAACTTTTGGGCTACTCTTTTACCAACGAATAGTGGGAATGACTGTCACATTATAACGCCCCCATGGCTGAAAGGGAGAGCATGTTTGGTGTGACGGAGATTCGAACCCGAACAGTTTCTGAAATTATACTAAATGTCCATTCAGGTCATGCGCACCTAATACTGAATATTTTCGGAACCCACATTAACTTGTAACTACGTGATTTTTGAAGGTTTAAAGAATAACATATAAGAATTAAATAAAATATTAATTATCAGTATAATTATTTTCATGGAACAACAACCTTAGACGAGTTAATGTTTCTTGTGAGAGATGAACTAACACTGTCGATAATTCTTCCAAGACATAATGAATAACAAAATTACTATGATATAATACACACAAAAATCTATAAAGTTTGTTTGTGTTTGAATTTCGCCCAAAGCTACACGAGGGCTATCTGCGCCAGCTGTCCCAAATTTAGCAGTGAAAGACTAAAGCGAAGGCAACTAGTCATTACCACCCATCATCAACTCTTGGGCTACTCTTTTACCAACAAATAATGGAATTGACTGTCACATTATAACGTTCCACCGACTGAAAGGGTGAGTATGTTTGATAAGACGGGGTTTCGAACCCGCGACCTTCAATTTGCAAATTAAATCCCCTAACCAACTAAATAAAGAGGTTACATTTAATTAAGTAAGTCCATAGACAGAACGTTAATATGCCGTAAAGCCTTTATAGCATAACATGATGCACGCAAAATAAAATATTTTTAAGAATTTCACAGTTGTAGTGTATTTTAAGAAATGTAGAGAATGGTTGTTTTAACAAAATAAAACCTGATATAAGATTCACTATAATAGATGAACAATTAGAGAAAACATGTTTATCACAGCATTTGGGTCAAAATTAACAATTAGCAAAACTCAAGCAACATGTTCAAATTTAGAAAATATGCAAAAGGAAAAACTAAAACAAAACAGGCAAACTATGAAAGAATATGAACTCAACCCTAACAACTCTATGCAAATATTTTGTGTGTTGTGTTTTATTATAGAAAAACCACATCAGGCTATCTACTGTATGCTGGAAGGAATCGAACTCCTAATTTTAATATTGTAAATCCGTTGTTGTTTGTTGTTGTTTTGAATTAAGCACAAAGCTACACAATGGCCTATCTGTGCTCTGCCCACTACGAGTATCGAAACCCGGTTTTTAGCGTAACTCCACAGACATACCGCTGAGCCGCTGGGGGGCTGTAAATCCTTAAACTTATTACTGCTGTCCCAGAACAAATGGAAGCTATTACTAATCAAAGACCAGATGTTTCATTGAAAAATATGCTTGTAACTGTGTCTCTATGACAAAACCATATTTAATCATTTTTCACCAACCTACCAGTTTGATTTTTTTGTTTTTAGTTTACAACTGAAACCTTCGGAACTTGGTGAAACTCCATTATAACAAAATTGAGAAAAAACAAGAAAATTGTACTCTTCACAAATACATAATTTATTCACGACCATGGTTTTGCTTGCACATCAGATACTTTACTAACGAAATATTCGTCGTGAACAAATAATTAATGAAACGTGCAATCATCTTGTTTTTCAAATTTACAAATTTTTATTGACATGTTTTCGTTCTTTCACAAATATTTGATTAGCGGTTTTATCTTCGTTCAGACTATAGTTACCAAATAGTACTGAATTGTGTCTGATTTATCTGCGAAGTTCAGTTATGAGCCACCTCCTACAAAATGTGTCGGCCCAGCATGGCCAGATAGCTAAGGCACTAGACTCGCAATTTTAGGGTCGCGGGTTCGAATTCTCATCACTCAAAACATGCTCGTTTTTTCAGCCATAGAGGAGTTATTATTTGACGGTCAATCCTACTATTCGTTTGTAAAAGAGTAGCCCAAGAGTTGGCGGTAGGTGGTGATGACTGGCTGCCTTCCCTCTGGTCTTACACTGCTAAATTAGTGACGGCTAGCGCAGATAGTTGTCGTGTAGCGTTGTGTAAAGTTCAAAACACACAAACAAAACAAAATGTGTCCCCTCCCAACCAAAATCTGACCCTTCTTATCTCAGTTCTCATATAAAAGCCCCATAGTGACACAGTGGTATGTCTTACAACGGACTTACAACGCTAGTATCGGGTTTCGTTACCTGTGGTGGGCAGAGCGCACATAGCTCATTGTGTAGCTTTGTGCTTAACTTTAAACAAACAAACAAACAAATTATTGTTAGAGAGGAGTTTATTTTGATATTTACAAACTACTAGGAAATGAAATAAAATTAAATATCAAATCATTTATTTATTTTACATTCTATATACTTGTGGTATTTTCGGTTAAAACCATCTTTCCTACAAATATCAAAGTTTGCACAATAACCCAGAGTTTTCTCGGGTTTATTTGTTTTATTGGAATTTCGCGCAAAGCTACACGAGGTCTATCTGGGCTAGCCGTCCCTAATTTAGCAGCGTAAGACTAGAGGGAAGGCAGCTAGTCATCACCACCCACCGCCAACTCTTGGGCTACTCTTTTACCAACAAATAGTGGAATTGACCGTCACATTATAACGCCCCCACGGCTGAAAGGGCGAGCCTGTTTGGTGCGACCGGAATTCGAACCCGCGACCCTCGGATTACGAGTCGAACGCCTTAACACGCTTGGCCACGCCGGGTCTTTCCCCACGACTGAAAGAGAGAACATATTCGAACCCGCCATCCTCAGATTACGAGTCGAACGCCATAACCCACTTGGCCATGCCCGGCCTGAGTTTGCTCGGGAAACATTACAGTATTTCTTAGTATGCTTTATCTGAGTATTCCTTTTTATGTGTAAATATGTAGATTAGATGTGCCTTAAACAAATAACCAGAATATTTTTATTTACACAAAAACGAGATAAAAAGAAAATTAAGTACTTCGTGTCCAGAGACTTCAACGGATCATCCTTTCTTCCTTACTTATGTTCAGCTCAGTAAACCCCGTACTCTCAAGTCAAAATATCGCAGTGCTGAACACAAAGACAAGTCTTCACTGAAACTGAGAAAGGAAAGAAATAGATAAAGAAAGTGTACTTAGGTTTAGAACATCAACTTACTTTCTTTGTCCAAAGAACAGCTTCACCTCACAATCTTTGTACTCTGACAGCGTTGGCTAGTTACGAAATCAATCTAACGTTGAAGTTCAGTCAGAAAAGAATACACCAATTCTAACTAATTTAACCCTGACTCAAAATACAGATTGATTCACCTCTATGGAGAGAAATTTGAAGACGTAATCTAACTAAATAACTGGAGTAAGATCATGTTAGACACCTCATTGTAAAACAAGACAGGTTCTATGTTCATCATGAACGATTTATTAGAACAGCAAACATTTTTATCGCACAGTTATAGAAAGACGTGTAATTCAACATTTCACCTCTCACAACAAAATATCACCAAATATATATAATGACAAAATATAAACAACCTCTGTAACCATATATCAGTTAATATTAAACATTCAGTATTTGGTTGGTCCTCCTTGTACGCTAATTATCTCCTCATGACGACATGGCAATCGAAACTTGTCACCAAAAGACGTTGCAACGCAGCTATGGTAGCTAGTTTAGGTTCATGGTTAGCAATTTTCCGGCTCAGTTCTGCCCAGCAGTTCTCAATTGGATTACAATCTGTAGACGATGCTGGTCATGGCAATCTGTTGATGATCTCCTGGTCGAGATAATCCTATATAAGACGCATATTGGGGGCAGTTGTATTGTCATCCTAGAAGACAATGTTAGTGCCAAACCTTGCTCTAGCATATGGCAGAAATTTCATCTCCATGTGAAGCTTTTAGAAGGCGCAGTTGACTTTGATCTGGAGGATATAAAGATATAATAAATAGCTGCTCAAACATATGCACTGCACCACCTCATATGTGTTCTCTGTGGAAAAGACGATTTTTCCTCATATGATCTCTAAGCAAACTTCAAACATGAATCCTGCAATCAGCTTTAACAAGCAAGAAACAGCTCTCATATGAGAATACGACATGTTGCTGGTATCTTGACTATAACTTGTTGTTTTTTTCCCAAGTAATACAGTGACGGCGGTGAATTCTGGTTGATATTGGTTTGCAAACAACCCTTCTTGTAAAATAGTATTGTTTGGCTAGTCTCCTATTCATTGTTCTTCTAGATACCTTGGAAATAATGTGTTTATACCATTCCTGTTGTAAGATGTTGCAAGATTTCTTTTGACCTTGACATGTTAACCTGATCAAAACACAATCATCTTGGGTGGTAAGTTTTCGGCATATGCCAGTAGACTTTCCTGGAACAACGCTTCCTGTTGTCCGACGACGTTTCAGGATTCTGGATACAGTACACTGGGATTCCCCTATTATCTGCCAATGTCTGTTTGCTTCATACCATTTCTAAGCAGTCGAACAATTTGATGCCCTATAACTTCTGGCACGTGACGAGGCATCACTCTACACTAAGTACAAAGAAACTGTTTTAAAAAGTGTTAGAGTGTTTCGAAAAAGATTATACCAAAAGAGAAAACACAAAACGGGTGTGTATGTGTGCTTTAACGAACAAATGTTCAAAACAACTTATACAAGTTAGAATAAGAACTTGCACATGTTTGTATGATCATCGACATCTGTATACTCAAAAGTACTCCATGCTTGTATACGATAATATCAATATAGAACAGTATGCAAACATTTCGGTAAAGACTGTGTTAGTTATGAAACATTATTCCAGTTCTTAAACTGTAAATACATCGTAAATTTCTGTTTTTTTCTTTATTCCCTACACCTGTTAAACCGACGTACATGTTGTAAGTCAATGTTAAGGAGTATTATACTCAGAAACTCGTGAATCTAAACTAGAACTAGATGGATTTTTGGTTGAAGATTTTTTTTCCTGGATGATCACTTTTATAACATTTCATCCCAAAAGAATGATAGAAACTGTACATTTTTCCGGCTAGAATAACCTTTGGTATATATAGATCCAATACATTTTAAATCATTATTAGTTAGGAAACTCATTTGATACGCAGTAAAGTTTATCAGTTTCAAAATGTGCCAGTTCTCATCAGCCTAGCCAGTTTGATTGGATATAAGAAATACTATCCAATACTAAACAAAATCTTTACTTGATATACATGAGGAAATTGGTTCAACATACGGTTTATACACCTATTTTATATTGTTTGACTGTGTTTTCAGTAACAATTTTTAATATATTTTCTGGCAACAATCTTTGTATCAATAGTATTTTTTTCCAAATAAACGGGACCAACAAATAAACAAATATTTCCATTTAAAGTAAGGTTCATTTAACTAATCGATACCTACAGTAGAAGTTTTTGTCGTACCTTCAATAATTTGCAAAATTTTCTTCAAAAATGTTAATTCTGTTCAAGAGATGGCGTTTTATAGGACAGCATTGTGCAACTTTCCCCACAATAGTGGCTCTAAACAACCCGAAATTAAACCTCATTCCTTCCAGTAGCTGCTGTCATTCATAATATTATATATTTTCCAACTTACAGATCGCAGCAACAAAAATAAACCCAAAATTATATTCGGAGCTTTTTCTTCTTTATTGTTGTATAAGTAAGAATGTGTTTTTTCTTATATTCAGTGCTTCAAGTTGTATACGAACGAACAATATGTGCGAGTTATTATGTTGGTCGAACCCAAGAGTAGTTTAACAATTTCGATTTCCCGTAAGTCACACATGAACATGCTTTAGCGGTAACACACATATTACGAATAAAAAGAACCACCTTGGAAATTAAAAGTAAATAAATTAAATACAACGAAAAAAGTATAAATTATGCTAAAACACAAAATGTTCGTTTGAACTATTGTAACGGTGCACATTTCATTATCGATGATGGTATTTTGAGGCGTGAATTTGATTTTTTTTCGTGTGCTGCATTAAGACTGTATTTGTAATTAATTATTCTACATACAAATATTAAAACTCCATCATCACTTCTAACAAAGATCGTACTCAGAAGTCGCATTCATGCAACTTAATTTTTTGACAAAAGTAATGAAATATTTAATTGATCTTCAAATGAATATAATCAAAATGTACTTGAAAAATAGCGTTTTCTTCAAATAATAATTTTCAATCCTGACATAATTGGAATTATAATTTATTCAATAGTGAAAAGTTTCCCTTTGATAAACTAGCATTGCAAAGTATGCGTGGTGGCGATAGTACATTGTTTGTCATATCTTAAAATGATCATACATCATCTTAATATAATCTGTATAATTCATTGTATTTTATCACAATGAAAATTTCTATAACAACAGGTCTAAAATTTTTATGCAGCTATCTAAAATATAATTTAAACAATGCAGTTCAGTTACCTCCGGTCTTTGATGACGTCACTGGTCACGCCTAGGATGAGTAACGCAGTTGGCTACTAGCTGTACTGGCTGTTCATTACATTATTTGGCCTCCCTCAAGTGTTCAAGTTCCATTAAAAAAAATCAGTTACAGTGGAATCTATTTTTTTCTCAGCAGTAAAGAACTAGAATAACGTTATGCAATTATAGGCTTAATATGTTTTGTTAAGATATGTGGAAGTAATTCAACTAAACAACTTCCTGGCACCGGAATTTCAGGAGGAGATAGAATCGCAGTATTAGCCGGGTTCATATCTTGGGAGGTTGCTTGGAGTTTGTGCAAAGGTTTGGGGGTAAGCTAAGAAAATTTGTAAAGTTTTCTCTATTGGCAACGGTAATCAGAAGAATGCTGTGAAGGTCATATTTCTATTTGACTGGTAGGTAAATTTACAATTTAATACGATATGAAATAATTGTAAGTTCAGCTTTGGTAACTGAAACTGCTGTAGTACTGGCAGCACTCTGTAGTAACGTCGTTTGACTTGCTTGTCCGTTGTCGTTTTGCGTTGGCGTTTAATGTTTAAAACGTAAGTTGAATGTAACAATGAAATTTAAAAGACTTTTTAAGTTATGGTTGCCGATAATGGTGTCAAGACAATATACTTCTTCCTACTTATTACATTTATCGCACCATGCTGAAAAAAAAGTATAGGATTTGTAAGTCTTAAAATTCTAACAGCGATTATTACTGTTAGCATTCCTTTTCTTCTCTGGTCAAGTCTATCTTTCATTCAATTAATTTTTCTAGCCTTGATATTAAACAATTTGTTGCCTGCAGTGCCAATTACGTCTCTTTTAAAACAAACTCGTTAAATTTCAAACAAGCATTAAGAAATTAGATGTCTTAATTGGATTCTTAACAATGCAGTAACACTAACACCAGTATGTTAAACCTCTAAGTTGTTGAAATAAATGTGCTGTTTTTTGTTTTTTTTAAAGCAGCGAGTCTTCAGATAAGTTGCAACCAATTTCAAATCATTTTCAGAGTAGTTATAAAATTGGTGAAGTCTAAACTATAGTATGACCCTCATTGATTGGAAAAGTGTTGAAAGTGAAATAACTTTGAAATATGGCTTTTTAATTTTCCTTTATTTTTTAACTGGGAAACAGGTTTACAGATTTTGTGCTTTTTCCTCTTACAGTGATAAATCCCTGAATGAAAAGATTATCTCAAACTTGGAAGAACAAGTTTTTTTGGTTTCATTTTCAAGTTATGGCTTGCTGTAGTTAATTTGTTTCATATTTATATTCTAGTAATATATATTACAAATTCTGAAAAGCAATAATACAGATTGCTGTGTTTTCAAATACTACTGTTATACTTACATTTGTTACATTTTGTTAATGTTAGGTAAGTATTGGTAAAGTCCTATGTTAATCTTTCTACTTTTCAACAAGTTAGGATAAATTATTGATTCCTCAATACTTAAATATTTTTTGTCACTAGAATGTTTTTGTTTTATAGGTATGGACATCACATTTATCATTGTCTTGTTATATATTTACTGACATCAAATACATGTGACTCAATGCTGAAAGAAGGTGTTGGCTGTTTTACTTTTGTCTTTTTATCCTAAAACTTGATCTAAAAATAGAATTTGTAAGTACTTGAAGACAAATAGGCCATAAAATTTTTCTTTTCATACTAAAAGCCTGTGGTCTAGAAATGGACAATATAGATGTTTTATCATAGTTTTAACTAAATACTTTAAGATAATTTCTTTGATATTTTTTATCAGAAATGATAAAGCAGTTGTGCTCCAAAATAAATTGATGTTTTGACTTTTGGATGAAGGTATAAAAAAATACTGGAGATCTTGGAAGCTTTATGCATTGAAGTGATCAACTTTCTCTTGAAGATAAATGTGGTTAAACTCTCAAAATTTAAAGTATAAATCATAGAAGGTTGCCTTGTGATAATTCTTGTTCAATGATTTATCAAAGTAATCTGTCAAATTGTTTTTGTTTAGACTTATGATATTAATACAAGTTTCATGATTGTACAAGTAATCTTTTGATCAAGAAATTATAACAATCTTTTTGTTACTCAGTTGAAAACTTAATTTCTGTGTTTTTAACATTTGAGTACTGCATAAAACAAGTGTCACCCACACTGTTATTGTTACTGTGACAGTTCTTTTAAAATTTGTAAACATTTAATTAAGGTGCTTATTTTGAACCCATGGCCATTCTTTAAACTTGACCATAAATTACAACGTTAAATAAAAATTATTCTAAAATGTTGATAAATCTTAAATAATTGTTAAATAAGATTTTCACACAAATTGATAACTTTGTTAGATATGCTTATATATAGTTTTAATACTGAATTTGTTTCATGACATAGGTTGAAGTTAAATTATTTAACAGTAAAATTCAAAATCATCTTTTTACTGATAATTAATGTAGGTTTTCAAAACTTTGTAAAACATTAAGTTAAACTGTCATTCTCAATACAAGAATTAGAAACTAGATTTAATTGGAGAATTGGGCTTATGTATTTTAAGAAAGCTATGTAATACATCACTGTGTTATCTGACTGTTCTAGTCTTAAAACATGAGGCTTTCACATCTCTATTTTGTTAGTTCACTAGTACTTAGAATAAAAAGGTAATACTAAGATACTTTGCCATTTTTGGTCATTTGATTTATTTTATTCATTTTAACTGTTTAACTAAATAAAATCATTTTTTCCAAATGTATTTTATACGTGCTTCTATTTATTCAACTACTAATTTTTTAACTGTGGTAACTTAAGGAACTAAGAAGGTAAACCTAATACAGTTGTCAAAACTGTCAGTTTTTAATGTCTGATGGCTGAGAGTAGTGTTACCACTTTGTGAGTGTAGAACAATGTAATCTAGGTTTTCATCTTATTTTGGTCAAACTTAACACCAACTTTGAGTGCTCTCAAAGGTTCAGCTTATTAAATTAGGTTAAGTTGTACAAAGTAAGCCACCACCTTTGTTGTAGTGGTAAGTTGGATGTTAAAAAATGGTAAAAAACAGACAAAGCTGGCACTTTTATCTGCATTATTGAGGTGAGGTGTATAATTTAGGTTGGTTACTGCAGAAGTCAAACATTACTTACAGGGATTGTGCTTTCTTAGTTTCTTTTAATGTTATTCTCTCATTTTTACAGCAAGTCTTAACAGAATAAAAATTGTGTATTTGTGAATTTCTCGCTTTATAGTTGGTCAGCTGTTAGAAATGAGATGCTTAAAAACCTGTTTCAAAATTACTAAGTGTAAAGTTAATAAATTAAAATGAAATTAAGTAATTACTAACATTTTGTATTTCCAGCTCTATATGGTAATGCATGCTAAAAGCAGCTGTATATGTTAGTAAATGCTCTGTGTATTCTACAAGATGTTATTCTATTTAGTTTGAATAAGTTAAAAGGTGGCAATATGGTAGATGATTTTTTAATATTAGTTTTCAAGCAAATTAGATAATACCAAATTTGTTTTTTACCCAAGATTTTTATATTTAGAATGGAAATAAGTCATTTGTATTTTCTGCTGTTTGCTATAAGATTGATTTTATTTTTACAGGAAGACCCAGTTTCAAAAAGAAAACAGATCTACCTGAATGCTGTATCAGAGTAGAATATTTGAGGTATTAATTTATTAGAAGACAAAAGCAGCAAAATGCTGCAATTTAAATGTGGACCAATTCTCTTATTGTTCAGTATTTATGTCTTACTTGAATGCACTGGATCTTTGGAAATAGAGAGGATAGCTATTCCTCATGATGCAAGTCCAGGTTATACCCTCAAAAAGTTTCAGTGCATGGGCAACCTCTTCAGCTTACAGCCAAGTGATTTTTCAGAAAATTTTGCAGTACTTAGCGATGGGTTACTTATGATTACCAAGGATGTATCTCATCTTATGAACAGACCAATCACTCTGGTGGTGCATGAAGAACTCCCAACAGAGGAGACAAAAGATCATCCTATATCAATACATGTCATCCACAAGAACAAACTACTTAGATTCTCAAAGGACTGCTACCATGGTTCTGTGTTTGAGAACCAACCAGTTGGAACAGTTGTTGAAGGTCTTAAAACTTTGACAGCATCAAAGTATCCAAATCATTCAGTATCATATTCGATAATCTCAGGAAACGAAGATGGTTCTTTTACCATACAGCAGTCAGAAGTCAACAGCTCATTTGTGTCAATTATCACTAATAGAATTCTAGATTATGAAGTTCAAGCTGACTATGAACTTCTCCTTCGGGCCAATGATTTTAACAACGCTGACAGTGATGAAGCTCTAGTCAAAATAAAAGTTAAAAATGTGAATGACAACTCTCCACAACCAGTTCAAGAAGTCTACAGCTTTAAAATCCCTCTAGACACAGAATTATATTCTGTCATTGGAAATGTCAGTGCAGTTGATGCTGATGGTGATCAACCTGTTTATCATTTAAGTAGTCGTCATCCTAAATTTATTATAATTCCAAAAACTGGCCAAATTTTACTTATTAACATACCTGAAGAGAAATCTTATCGGTTAATTGTTCGTGCTCATGATAATAAAAAGCCTCAGAGGTACAGTCCAGACATTCCTGTTTTTATTGAAGTTGCTAGCAAAGAACTACGTTTTGAACCTGAGGAGTCTTGGGAAGATAATTCAGTTGAAACGTTAGTACGTTCTAAAAGGTCAGTTCGTCCGACTCAGAGCTATGACTATAAGGAAACAGATGGTCACACTGTAGGGTTGACAATTATTGAGCTTGAAAAGAAGAATCCTCAAGAAATGTTCAAAATTGAAAGCCCTAATCGTTGGGTTGATGTGAGAAGTAATGGAGAAGTCATTGTAAAAGAAATTTGGGATTATGAGCAACTTAGCAAAGACAAGATTATTGACTTCTGGGTATTTGTGACAGGACCAGGAATTGCAGGTTAGTCTAAGATTGTTTCATTACATTTAGAAGTTAATTGAGGTAACTTAGCTTACTTGTTAGGCTCGTGAATATAGTGGTGCTCGTGTATACTGTGACACCCAGTAATAATGCGTACAAAGGTACATGTAATGAATATTTATTCAGTAAACACAGCTCTGAATGAATGGTTTTAATAGTTATGAAAGCACCTGAAACTATAAAAATGCAAGCAGTTCACATCCACAGGTTATTTCCTCTATAAACTTTTCTTTCAACAAAAAATGTGTAGAATTTTGTATTAACTTACTTTCTGCTAATGTTATGAAAATTATATTTGCTAAGCAAAAAAAAAACGGATACTGGTTTTGTTTCACTTACTATTTATTGAGGCTGATATATCATCAAAAAATGTACCAGTTCAATATAGTTTAAGTATTGGAACATTTTCTTGTATGATTACAATTTTTTGGATAGGAAGAATCCTTTAGTATAAGTACTTTCTTTGGTTTATGTTCCTTATTTTTGAATTTTATCACTATTTTAGTTCTTGGGTAAAGTAAGTGTATTAAATTTTAGCCAGTTGGTTTAAAATTGAAAAATAACGTTAACTACATATGCCTCCTCCCAGTTCCTCTTAATGTATGCATTTTAAATTTAAAATAGCATTTCAAATCTTCTCTAAGTAATTAGACTTGACCTCCTATTTTTTACATATTTCTGATTTTGAATCATAGATGTACAAATTAAAGAGCGTGTGAAAACAATTGCTGCTAAGTTTTAACTCATTTTTTTTTCAGTACTTCTGTTATACTGATATTTACTTTCCTCTATGAAAAATTAGCTGTATGGTAAAATGTATTGCTCATAACTGACATCAAATAACAGAGTAGCAATATGAAAGGTTGTGACTTAAACTTTGATCCCCTTTCATATAGGTTTAGACCATAACTTTTAATATATTATACTATAGATGTAAATTGCATTTCAGAGAATCATGTTTTTCGTCATTCAGTTCTGCTTTTGAATGAAGGGTCTTTGTCAGATACGTTTGGAAAACAGATCTGAAATGCTAGTAACTTCACATATTGGTGGTTTTTAATGTTGAAATGAATGAACTTGGGAACTTCAGTTAACATAATTTTTGTTAACTCCTAATGCTTCACCATCTTATGACTGGCATTTAAACTTAAGATTTTTTTACATGATTGATCTTAACTCAAACCTGGCTTAAAATTCCAATTAACTCGTTGGATGGCGACAGCATCTAACGACATTTACATTTCTTTGGCTGAAAACTGATCCAAACTATGTTGTTATCCATTATTTATGAATAGAAGTTTTGTAAGGTATGGTTATAATTATTAGGACATCATGAAAATTATTCTGGCAGAATGCATAAAAAAATTATAGGTTTAAATGGGTAGTATGATAGTTGTGAAGTTTATCTTGTACATTATGATGTTCCACCATTTAGTTTTGAATTTAACTTTAAGTAGTTCTATTGATTAATCATACAAGTTAATGAATATTGTTGGCATTTTCTTTTTCCTTTTACAAAAAAAAAAAAATCTGAATACTTTGTTTGGGTCATTTCAAAAGAAAACTTAGTAAATTTTTAAGGGTTAACAACTATTCTGCTGATTTGTTGATCATATGAAGTTGCAGTCACTTGGCCCTGTTTATAAAAGAATACTCACTTGGAATTCTTTTCATATAATTAAAACCTAATTATTAAGCACGACACATTTAAGTAGCTGAATCATTTATGATTAATTTAGAAATAAATAAAATGAACAATAACTTTTCTGCACCATTAGTGAGCCAAATGAAACACAGCTGTTACTACATGGCCTTGTTTGTTAATGGGAAATGCTTGATTTTTTTATCTATTTTTTGTTTTGCGTAAAAGTAATTCGTGAGTATAACATTTTAGCACCTATGCACAAAAATCCACAAATTTTTCTTTTAAAATAAGTTTTTTTTTCACATTTTTTTGAAGGTCTGTGCTTAGTAATGTGGAGCAAATGTTTCAGTGGTTCTCCATTAAAAATGTTGTGATTTATAATTTGAGACGTTTCTCGGTTTAAATTATCATTCTGTTGTGTAGATGACATTACATTCCTGAAAGCTGATACTTTAAAATAAGTTATTTTGATATAACTTTCTGCCATTGTATCTATATAGTCAAGTCATATATTGTCATTTACATAACATTTACAAAGCAAATTAATTTAAATGTTTAAGTGTTTTTTTTTTTTTTTAAAGAAGGATCCTGCATAACTGTTTCAGTTGGCTGGAAGTTGTAGGTTAATTGTTATTACAATTTGTTTGTTCCTTGACCATTGTGTTTCGTTATTCATGAGTAACTTGCTTTACTGTCATGTAAAAACGGAAGTATCGCTATATTATCTTTTCGGCCTTTCGTATCTATGCTAACAATAGCCTTAGAAGGAAATTTACAATCAAGGGCGTGGCCATAAGTCAACTTTTAATAAGTGGCACAGTTTAAGTCGCATATACATTAATGATTCAGGGTTAATTTAGTTTAGTCATAGTGACGAGTTCAGTTGAAGTTTGGGCCGAGATTCGCTCATTGGTTGGCGTGCTGGATTGTGAATTTTGTGGGTTCGCGTCCCGTTGTCGAAGGAAAAGTGCTCTGCACTTTGACCCATTTATAATTACATCTGTATTTGGGCAGAGTTAACTATGGGTGCCGTTGACTTACCCTTAAGTCTATTTGTTCAGAATTATGGACGGCTAGCTTAATAGCCCTTCGGTATCTTTACGCGAAAATACGAAAAAACAACAGTATAATTAAGTCTAATATTGTAGTGGCTTTTGTCAAATCCATGTGGATACAATCTTACTTGTGCTTATTGTCTTGCTGTATTGGGGCAGGGGGTATTTTTAGTGAAAGATCTATTTAAATTATTACGTTGCCACAAGGAATCAATTTGTTGCGTAATAGTCTATACCTTTGCAGTTACGACTCAGAATATTTAGAAACTTTGTAATAGAAAACATTAAAAAAACATGGAATTCGGAGTTTGTGGATAAAAGTTCTTGGTAAAATACCAAACAGGAAAAAACTTAACTACCTGTGGCTTATTTCTTAAATATACGCTAATTCATTATAGGGGGTCGTCAGAGAAATCCTGGTTTGCAGTGAGGCTTGACTCACTTGTAGATGTAATATGTGTTGCGAAATTCTTTGCGCTGATCTGTTTTCTTAACCGGATATTTATGTGCATATGAAGTTTAGGAATCTGAAATCGGTCTTTGGCTGTGTACTTGACTCTTGTCTTATTGGGTAAATTAGAGATAGTATGTAGTTTATAATATGTACAAGTAGACGAAAGTTTCTACGTTCAAACTATGATGAATGCATGCATGAATTTTTCAAATTTCTTAAAGTTAGGGATAGGTTAATTGGAGACGTAGTTGCGTTGTATATGGGTATGATTTACGAGTAAGCTGAAAGAGGTAAAATTACATATATTTGAGATTGTGATTTATATTTCATCATGCGTTTGTTTTATTGAAAAGAAACGGTGAAAAATGTTTTTCTCCTTCAAAAGCCGTTTCCGTAACGTTAAAAGTAATCTTTTTAAAGGAACGATTTTTTTCCTTTTCCATATTTTTTGTGTAGTTTATTTCATTGTTACTTGAATGGCGTGATATACATAATTGTATAAAAAAATTTGAAGTAATATAAAGGTTTGTTTTTGAATAAAAACAATGAATACTGATTTTCTTGTTCAGTAAAACACATGGGTAACAACATTTAGACATGTACATTTTAACCTTTAGGGCGTGATAAATAAGGTGAAAATGAAGGGAAAAACGATACCGGTGCTACTTTAGATATACGAGGGCGTGCAGCGTATTTGAATCCTACCTTTATACCGTCGACGTACGGTGTAACTTTGTTCTTAAACTGGTTTATCTGTTCCCCGTCTTTCCCTCCTGTCTCATCGTTCTAGCGTCTTGCACATACATTGAAGATCGTCGCTTAAGGTAAAAGGCCGTTGAACCGGTTCAGAGGAAAAGGTTGTGTGGAAATCTTATGGAAGCTGTTATGGCTGTGACAGAAAGCTTGGATTAGGTTTTGATTCGGACTACATTTTTCGTACACTAGAGACGTAAACACAAATATTGTGTAGGCTTCCTTGCGCAATATGACTTAGGGCGAATGTTCAATTTAAGTAATTATTAAGGGATATATTTAACATATGGTATATTAAACCCTTACAAAAGATACTGTAAGATCCTCTTGTGTTGAAAGTATGCTCCTGTCTATTTTCAAGAATTGAAATTATTAATTGCATGTCTGGGGATCATCGTAATTTTTGATGTTGCAAATAAAACCATAGTTATAAAAAAATATCAAATACCTCTAAATATTTAGACAAATTTGGTAGCTTCAGTCAAGCTTATCTGAAATTCAAATTATTCATCTTATGCCTATAAATGACCACTTCTTACTTTTTTTAACGTAAGATATCACAAAGTATAGTGGTTAACATGGTGTATTGTCAGTTCATCTGTTGGTTGTCTGAGATATCGCGGATGTATAGTGAAACTGCATTTCATCATATAAGTATGGTTACCATGAACAGCAGTGGAAGCCTGCCACTGATGTTTTGTGCTTATTATGAGAATGTTGATAAGGGCCTAAGTTATCCTTGACCACATCTGAAAGAACTGCTTTTAAATTATCTTTGGTCATGAAAGTCACCTGGCAGAAACCTGTATCTTTCAAACTGTGTATGTGCGTGGTTGGTTTGAAGTCCATTGAGTATTTGATTTATGTTTCATCAGAATATTGACCAGTTTAACACAGTGGGGGTTGATTTTTATCACACGTTAGAATGAAATTATGCTAAGTACTGACGAGTTGTTTTGTTTCTTTCCACGAATGAAATGTATGTTGGTGGTGCTGTGTGTACATTGAACAATTGTTCTAACAAATGACTTTTATATATATATAAAAGCAATCGCAGCCATGTCTGTGTCCCAACCGGCCTGATGATCGCTGGATTGAGCGAAACGCTTCGTCGGCAATAGATATGAATAACAATATTGTTACTATACAGTCTTGAAGTATATAGTAGGCCTAATACAAATTTCTTATGACTACATTACAAAAGTGTTATTTTACTCATTGAACCATTTTAGAATTTAAAGGAGAGAAAGCTGGGCGTTTTGTAATGCTTCTTATATTGAACTTTGGTTAGTATCTTGCTTATCTAAACTGTTATATTTTATTCGGTATTTATTTTTAAATCGTCATGCAATATTCACTGCTAATAATGGGTGGACTGTATTGTAAGGTTAGTGATTCTCAGTTGTTTGACACCAAATTAACTTCGTAAACTGTTATGGATAGGTAACAGTATCAGCATTGTGACACATGCTTTAACTTAACACGTTTTAAAACATTTTTATTAAGAAGCCTATAGTTGAAGTACCCAGTGTTGTACTAAATCTTATTAAAAAGGTAAAGAACAATGGACAGAACTAATGACATGAAACTCAGTTTTGTGCTACATCTGATAAGAAACTTTTATCAGTTGCAACTTCTATCTTGTACAAGTTTTGACCCAAAATTGTTAATATCAAAGGGAATTGTTCTGCAATAGTTAAAATAAACAAACTACGTATTTAGGCAGATACTAAAATTGGTCGATGTATTAAGTAGCATATAACTAGTTTACGAAACTCGAACATTTTTATTACGACAGAACTTCTGATGTTTATAGGTGGTTATATATG
Organism: Tachypleus tridentatus; assembly: GCF_004210375.1. Classification (NCBI taxonomy): domain Eukaryota; kingdom Metazoa; phylum Arthropoda; class Merostomata; order Xiphosura; family Limulidae; genus Tachypleus; species Tachypleus tridentatus. The sequence continues at coordinate 45,244,289 of NC_134836.1, forward strand.
TATACCCTTTTATTATGTAGCACTTGCGCATAACGCATAGATGCGTACTTACGTAAGTGAATAATTTTTCCTTGTATGCGTACTTAAATATGCGTTACAACTGGTGCGACACAATAAAAATGTTTATACATACAAACGTTTATGCATGAGCCTTCATATATAAATATATCTCTAAATTATCACCGCTTGTTATTTGAATTGCTTTTATTCTCACCGCATGCTGTCTGAATTGCTTTTAATATATATTGTTTACCAAGTGTTATTAAAATGTTTACTTTATATTCTTTATCTTTGTTCACATCACTGTTCAAAATGATTTATCTTTGCAGTACTTTGATATATTTTACTGTTGAAATAACTTGGACATTTCTACGAATATTGACAAAATTTAGTCAAGTTAGTGATTTGGTTTTAACAATTAACTTTTCCACGTACTTTTCGTAGCAATATGTAAAGTAACACCAGTAGAAGACATTTTTAATACTTGTATGAAAGATACGCATGGGAAAAACCTATGTTTTAATTTGTGGTAAATTTATGGCCGTTCGTTCTGTATCATCAAATGTATAAAGATTAGTATTTAGTTTTTAATTTATTCAACACAGTTTCCAGTTAGGTCGTACATATGCTTTCGGGCTACTAGAAGTTTGAATACATCTAAACCACCAGCTCTTTGTTTCTGGACCACCTCCTCCTGACTGCCTCTTTGTTCTTTAAAAACCAATCGCTTCGTACAGCTCAAGGTTATTACTATAGTAATAGCGGAACGTCACGCTTAGATATTTTTGTTGGCGTCACACCTGTCGTCTGGAGCCAGCCGTCAATGCTCTAATTTTTATCATATAATTTGTTATTTAAGCCTTACTTCACCTTTTGTTGTTAAATAGTGACCTCAATTTAAGAATATCGGTAATTCACATTTTACTTGCTTAATTGTGATTGTGGGATGAAGGTAAAACGAACAAAATATCTTCAATTTGTTTTTAAACTAGTACTAACACATCGTTCAGGTAGACTGTATAATCCAGTTCGCACGGGTGGTGGGGTTAAAAGTTCTTACGTCACGAGTGCCATTTAATTTGTATAGATGATGTCAGTTAGGCTATTCATTTTACGTTAAATCGCTAATTTAGAGGCAGTTCATAGTATAGGAGAATAAATACCAGACACACTATACAGGGTTATCGAAAATCTATGCATTTCACAGGTTTTAGAAGTTTTGCAAATTGTGCTGACAATATGAGGGACAACAGTTCTTTATATAACGTCACTTTACACTCAAACTTATCAGTGTCTCAGTCAGACTGTCGTCTTCAGTTCGAGACATATCTTAAGTACAACTTACCCTAGTCTCATTCGACCACTTGTCTTTTCAAATTCTAGTAGCAATCGGTGAAGCTGCTATTTGCATATCGTGGAGATTTTAGGTTGTGTGGTTACAAATTGATTTTAAAATCCTTCTCGTAAGTTTCTAACAATTAAAATCTGTGTGCTGGGTAATACTTCGTAATTATGTTCATTATACTGAACGTAATAAATAGTGGAAGAAGTGGCACTGACAGTTAACACTAAACTCGAACTTTGTTCTTGTAAAGTGGTCAATCCTCGACACACACACGAGTATGGTGAAGTACATTTATAAACTTAGCTTAATGATATTCAGAGTTTTTTGTAACAGCTAGAAAAGAATTAATGATTGGAGTTAAATATTAGAACTCTCAGCTGTGATGTGTTGATGCACAGTTCAAAACTCGATATAATTTCCTAATATCGAATTATACACTTAGTTTTTTATTTTATAGATTGTTTCGTTTCACCTCATTGTTCTTACTTCATGCTTTTGTCCGAAATCACCTTATGTAAAATAAATAACTTGTAAAATATTAGATTCCAGTTTATCTGAACAGGCTTAGCTGCAACACTCCTTATGACTTGTGCTATCAGTCTGACACAGCGAACCGTTAGAATTAACATTTCCATTTTGTCGACAATCTCTAAGCTCCAGCTAAAATCTTTTCCAGAAATCCCTGCCCTTAAGAGTAACCAGAAAGAGAGACCAAATACTTGGCTTCGTATTGATCGAAAAATCTCTCGTATAGTTGATTTGGTGACGTGGTGGTATCAAATCAAACAGGCGGGCTGCTAGTCGGGAAAAAAAAAAATCAAAGTGCCTTTGCATTGTTTCAAAAGATGGAATTGTGAATACATTTTGTATTGAAAGTAGCGAATCTAATCCGAGCAACCGATAAATATTTTCCGAATGTCGAAATGAGAGGAATTTAAAGCTGACTTATTGACAAACTTAACTAATTTACTCTTTGTAATATTTCGAATTCTTTACAGACTGGTTCATAAATGAATACGTGGATATCAAGTTGTATTGACGAAAATTTAGGTTAAAATTATTCGCAAAGCGAAAATGAATTAAAATACTAACCAGATAGTTTCAGCTCTTCTATTTGTTCCCAGTGTAAGGTAAATATTAAACACTATTTTGATATTACTCTGATTTCACGCAGTGAGCACGTGACATTTTAAAAAACTGAACTATTCGTCAGCCTTAACGGTATAATATGTACCAGAGCGTTAATAAGGTTGTGTGTAGGAGAAAACATTTTTATGAACAATAAACACGAAGCAGGATGGTTTCATCAACGTAGACGAATTCACCACCTTTCTTAGATTAACAGTTAAAGGAAATATTTTTTCAGGCATTTTAAACATTGCCTGAACAACTCAGGATCGTGGTAGACATCTTTCCTAATTGTGTGCTAGTGTGCTCTTGATTTTGAGTTAGATGTTGTTCACGTAACTTAACAAATCTTTGTTTACTAAAATTCATAGACGGGCAACAGTTTTACTAATTTCTTATCAGTTATGCACATTAATTGTGTTAATATGACCACATGTAGAGGAAAATTAACAGTATCTATATGCATTACTTAATTCACCAATTGTTTTCTCACAGGTTTATTAAAAAAACATCCTGATATTATCTCCAGATACTCTTCCAGCTTTTGCAGAAGGATAAGTCGGTTTGTTTTAACGCGCAATTTTGTTAAAGTAATTATAATTGCACTAAGCTGGCGTCCTTGTGTTTAATTGAGCACAAATATTAAATTTGCTTTTTTGCAGTTTATTGCTGTGTGCTTTTAAAATTTAGTGATTATAATGATATTCGGTGTGTTCTGATTTTCGGTTGGTTATTGTACAGGGTGGCCCGTAAGTCCCTACCCATCCATATATCTTATGTATCCAGTGTATCTGTATGCTGTCCCTCATTCTCGCTCCATAATATTATGCGACGCCATGTTCTGTGAGACAATTTCCTCAACATATTTCCTTACATCGGCCATATTTCTCTGAAAAAAAAGAAAAGAAAATTTTATAACACATGCGTAATTGAATATAACGTATAGATGGGTAGGGACATACGGGCCACCCTATACATAATTTTGCAAATGCTATTTATGAAAAAATCGAATAAAACGAGTGCACTTTGGAAGTTTTGCAAAGTACGCAAACTTGTTTTACGTTTTGATTGATGCAAGATGGTTACTAAGGCTTAACTTGGAACAACAGAAAAAACAAACTCGTTTGTAAGTGATAATTAGACAACGTAGTTTACAGTGAACGTGTCATGAATAATAAGTGGAAGACTGAAATCAAACACTTCCAGAATTTAACTCTGCCAACTATTAAATGATGCTCAACTAAAGAAAGTAGTTTTTCACCAAAGATTATGAAGTAAAATGCGCTTGTATGTCAAAGGTCAATGAGTTATTAACTGAAAATTAGGTAGGTCAAATATATTGTACGAAATAAGTTTGTTTCGTTGTATTGATTTGGTTTTGGCAAAAATCACCAAAACTGGCACAGATGTGATTGTCACTTTTACGTTTTCTGTGGTTAAGTAAGTTATAGTAAGTACGTGTTTACTGGTTTGTACGCGTAGGTTGAAGTCCAACTTGAACCTTCGTTTACGCCTTGTGTAAATCTACCTACCACCCCTTGCTCAAAGGTTAGTGGTATTTTTGCGGCGGGCCATCGAAAATGCTTTGATATAATATCAACCACAGTTGAATGGTTAAAAGAGCTGCTTATTATCTTGAATAAATGTTCTAAAATATAAGAGTTGAGAAATGATTCGAAGTCAAAGCTGTTTGTCTTCATGTTAACGCGCCTTGTGGTTAGTATGTGTTTGAAATTGACACATTTCAATGCAATGTAATCGTACACGATGTTTCACCAAGATACCGTGGTAACAGTAATTGTAAATGAACAGTTTTCGACTGCTTTGTTAGAGAAGGCCCTAAAATTGATAGTGACGTTTCTCAGTTTTCACTGTGAAAATGAAACTGAACTGTGAATGTTAGCTTCGACCCACTTCACGGTTTCGTTTGGACCTTTGATTATTTTAATGAAAGCATGAAGAAAATGTTTTCTTTAGGGGGGGGGGGAATGTATTTAATGGATTTCACCAGGTAGTTATAATCGTGGAATTTCTTTTGGGGAAACTGTTGAACTATTTTGTATAATATTATTATAATCTGTGTTATATGTATGAAAAGTCAACAGCGTATAGAATAAAAACGATATCTGATATATTCTGTAAAGTGCAAATGTTATTAAAAATCGAAGGGTCAAAGTAAAAGCTGGGACAAAATTTTAGAACGCACTTTCCTCTGTCTTGTCCCCCACTAAGTCCACAAATACGAAGCTGTTTGTACAAGTTGTGTACAGAATATGTAAATTGTTTCTCGTATTGTTACCTGAAAGAATGAACAAGGATGATGAACCGTTTTGTTTTTTATTATTGACCAAAAGTTGCATTATATATATATTCTTTATTCGTTAACAAAATTGTCTTAAGATTTTCTTTTGGCTTTCTTCGTGTGGCAGTTATAACACGATCACAAAAGGCTGTCTCGTTCGATCGATACCAACTTATCTGTCAAACTGTATTGTGAATCTTATCGTAGGCATCCGTGCTAGCGAGCTTTAAGCATCGTTAACCTGATTTCTTGGAGTAGATAAATATTTCTGTAACTTACTCAAAGAAATAACAAAAATCCAATACAACAAGAAACGTTACGAGAGATGATTGTAAATCACTAGGTATCTTGATTATTATTGATGTACTTTTTAAAATTGTTTTCAACATTTTAAGCGTAGCTTTACCAGACCATCCCTTTAAAATATGTAAATGTTAATTTTTGTTACGAATCATGGTAATTATTTGAATTCGTCGTTTGAAAGCTATCTTATTTCCGTGCACAATATTCGTTTCAAAAGTTGGTTGTCTCAGTGATAAGTAACATTTAAAACCCACTCGTCTCGACGAAGGTTTATACGTGTAAGCTCGTGGCAGGCATTTTTTTCGTATCTTGTTTAATATATTATAGTTAAGCTTCGTGGCGCGCACTATAAATTTATATTAAGATTAGAAATCGAAGGATTCACAAAAGACGTTCAGTGGCATACTTTATAAATAAAAGGTTTAACAAGTATTACTTTCGGAATTAAACAGTGACTTGACACTAAAGTTTATCAATTGTTACAAGATTACTTCAGCTGTTACAGTAACTAAGCCTTGTGTCAAGTTTGATAATCCTATTGTTTGATTTTCAGGCATGGTATTTGCGATGAATACACAGGAATGGGGAGGGAACATTTGCCTGCTGTAGAAAAAAAAAATTATAAAAGACAACGTTTCAAAAGTCTACCTGAAGACGGAAGAGTTTCGAAACGTCTCTCCCTGAACTTGTTTTTCTACAGCAGACAGTTACTGCTTATTCCAGTGTACTCACAATGACCTTATGTTACTGTATCAAGTTATTCCAGGAATGTGTAACCTACGCGTTTTACAGGCAGACAGTAAGCATGACCTATGCCCCGTGTGATAAATGTCAGTAGCTACTTAGCAATGGTAGAAATATCTGGGATGAAGCAATGCATGTTTTAAGCGTTAGCAACAGTTACTAAGTACCCATTGCTATCTTTAAATTTAGTAATTATAAAAAAAAAAGTTTATGGAGTATTTAAGAAATTTAGTTTTTAGAAAGATTTGTTGAACATCAACTAGTTTTTTTTTTCTGAAATAGCTGTTGACCCATATACGCAATCTGTGTAACTCGCCTAAGATGAATTGATGAAACTCACAGCTTCTACAGATACAGACCTCCATATCTGTATCGACATTACTGATCAGTAGGAAACAAGTTTGCTATCTCGTTATTTAACTGTTCTTAAGATGGCTACTTGTTTAAAATATGGCTGTATTTGACGTAAAAATAAGTCTGTTTTAAACTGAGTAGTATATCAGTAAGTTATTTGTGAGCTTGTATATTTTTTTTTGTATTGTGGGTATACATTTTTGATGTTTTCAGTTGCAAAAAATTTTGGTAAACATGCGTTTAGTAGAAACGTCATGTACTGCAAATTTTGAGAATAAGGGAACGGCAGTTTTTGTTGCAACATAAAATTTGAATGTAAAGTTGTTCTGTAAACAATGACAATGGTTCGATATTTTTCCAGTTTCTTGTTGAAAACAGTACAAATTTTCAAAATCCTAACAATAAACGGTAAATTTTGTCAACATTTTTATTTTTTGTTACAATTTACTAATGTGCTTTTTAGCAAGCTTACTATACATTTGTGTGTAGCTTCTCATGAATAATATGGAAAGCTTCTATAATTTATAACACAATGTAAAAATGAAATGTTCTTTTTTTGTTTAAATATTTTTCAAGAAGCCAAAAGAATACATCTTATTTATTGTGAACATAAATTGACAAGTGGATTACAAGATTGATACAGTAATTAAAACTGTTTTTATCAAGGCAATATTCAGGCATCAAACAGAATTTAGTTAGTTTAATTCAGGGCGAACCTTTTTTAATATCCTTGCAAAAGTTTTTAATTGCTATATATTCAAACTCGACCTCTTTAAGCCTCATTTGAAAGTCTCCCATGTAAAATGTAATTATCATAGTGCTGCAGTTTCTAATACACTGCTACTATTAAATATTGTATACGTTTTTATCCATGATTAATCTAATAATATTAATGCATTACTGAAAATACGGAATGTTCAGAAATATATTTTCTAAACTGTCACTTTGTTTCAAATCACAGAACATAAATATAAAACACGATAGTTTATATAGTAAATGATCAGTTACAGAATTTTCTTTAATACTTGAGTTTACTTAAATATTAAAGAGAAAATAAGTTTTACCATAGTACAAAAAACATTAAAACTAGCATTTATTAAGTAAAACATTTTGTCACGAAATATTAGATACTGATTTGAATCAACATATTTAAGTACACATTTGATTATTATAATAAATTTAAAACTTGCCTAACATGATAGTTTATCACTGACGGCTAATTTTAGTACAGTTTGGATACAATAGTTTTCAATTAGAACAAAACAGTATTCATTGAAATGCATCTCGTATAAGATTGAAGCCTAATTATAAAGCCTGTGTAACTTTCATATTTTACTCCATTTTCTTACAGCCTGTAATCTTCGCTTTAGAAAGGGTATATATTTCATGGTTAGTTTTTACTTTAAAATCACAGTAAAAATATTCTGGTAAAATCGGTATGTATGGAAAGTTACCAGTAATGTCATTTGAACTAAAGTTCCAGTGCCAAACAAAGTGCATACATGATATTTTCCGCACCAAACATTCTCTAGACGTAAATGTTTGCATTTGTTTAATATTGGTTCATTAAATATCTTTTATCGTGAACACGAAGTAGGCTATGTTTTTATTATAAACGTTTGTATTTTTATTGTCGCCAGAGCGAGGTTTGTCCATTAATAAATGCGCGATTTAATGTGTGGACGTTTCTCAAAAGCGTAATGATGATTTGAACAGTTCAAAGTGCTTCCGTATTCAAGTTTGTGTTTGCTACAAAGAACGAGGTATGCGAACATAGAAAGTATTAAAGTGGAAGTTATGTTTAAACATTTTTTGTGAAGTTAGGTCTGTAATTAATTACATAAACCATTGAAACACAAGAATGTGTAAAACTTGTAGTTGAAGAAATAAAATGTTTTCTTTAAGTGGTCTAGATCAGTGTTTCTCAACCATGTCCAGTATCATTCGTCCAGTTTGTTTCACAACAGCTTACTCACGCAGTTCGATAGACATTACATTAATTCTAGTTTTACATCTTATTTTAGTAAAATAAATAAAAACAAATATATTTATCAAACTACATCTATAATAAATAACTTTTTGTTCTTTAAGTTGTATGATTTGTTAATAGTCCAACTTTGATCTCATTAACCCTTGGGTGAACCACTTGAGAAGCTCTAATCATAGACTTTGCGTTCGTCCGTTTACTGAACATTCCGAAAGAATCTGTCCAGTAATAGAAACCATTGCAATAGCATGACTAACGTTTTAATAAAATGCAAAACTCTTAAATTTTAATGGTTATTACTCGATTGTAACATAAATAACTTTCCATTTAGTAGTGAAACTGACACTATGTGGAACTGATTTTATTTTAGCAGCTTATCGCCCTTGCTTCCATGTAGATTGTAGAGAAGTTCTTTAACACGGGCGTGGCGTAAAATCCTCACAAGCACTCTATATGCTGTGTCGCTCTCAGGCTGTATTTCTGATTTTTTGTAAGTAATACAACGAAATATTATTTGCATATATAATACGTTTCTTAATACCTCTGTGCGAGCAAAACCTGTGAATTCACAAGTTTTGTGTGTTAGTTTGTGTTGTATTATAGGCGATTGCAACGTTGTATGAAGTAATACGCGAATACCTGTTTCATTCCAGGGTTTAATTAACATCATGCCATTCTTAATCCAATATTTTCCCCTCACTATCCTCTCCAGTTGGGTAATTTCTCGCTAAATTTGTAATCGAAAACGAACGCGCCAGAGAAAATACCCGCAAGGTGTATCGGAACCGTGAAATACGTTAAAGGCAAATAGAAATAGCAACTGGAGAAAATATGAAATAATCAAGACTCATCTGAAAGCGGACTTGTGTGTACTGGGGAGTACATGTACGCATTAAAATAGTTACAATTCAGTTATAATAACTTTAATTTCAAATTTCATTTTTACAACATAATTAGATACTTGTTACCCTGACTTTTATTCTGGTTCAGTTAAGCTGTTTTCCATACAGACCATAACTTATTTAAAACAGGTAACTAACATTTTAACTCGTACTGGAATGCATTTAAATTTGAGTATGATGCTTCTGTATGAGAAATCGTAGATAAAAGTTATCCCAAAACTTCCTGCTTTAGGAATGTAATTGTCTTAACATTTATTTTCAGTTTTCGTAACAAGAAATATTCGTTTTTTAAACCATCAAGTTATATGGTACCTCAGCTCAAAACAGGCATGATCTTACTGTAGCTATGATTTAAAATCGAAATTGTACAATCATGTACAAGATGTAATGTGACTAATGCTTTGTTCGACCCTGTTTGTTTACTTCTGTATTTTGATCTTAAGTGTTAAGTAAACATGTTGGAGTATGTATTAGATACGTAATCAGCAACACTTGAACTTTGAAGGACTAAGGTATTTACCGCGGATACTAGAATAATATTTGTAATTTCAAAGTATTCTGTTGTTTTTTTTAATTGAGTTCCAGATTTACCGTGATGATAAAGAGTCAAGGTTTTCTTTCCATGTGAAGGTTTTAATTTCTAGGTGATAGGTTTAATGAGATAAAGCTAGTTACCCTTAAACCTGTACTGTTTTACACATTTGTACAGTCTCAATTAATATAGCCAGACCAAGTTCAGATAGACGTATTGCACCTTCGGCCTTCGAATAACCCACGTCCCATTAGTGAAATGAGTATTTTTCCATTTCGGAAAACATTCTAAAGGAAACCTCTGATCAGTTACATAGAGCAATTAAATTTAACCCAGGGCTGTTGTATTATGCATTAAAAGTCAACTAACGTGCTTTGTATAACAGTATCTCAAAGTTATTTTATAGCATTTTATTCTATCGCAAAAAATTTGTAAGTGTAAGGAGAAAACAAAAAAAGCCCGAGGTAGAGAAGATGTAACTGCTTTTCTCCTTTATTTTGTACAAGATTAATGACAAAATAATGTTAAAATTGAGATAATACCTCGAAGGAGTTAAACACGATTTTACCGTCAATAAATCACGACTTCAACAAGTTTGAATTTGATAGTTCTTGTGTGGTATAAAATTGAGATGTTGGCGAGTGATAACATTTATGATATGACTTTAATGTTAATGAAATTTCGTTGGAAGTTGGAAAGATGTATTACAAGTTTGTCAGTCCAATTCGTTAAGTGTGGTAGTGGAACTTTAATGATACATATATGAAGTGAAAATTATGGATTTGAAGTCGTGTTTGCTTTTAAAAGCTGAACAATAATGCAGTGTAAACTGATAGAAAGAAAAAGGAAATTGGATTTGTAAACTAATATGCGGAAGTTTGAAGCGATATCCTTTATCGCAACTATGAGTAGGCTTGTTTCAACAAGACACGGTGTCTTGTGAAGCATAGTTAATTATAATTTGATAGCAGTTGGCCTTAACACTTTCGCTGCGTTGTTCCGTAGGATCTGTAGCATTATTTCTGTACGTGTGCCGACAATCTATGGCTGTCCTTTTATGGTCTTCACTAATCATTGTCAAAAGTTTCTGCCGCTAGAGGGAGATTCGAAAACATGCAGTAAAGATTAAAATGGTAGATGAGAAAGCGACAATGGTGAAAAAAATAAATTCGTTTTAACTTTGAGTGGATGAGAAATGTCACTTATGTCGTAGGAGACGCCTTTAAGATTTTATTAATGTGCCGATTCCAAATATATTTTCTACAGAGACAAGTAAAACAAATAGTAGACCACTGCCTAAAACAGAGAGGTCAGAAAACAATCTGTAACATATACTAACCTTTTTCTCTTTCTTTAGAAATATGCAGTTGCCTTGGATACGCATAATGTATCTAAGAATTTTATAGTAGATATGTATATTCTGTAGATCGCATAAATTCAAGTGACAATCGCATATCTTTATCAGTATAACATGCTTTTATCAATTTTAAAGTAATTCATGAGGCTTGTCAAATATACGCTGCTTTACCATGAAAAACCAGAAGAGCATCGGTTATACTTTCATTGGTACAAGTTTCCTTCATCGTCTCAAAAATCAAAGCTGTGAATGTATATAAAAATATTCAAATTTGGATACTGTATTCTTGTAGAGTACGTGCTGTATGTATACGTATCGAAATGAATAAATTATGTAACTGAGTACAAAACCTGAAACGTTTACTGACAAATGAATGTAAAATAATAAAGGATTCCACTGTGAATTGTTACAATCTGTTTTAATGGCTTTGAAACAACTGAGCAAAACCTGTATTTAATATTTTAAATTTAATAACAATGTTCCATGTAAAAATATACGAAAATGTTACTGCAGTGAAAGTGATAGTGATTAAACTTTAGATGAACAAATACTAATTGGAAAGTTGTATAACATATCCACCCTTGGAGATACAGTTGCATTCCTTGAAAGAAACTTATACAACAAAACGTTACTCACCCGTCTGTGCAGCAGGTTGCGTTTACCATAGTCTGCGTATCTATCACAGTGCTGTAACCAGGAAATATTTTAGGCTGGTATTTTTTGTAATTCTATAGAAAAAAAAAATTTCCTTGAGGGGTTGGATAGAGTAAAGCCCGGCACCCCCCTTGTTTAGTTATCAGTTTTTTTTTTATAGCGGTGGTATTCTTTCTTGATGACAAGAAACCCACTTGAAATAAGAATGTATAGCAGGACTGCTGGTATGGATATTAACACACTTTTATTGCATAAAAGTGATAATACCCATACCAGCCGTTCTGAGATACAATAACATTTCTTAATTTGTAGTGAAGTCCAGCAAGTATAAATTTTTGTGCTCAATCCACTTAGTTTTTGTTTGTTTAAAAGGTTAGGAAGTACTATCAAAAGCGGGTGTTAAACAGTTTGTAAGATTGTTAAAAATGTATACATCAATATGTTGTAAGATCCGAAATTGAAATATTTCATAATTATATACATGAGTATAATTGTATTTATGACACACAAAACTATAATATTATAACGTACATTATCACATTGTGTTAAACATTTATGCATTAGTATGTTGCAAGATCTGAAATTGAACTATTTATAATTATATAAATTTTTAAAACCAGAATACGATTACAACTAAATATAATAATATCTAGACAGTTAAATTTGCATTCTTGTTTTTTTCCATGTGCCGAAACTCTGTTTCTAACTCAGGATTGAAAGAGTTCCATAAATTGTAATTTTGGATTTGTTGTCTTTTGCGGAACGTGAACGAGGATATGCGCAGTGTTAAAAGTGACTCGTGTTTGTTTTATTTTGACAAAATAATTGTGTATTTTTTGCACTTAAGTAAAGGTCCGGCATGACCAGGTAGTTAAAGCACTCGACTCGTAACCCGCGGTTCGCGGGCTCGAATCCCCGTCACACCAATCATGCTCATCCTTTCAGCCATGGGGGGCTTTATAATGTGATGGTCAATCTTACTATTCGTTGGTAAAAGAGTAGCTTAAGAGTTGGCGGTGGGTGGTGATGACGACTAGCTGTCTTCCCTCTAGTCTTGCACTACAAAATTAAGGACGGCTAGCGTAGATAGCCCTCGTGTAGCTTTGCGCGAAATTCAAAAACAAACCTTTAAATAAATTGTAAAGAAGTAAAAAATCGTTCGTGCAGTATGCTTAAATATTTATGTAACACATGTGGCGGGGATTTATGTTGAACATGTATTTAGTTATCTAACAACTATCTTGGCACTGTATTATTGACACGAATATTTAATTATTACCTTTTCAGACCAAACGAGTTATACGGTGTTTAAACGTATATTTGCACGTGCGTCGAAGTATTTATATCTACAGACTAGAGAATTATCCGAATTAAATCGGAAAGAAAGTGAATAAATCTAATTAAATTCAGATTACGACATAACTTGTAACATAAATATTTTATAAAATGTAGGCGGAATACTGAAAAATTACAATAAAAATAACTAAGTTTATACGAAGGACGTTGAAATAAAAAATGTGGACCGTATTTTAAAATATCGACATTTTGGCGACTCGGGTTTTTACTTAGAGATGGGCCAGATTTTTTACAGTAGGTGTTTGTAATTTGTTGGTGATAAATTTTAACAATTAGGAAACAGCACATGGTCTATTGTTTTAAAATATATTAAGACGACAAACGTACATACATATGTTTGTTACGTGGTTAATTACCACAGTTCTGCCCAGAGCTTTAAATAATAGTGACTTTTCGTCATAAGTTCGCATAGATTTGTTCAATTACTTTAGAATACGATTGACAAAACTTATTCTCTACGGTTGTTACAGAATAATCCAGGGGTGGCAAAACATGCTTAACGTCAGTCACATACGATAAACTTGATGTTTGAGAGCCACAAGACATGAACAAATATTAAACACGTTTTTATTGTGACATGCATATTTTGTTATGTAAATATTATATAAATATTAAGAAGTACATGTATGTAATATTTATTCATGTATATAGTTTTTACACTTTAATTTGTAATAGTTTCAATAATTCTCTCTCTCTCTCTCTCTCACACACACACACACACACACACACACACGTTTTCAAATTCCTGGCTGATTATTGTTTTAACTCTGAGCGTATTTAATACGGTAGTGAATTACTGAAATATCTGAGAAAAATGTGCAAATTTGCATTTCATTAACATCAAATAAGACTACCAGAAATAAAAATGAGGTAAAAACAGATTTTTTATATTTGTCTTAATATATATCTGATTAAAACATGGAGGAAAATATCTAAAACAATAAAATTAGAGATTTTAATCAGATACCACTTTACAAAACTTCAGTCTTAATATATTGTTCTAGCACAGACAGACATTGATACAATTATGAGGCTGTTTACTGCTAGTCGATGTCTTGTGAGTTTCCATCTTGGTTGCGAGTCGTTGAAATTCCGGCTGATATGTTGTCAAGGCTGTACAAATTAGCTCCGTCAGGTGTTGACTTGTAAGGATTGTACAATGCTTCGACTTCATAAACTTCATTACAGAGTACAGTGATTCACAGCAGTATGTTGTGCTGAAAATTGAGATGTCGCACACTGGTTTTCTTCAGTTCAGGATACTTTATTTCTGGAACTTGGTTCCAGAACTCAATTTAAGAATGGAGTTTATGGATCATTAGGCCCAGGTCCTCCTGTAGTTCTATTTGCTCTATTTTCACAGCAGATAATCCTGTAACCAGAGGTTCGTGGATTGGACAACCATGATTGATCAGATCAACCATGAATGGACTTACTAGAAAGGCGAAGCAGGGCTTCAGCTTTTGCAAGTCCTCAAACCTGTCTGGGAAATTACCAAGCAGTCATTGTAATTTATCTTTGTATTCTTCCAGTTTGTGATATTTCAATGTCGGGGAATGTATTTACTCTCCTTTTTGAGATTGGGAAAGTAATTGAAGTTTCTTCACAATGTCTCTGAAAAAGTCTTATTTTATTCTGAAAGCTGTCTAAGATCAGAAACAATCTTATCCTTGCCCTGGAATGCCAATTTGAGAGTTTATAGATGATTCATTATATCAGTAAGGAACATTAGATCTTGCATCCATTCATCATTTCCCATTTCAGGATAGAATATTTTCAAGAAAAGTAAGAATAGGCTCCAACAGATCCACAAACCTATTTAAGACTTCTGGTTGACAGCCACCCCACAATGCAGTAGAAATAGACATTATTGGGTTTATCTTCAAGTTCCATTTCTTCAATAAAATTTTTGAACCGTCGGTGGTTCTTCCCATTTAAGCGAATGAAATTGACAATTTCAAGAACAAATTTCTTAACATCTTCATACTTGAAGTATCTGGCTACCAGGTGTTCACGATGAATAATTAAAGAAACAGGGGAAACTCTGGAAAGCCGGGATCACTTTTCATAAATGCAATTAACCCTGCATTTTTCCCCACCATTGCATTTGCTCCATAGGTTGTAATACTGACGAGTTTATCCAGTGGAATATCAGCATTTTTTAAAGTTCTGTTAAGCGCATTTTTAATGTCAACACCACGAGATTTCTTTTTGTGCCACTAAGTTCAACATCTCTTCAGTTACATCAGAGGAAACAAAAAAACATACCGCCAGTTGTGGGTTGTCTTGTATATCCGTAGATTAGTCAAGGGCTAAACTGAATGCAAGGGAATTTAAATAATTTTGCAGTTTGCCTGCAACATCAGCACTGATCATGGAGATACGTCTCTAGTGTGGCTCGAAGCTGGTGTTTGTGTTATTAGTCGCTGAAGTTTCCTTGTTTGGATCTAACACTGCAACAACTTTAGCTATACTTTTAATAAATTCACCATCAGAATATGGGCGTTTAGCACAATCAGTATTCCATAATATAACAAAACTAGCTTCAATCGTTGTACCAACTTCCTTCCTGAACGTTGTCAATAGTGTCTGCTGGCTATTTTGTGATTTTAACACAGTGAACTTGTTTTTCCGTAAATCTTACTTAGGTGGATAATCAAAGTTTTTGTGATTTGTTTCATAGTGGCCTTTCAAGTTACTGGCTTTGTAATTAATGCCTGAGTAACACATTGCAGATAAGATGCAACGGTTTACCTCCTTTAACGGTTAATGCAAAATCGTCATCCCACTCAGGCTTAAAATTTGTTTTCGTCTTCATACTTTCGATTCTTCCAACTTGACGCCATCTTCTTTCAGAATTTTCAGACACTTCTAAACAATTGAAGTGAAAAGAAACGATAAGCCCCAACACGCGCAACTCAGCCACACACGCCGCAATCACGCGATCACGAGTCATGTCCACTAAAACTAACGTTGTCAGCACCGTCTTGTATGATTACTGATTCTCCAGCACAATTCCTCTGTAATCCTTGGTGATCCGAAATGTGTCTAATCTCCGATTCAAATCTAGCATTGAAATTAAGATTTAAATTCTTAAATATATTTACTCACCATGAAGCTCCCCGCTAGTACAGCAGTAAGTCTACGGATTTACAACGTTAAAATCAGGGGTTCGATTCCCCTCGGTGGGCTCAGCAGATAGCCCGATGTGGCTTTTCTGTAAGCACACACACACACACACACACACACACACACACACACACACACACACACACACACACACTATGAATATTGAACTTACGTTTTAATCCAGTGAACTCTGTTTATACCCGGTAAATAATTATAAAACTTAATATTTTCATTTACCTTTTATGTTAATTGTGATGCATAAAGGAGCTCAGCCAACATATTTCTGCGAGCCGCATACATATGTCAAAGAGCCACAGTTTGGCCACCCCTTGTAATCTGTCATAATTTTACTTGAAGGAAAAAAAAACTATAATACGCTCTTTATGGCTGAACTCGCAATCTCACAGTCTAGTTCTTATTATCCAATTAACTCAATCTTTGTATAACTAAGTAGAACTACAGTTTATTCGCCTATTTATAGTCTGAACGAGGCCTAGAACTTTTCTACCAAATACGAGATATGATATAGCAATATTCGATAAAAACGATAAAATTTAGGTTCTAGAAATCTAACGCAATAATAGAACAAGCGTTAATTCACAACAATGAAACCACAACATACGATTCATATAGTTACGTAAATAAACCTACAATAACTTTCCTTCTAAACAATTTATTTGCATTAACGCAAATAGTGCATACCTAATAGCGACATACATTTTATAAAAATGTAAATAGATAACAAAAGGAAAGGCACGGTATTAAATGTTGATTACATGAACTTAGTTCATCTTACCGATATTGAATATTCACTCTGGACGACATCTTGCAGCTCGCAGTGAAAAATAAATTTATTACATTAATTTGAAATCAAGCTGCGTTTCTAACGCTTGTTATATTTTATAAAGTATAAATTTACATAGCATGTCTGTGAATAAGAATGAAACTGGTACAGAAAGAGAGGACAGGGCTAAAGCGTAACAGAAGCGACGACGTTGTCATTCAAAAGACTAGAAAAGAAAATTTATTAATTACAAATTACTGTATATAATATCAAAACATAACTCTAATTACGTTACACTCTAAATCTTTTAGCTAATTTTAACTATAAGATGAGTAAATAATTTAGTCAGGTATTGGAATCCTGTAACTTAAGACGAATTAAAGCTGAAAATTAATGTTTCTGAGTCATATACAGATTGGACACGTTTATTAAGGTGTGGTTTCAATGTTATAAACTTCTTTCCACAAATCATCTGCCATGAAGTTAACGAACCAACAACACATCTCAAAAGCCCTTAATAAAACAATGACACGAAATCAAAAATATTTTTAACTTACAACGAAGATACTTTAAGATGTTATACGTGGATTTTTTTTATTGTGCTTCTGATATATGTAATTATGTTCTTTTAATACGAAGAATTCTACTTCATCAGGTATAACGACACACTAGTCCCTTTTCTTATAAAACTAAAAACACTCCATTGATACCTCTATACAAATTAATATTCTGGCTCGGATACAATGATCATTTTTGTAGTTTTAATTTCAACTGTTATCAAAATACTTTTGTAACATGAATAAAGACTCCAGTTTCACTGTGAAAAGGATAATTATTCAGCTTAAATGCAAACGCCACATAAACCCTCTCACTGTCTTAGCACAGAAAAAAAGGTAGACTTTATTGGCTTTCCAATCGTGAAATGGATTCTCATGTAAGTATGCAAATAGAACAAAACGATATTTTTCAAATTTGTCAGTAAATTTGTGTTAATTTGGTAAGTTTCAGTGAACCATGTTTTTATTTTATCTCTGTAGTCATGTAATGAGCTAGGAATTAGTCGTACTGAAAGGCTAAATATTAATACAATGCACGTCAATGACGACACTAGCATTACATGCCATATTTTATTCAAATTTCTCATCACTGTATTTCATTAAATAACAAGTTTCATAAAAACAAATGAGTCTGGACCAACCTAACATTTCACAAACCCAATATCATAATCACTGGTATGGTAATGTTTATTGATAAGTTCAATGTTCCTTTTAAAGTTGTAATGGTAGAAACTATTTGGGAAAAATGTAATAAATATCAGTACCAGATTAATTTTCCTCCCTGAACGAAAATTAATATTGAGAAAGGTGTAACAAAAAAATCAAAATTTAATGCTCCTACTTTTATATGGGTAAAATAGGATTCTAATTAAGCGTATGGATAAAATAAAACAAACATCCCAACCCATCACGTGCAGAACTACATGCAAACACTCGTACATTTTCTGAACATACCACCGTCTCAAAACATGACCACAAGGAAAATCGCCAAAGCTCTACTAATCAATTGACATGAACCTTTAAATAATAAACTTGCATTTGAAGTCATTTCTACTCAATTTTAGTATACATGTACTTGTTTTTAAATCATTCTTATGCGCCCTCACTTTTTCAATGGTTACAATGTTTCAAATTGGTTTTGTAGTCTAGAAAGATCGCACTAGCAATTGAAATGCAATTTAAATTAATGAAAATACTTGTTTCTCTCTATCTACTAAAAAGTCTTCCGAAGTGACTACTAATAAGTTTGTGTGTATAAATTACATTCAAATAAAACTTTGTTGAAATGCTTATTTTGTGTAAACTTTCAACTCCAGTGGAGGATCTTTTATTAGGCATTATGTATTTAGCGTAGGCGTAATTAAATTGTTCTCCCTAAAGAGCACATTTAATAAATTACAAGTGGTGATCTAGTTGATTGAAAGTTGCATTATCATATCAGAATAATGGTTTATAACAAACTTCTTTAGAATGGTAGTCTTCTAAAATTTAAGATTAAGACGCCATAATTATTGCTGTTTTGTTATAGTTCACTACAGGTATGGTAAACTGTTTTGTTAATCAGTTCATTATTATTTTTAACTGAGCAGTAGAGTTAAAAAATGTTGCACCAAATAAATCTTAACCATGTGTGCAAAAACGTTTGTCTATTTGTAATCTGACGTTCGTTATGAGTAAAATATTGTTGAAGATTCGGTTCTCTGAAATTTTCGCATCCACATGTTAGGTTTATATTAATGTTGAAATTCGCTGTGTGCGAAAGGGGAAAAGCTGTTGCTTTAAATTCTGATTTTATAAATGTAGTTATTCATTAAACCTACTTACGAGTTGTCAAATTCGTAAACCTAAATGTTTTTTACCCTTTGTTTTCAAACGGTCAAAGTTCTTGTGATGTGAACGCCTTTTGCTTGTAAAACATGAGTATATTTGTTGTAATACGTTAGTATTTGACTTATTGGATTTTTAAACTATTTATTAAATCTCTTAATGTTCTACAAGAGTATGGCTGTAGGTAGTCAAACTTAGATACAGTTAGGTTTCGCGAAATGCAAGTTTAGTCTTTAGGCGTTACAGTAGAACGTTCAGTGCAAGCGGTGATAGTTTAAAAACGTCATGTGACATCATTAATGTGTTTTTATTGTTCTTAGCAACTTAATGTTGGTTACATTTTCAATGTTTTCGTCTGTAGTTACTGTAATAGCCTAAAAGTATATTAGTAGAACGTTTTTTTTTTTTTTTAGAAACTAACTTTTAGGAAAATAGGGATCTGTCTAGCGTAAAAAGAGCAAGGGGTTAAATTAACTTTTAAACCGGTATTCCCTGCGGTTCTGCCGGAATTACTTTCACAATATCCGGAAGGTAATCGCCACACCTTATAAAACTTAATTTTCTTAATTTTGAGGTTAACAGTTTGGATTAGTTTTCAACCAGATATAAACATTATTAAACGTCATCACCGTTCAGGGTAAATTAGGATTTTCGGTCGGACAGTGGCAGAGTTCACTCGGGTTTAAAGAGTTTTTAAGATCTTTTTCAACGCACTAAGCACATGTTCACCAAGCTCTATCTGTCATATCCATTGCGGACGGGGCGTTTCACTTTATACCAGAGCGCATCAGGTCGGCTGGAAAACAACAACAACAACAAAAGTGGTCGAACACTATTCGTTAATCATTTGTTAGGATAATAGTTGTGGTGTAGACACCGTTTGGCGAAGCGTGATTATAATAAATTTTATTGGTCGTGAAACATTAGCATGAGGTTTTGTTTTTGAATTTCACGCAAAGCTACACGAGGGCTATCTGCGATTAGCATGAGGTTTATTGTATACGTAATCTACGATAAGGGAAGTGATAAAACTATCTGCTAAATTTGACTCGTGATCCGATGGTCGCGGGTTCGAATCCCCATGGAGGCGTTATAAAGTGACGGTCAAGAGTAGCCTAAGAGTTGGCGGTGGGTGGTGATGACTAGCTACCTTCCCTCTAGTCTTACACTGCTAAATTAATGATGGCTAGTGCACATAGCCCTCGTGTAGTTTTGCGCGAAATTCAAAACAAACTATATCAAACTTTGACTCGGAAACAAGTGTGGTTGAACTATGTATAGATAGACGCTTGTTAATAATTTTGAAGGTAAACGTATTGCGTTACAGTATACCGTAAAGTTCTATAATCCAGAACCTTGAATGACAGTTTTTATTTTCATCTTTTCTACACTCTCATCATCGATTTGAACCTGGTCATAGTTTAAGTCTTTGAACGTACCCGGGATGTCTTACAAATCAGGTTTACAACACTACTTCATGTAGCTGTAAAAAGTTTCATATTAGGAAGTAATGCCGTTCTGTGTAATAAACATTTATTTCGTTAGAGTAATACTTCTATAAATATAAGTTTATCTTCCATCAAGCTTAACTTAATAATATAAGTAAAGGCTATCGTTACTGTCCTGCCAAAAAATACAAAATAAAAATAACTTTTAAGCGTATGTTTTAACCTAACGTATTTCTATACCTTATTATCAGGAATATTACAGAATTTTAACATGGAACAAAATTATATTCGCAGGGTATTTCTTAGAACGATGGCATATTGCAAGTTCAGGCACAGTTCTTGATACCAGTCAACACCTCCATTGTTTTAAATCTGTAAGCCTTTATTGCTGTTTAAGGTGAAGCTAAAAAGTGACGTTGTTCGAAGTTAAATATTGATATAATTTCTCCATTATGATAACCTTTGATAGTCAAAACTATCAAAAGCTATGTTTCTATTTAGCTTTGTAGTCTTGGCGATTTACAGTTTTGATATGTAGATTCTTTGCAGAAAACCCTCTAGGAACCGAATAAACGTAATGTTTTCAAGTGCAATAAGCCTGTTAGTCTATCGTACGGTGAGAGAACTATAACTTGTGCTTTGTTAGCAAAAAAGCTTTCACACCGTTACAAATGACGTGTATATAGCGTATAATAAATACTGTTTGTGTTGCAGTCTCCCTGATGAGTGATAAACATTGTATTTCAACCACACTATACGCAACGTCAATTGCCCACACTGTTTCGTCCAGTACCAGTCATTCGCTATTAATGAAAAGCCTTTCGAAAACAGAATAAAAAACGTAGTGTAGTTGTTTAAAATATAGATAATTATATTGATAGTGACCAGTTTTACATAATGGATTCGAAACTAAATTAGTTAAGGTGATGAAAATATTTTAGTCAAGCGTTACCTATCAATTTGGTTGGGCCAAAAAATTCAATTGATTACGTGGTTATTATTAAAGATTTAGTCCTAGCTGTTAATCATAATCGTAGTTATATAATTTTTATACCTTTTCCGTTTAACACCCGTTTACTTAAATTGCTGTACGTGAAATTTATTGAACATCTGTTTCGTCATATTTCTGAAGTTTTAATACATTTAATATTGGAGAACCTTGTTTGTCTTTTAACTGCGTGAAGTTCATTTTAAAGAAATGAACTATGAGAAGCAGAGAAGTTGCAACAACCATTATTTTTCTTAAATTATCACCGTTTTTCGTTCCTAAATTTAAAACATCATTCAAGAACAGGAATTCGTACGTAATTGTACATTTTTTTTTATCGGATTTTAGGTTACTTGCGTGCATTGTCGTACAAATTTCGGGTTCAACCCTTGTGAAAAGTGGTGCTTCGTATTTATTGCTTAGGTCACGCGGATAACATCGACAAGACATTGCTAGACTCTCTGCTGTATTCGTTATTTTGCAAGATAACCACAGACATTAGAGAAATTTATTTTCAAAGCGGGTAGGGATTTAGTGTTACAAAATTGAGGTAATTGTGTGTAGGAAATATTACTCTTAGGTTATGAAATTCCAAGTTAGTCATGCGTATTTAGTAACTAAATTATGTTGCTGTTTTTTGCAGCATTAATGAAGACGCAGTTTGTTTTGTAAATTTCTTCGTGTTTAGGTATTTTATTATGATGGGTTTTTGCTATAAATGTTTAATTCAGTAATTTATATGAACATTTGTTTCAGCTCAGCAATGCGACATTACACAGTTCTTAGAAAATAACCTACACTATGAATAATTGGTTAAAAACGAAAATCATTGAATAACAGTAAATGTATTTAAAAACAAAGCAATAAAAAACTTTCTCAAAACTTCCAATTTGAAAATGATTGTATCATTGTGTAATTGCAAATAAAGATTGCCAGCGTAAAGTATTATCATTCATTTATGCAGCCAAACCATCAATTTGAATGTCCGTAACATTCCGTTCGGAATCATTTTTAACGTCTATAAAACGAGGTTTTTAGTAAATATTTTAAATTATTGATTAATTACAACTGGGATGAACGTGTCCCACTGTTTAGTGTGCCAGATGGGGCCTGTCGTTACCAGTCGTCTCAGTGGGTCAGCGGTAAGGTAAGCCTAAAGGCTTATAACACTAAATATCTGGCTTCGATACCCTTATGTTGCGTTGCTTTGCGGCTAACAATAAACAAAAACTGTGATTGTCTTTACCGCAAAAATAAAAAAAGATCGCGCACTGTCTTGAGGACGGGAATGTCCGATCAACTTCGTGATAAAATCTGTTCGGTGGCTACTCACTAAACCGCTTGTTTAATACTTGAAAGTTAAGGACGGCTAACGTGGCTATTGTGTAGCTTTGCGCAAGTATCCGAAACAGAGTGGCTATCTTCTTGCAAGGTATAAAGATTCTTGTTTCGCGAAGTAATAGTTACAAGACTATGCATCAGCCATATCACATTTTATGAAAAACAAAAACAAAATAACCTTGTATAGGTTTTCTGTACAATAGTTAACGTATTGAATTCTTAGTAAAAATGATATATAGTTACTCAAAACTATTTTACTATGAAGCTGAAAAATTGTGCTAACCGACAACTTTCTTTACTACTGACTTGTTCATATTAATACGTTTTACAGATGTGGCGCATGCGTGTACACACGCAAAAAACGAGCATTCCGCACATACTTCAAAGTTAAGCACGTGTCTATACTTTCTTCTTTGTTACGCCACACCTTTTGTTAGTAAACGAAATAACATTTCGAATTACGCCTGTTTCTTAAACGTGTTTTCAAGCCTGGTTTTTGATCAAGGGTAGCAAGTTCTAGTTTAGATATATTTCAGAAACTGGATTTGTTCTCGTAACTGTAGTACCTTCGTATGTGCATTAGTCTTTCAAAGAAATTGCGAAAAGATTTGTATTTGGTAATGTAATTCGATACAAAGTAAATGCCATTTTTGAAGTAGCGTTTTTTTCTATTTATTTGTGTATAGTGCTGAAATTAATATTCTCTAGTACAGCGATAAGTTACGGATTTACAACGCTAAAATTAGGGGTTCGATTCCCCTCACAGTGGGCACAGCAGATAGCCTGATGTGGCTTTGCTATAACACACACTCACTCACTCTATAGTACACGCAAATGCATAAACGTTTTTTTTTCTATGTTACTGAAATATTAACCGGTACATCAATCATGTTACTGAAAAAAAAAAAAACATTTTTTGATATAATGTTGAATAATTTTTGTTTGGTTGAGTAATTATGAATAATGTTAATGTTTTAGCGGTTAATAAATTTAAGAGTGCTTGTGTGAAGCTAATTCATTAAAAATTAAGTTGAATTAGATTAAACCGGAAATAGTAGAGTAATTTATAGTTTTTTCCGACAAGATAATCTTCCATATCAGTGGTTTCATTAAACTATTTTTTCTCGATGAAATTTATTACTGAATTATTGTATTTTTTTTTATGTGGCTGCCTGCAACTAATTACAATTTGAATATAGTATAATTTAAACACACTTAAAATTCAATAATCATGGCTAGATGACATTATTTGGTGTGATGTCTAGACGTTATTGAAAACAATCGATATCTTCAATATTAATGATAAATGAAAATTATTAAAAAAAAAATGAAGTAGGCATCACCGAAAAGTATATTCCATGTGTTCTTTTTCTAGGAAACTGGCTTATGCCAGGTCAATTTTAAATGTGAAAAAAGTTGGTTATAACCTTACTCTAAGCTAGAAAGAAAAAATCGGCAGTAAGGGAAGACCAAACTTTTCGAATTCAAATTAGTTTTATCTTTTAAATTCTTAAATAGTTTTTAGGGAGATAAAGACTTCGTGTTCATCTGCAACAGTTCCAGTTGTTTAGTGCAGCTTGTTTCAGCTTGTTTTGCTGGAATTAATATTCTTTGATAAACTAAGATATTTGTTCTACATTTTAACTTGACCTTGTTTTCAGTTAGTGAGGAGTGTTGTTCAAAAACAATTGCTCAGCCTGTGGGAGAAAAATAAGTTGGGTCAAGCTTTCTAAAATTATCTTTCACTAAATATGGAAGCAGAATATACCAGTAGTTGCAGGAAGTGCTAGGATTACGTTCATATATTAGTAGATTTTTTCTAAATTAGCAGGCTGTGTCCATCATAAACAGCCTTTTCCAGATGTTTGTCCACAAAAGATTGAATCTCCATGTCAAATCGCTTGAGAAAGATTTAGTAACACTTGTGTTGATTAGCTTTTATCCGAGTAAACTACCTACATAACCTAATTAAAAATTGATCAGGTAATTAATATAACAAACCGAATATACCGTGTTGAAGTAACTTCTTAACCGTTTGTTATTCGTTAAGTAGAATTTTTTCCCACCTGCCTGATACAAGGCCTTACTACTGAATCCACCATATCTTGACAAATGTGGGAAAACGTGATTTATCATTCGTAGACAGAGGAGAAATAACCACAGTTGTATTACCTGATTTTTAACTGAGAATCATAAAATACTTAAAGAATAGTGAAAATTGTTTAATTTTAACAGTGTCGAATACATAATCTTTTATTAAGTAACAGCCTCGGAAATTCCTCGTTATGATTGTCTCAGTAACATCACGGTTTTCGAAACGCATTATGGTATTGAAGATCTTAGAGTTCAGGCTATATATTGATTTGGGGAATGACTAATATAAGAACACGTTGGAGCTAGAAATCCTGTAGTTCTAGAGACAACTTTCTATAATTGTAACATGTTTTTAAAATTCAAAATTCGATTTTTATTAATTAAGCGGTAATATTTTATAGTTTGACTATACTGCGCGTAGTTTAGTTTGTTAACGTTTTTTTTTCTTTCTGAAAAGTAAAATGCTAATTATGGTTGTTTTTGTTACCACCATCAGACTAACGTAACTTTAATAAACATTTAAAATGAAACTAGCATTTGTTTGCTGGGTTTGATAGTGGACAAAGCACATGCAAAAGAGGGCTATATTCTTGTAGTTGAATATTGATACTGTAAATTGTATAGGATAAATTTGGTGTGTGTGTGTGGTGGAAAATAACTATTTTAAATATACAAACCTGGTTTGTACCCGCGCGTATAAGAATGCTGTAATGCTCAGTGTTATATTTCATTTATTTTACAAACTTATTAATACGTGTAAAGTTAGAATAATTATTTTAACATCTGTATTGGTTCTAAGAGAGTCCCCTTCGGTGTGGATTCCTGTACGTGGTGAAGGGACCTCTGGGATCTGAACATCCACCCACGTTTGCCATGCGTGGTACCCCGTGAAGGGGAGGAGAGGATTGTGATGATAGAGGGTACAATTTTAACACACCACTTTGGCCTTGAATTTCTGTAGACGGGCGGCCTTGGGATGGCACCTCTAGGGTCATTTGGCTAGGTGGAACTCAAGCCGTCCATTCATCAGTCAGATCTAGTGATGTACACTACGATATGCTGCGCCATTTATCTCCTGCTTCTCTTGCTATTCTGATTGTTTTTAACCGGATCTGGTAGGAGAATGTTTATGCTGATGCCTGGCTCCAGGCTGTTGTCCTATCTTTCACAGAGAAGGATCCCAAGATTTCTTCAAACCACAGTCCAATATCTTTGAGCTGTCTCTGTAAGACATCAAAGAGGATGGTTAATGCTCGTCTTGTTTGTTTCCTGGAATCAAACAACCTCTTCACGCCCATCCAGTGTGGGTTCCGACGACAGCGCTCCACCATGGACCACCTGATTCAACGTGAAACGTCAATTAGAGAAGCCTTTCTTAAACGACAACATTTTGTATCAATATTCTTTGACCTTGAGAGGGCTTATGATACTACATGGAGGTATGACATTTTGAGAGATTTTCATTTATGTGGGTTGTGTGGTCATTTGCCTTTTTTTTTTTTTTTTTTTTAATGGACAGGCAATTCTAAGCTCGTGTGGGTTCGACAATTTCCCGTTCTTTTCCAGAGGAACTTGGAGTCCCTCAGAGCTGTTTTGAGTGTTATTTTTCATTATAGAAATTAATGCCATCTCTGAACAACTCCCTCTTACTGTTTCAAATGGGCTCAATGTTTTGACTTTCACATCTCAAGACAGTCCTCGAACATGAGGTATATTAAGTGGCAGCTACAGACTACCCTCAATTACTGAAGTGCACCATAGCAAACGGTTTTAACTTCTCTCCCTAAAGCAGTTTGCATGCACTTTTGCAGCCAACGGGGTGTTCACCCTGATCCTGAAATATGTATCAGTGACGTTGTGCTGTCTGTGGTCCCTCACACAAAGTTCTTGGGACTTATTTTTTTACTATAAGCTGACCTTTACACCACACATCAAGCAGCTACGAGTCAAATGTACAAGAGAACTGAACATCCTCCGTGCCCTCTCTTCTATCACTTGGGGAGCCGATCGATGTTCTATGCTAAAGATATATCGTGCTCTTATTCTTTCAAAACTGGATTATGGGTCACTGGTTTATGGCTCTGCCAAGACTTCATGATTAGGGATTTCAGCTCTGCACTGGGGCTTTCTGCACTTCCTCAGTCTAGAGCTTATAGACAGTCTCTGAACCTCTTTTACACCTCTGCCGTTTGTAACTGCCTTTACTATATGCTTCGGAACTTCGATCCTTAACACAACATCCCACCTGTGATTGTTTTCCTTCCTTGATTGTCCATGCTTTTTCAGAACAGACGATCTGCCATTGTTTATTTTGGCCTTTCATATCCAGGCGCAGTTGGATGAATTGGGTATGTCCTTGGATAACATTGCTGTATCCACTGGTCAGCTCATATTACATTGGCTTATTACAATGCCCAAATTTGACCTATCTTTTAAGTCATCTGAAAAAATAAGATACTCCTGATCAGAAGCACCGTCTGTTATTTGCCGAACATCTTTCGAACTATCCTTCCATTCCTATGGCCTGGCATGGCCAGGTGGTTAAGGCATTTGACTCGTAATCTGAGGGTCGTGGGTTCGCATCCCCATCGCGCCAAACATGCTCGCCCTTTCAGCCGTGGGGGCGTTATAACGTAACGGTCAATCCCATTAATCGTTGGTAAGAGTAGCCCAAGAGTTGGCGGTGGGTGGTGATGACCTTGTTGCCTTCCCTCTAGTCTTACATTACAAAATTATGGATGGGTAACGCAAATAGCCCTCGCGTAGCTTTGCGCGAAATTCAAAACAAACCAAATCCATTCCTATTTATATGGATAGATCGAAATCAGGTAACTCTGGGCTCTTCCATGGTTTTAGTGGCTTGGTGGTTGCGAGCAGAATCCCCTCGCAGTTTGTGTTGACTGACTGCCGAACTATATACCATTTCTCTTGCCCTGGATCACAGAGGCTAAGCAGCACTCAAACTGCACTATTTATACTGACTTGTTTAGTTCTCAACTGGCCCTGGAATCGTTTCACGTTAGTTTACACCCTGTTTTCGCCGATATTCAAAAATGTGTGGCCTATTTCTCTTTAACACCTACTTCTATCCGGTCTTTCTGGATAGCGCGCCATGTTAGTATTCGCGCGAAAGGGCTCGCCGACACCGCAGCTAAATTTGTCTACTCTGGCACTATCATTGTTGTGCCTGTTCTATACATGGACTGTGCTCTTGTATTCAAGGCTCGGTTCCGTGCCAACTGGCAGTCGACTTGGAGTAAGCAACGTGAAAACAAGCTTTTCCAAATAAAACCCTCTATTGGACTTTGGCCGTTTTGCTTCCGTAAGGATCGTAAAGAGGAAGTTGTCCTAATTAGACTATGCGTTGGTCAGAGTTTTAACTCATCGTTTTTTTCTCGGACTGATGCACCAATGTGTTGCTTGTTTAACACTCGGGTCACAATAAGTCGCATTTTATTGTCTTGCCATCGTTACGTTTCTCAACGACGGCATCATTTTAAACATGTTAAGTGTCGTTGGCGATGGTGACACTGTCCACCTTACAAATGTTTCTAGTATTTTAAAGGCCGTTAATCTTTTTAATGTTGTTTACGTTTTTAATTTATAAATTAGATCTTTTTCAATGTGATTCCCTTTTCAAGAATTAAAGTACAACTAGTTTGATTTGAAATTATAAAATTGCCGAAACCAGGACTGGAAAGGCCAACTTGAGGTGACTAATGTTGCTATTTGAACTCGCCCGTTAATTATCCTGGCGAGTTATGATAATTACAATTATGCTAGAGAAAGTTCTTTACAACTTGTATAATTATAATTGTAGTTTCTCTCTTACTGCTCTAAACTTGATATAAAAATTGAAGTAAACGCAAATTTGTTTTTAATTCAAAAATTAAACTGTTTAACCTTAATTCCTTTTCATGAAATTTAATAATTTTACTTTAATTTTAACTTTTTACCGGATGTTTGGCGCAGATAGCCTAGTTGCTTTGCGCCATAAAACTCCAACCAAAACTTCTCCAGTAGCTCAGCGGTAAGCCTGAAGGCTTATAACGCTTGAAACTGAGTTTCGATATCCATGGTGGGTATAACAGATAAGCCTTTGTTTGTTTCACTGTGAACAACTACCACCTTTCAGTTGTTCTCGGAACATTAGTAAGATGTGCACTTAAATTTCCTTTCATACTTTGGTTAAGTTCAGTTCAATTAGAAACTCCTACGCGTTCCGAAGTGCGTATTTATAAATGGCAAGAAGTTTTGCCAATATAGGTGGCAGTTTGCATTAACGGATGAAGAGAGTATATTCAACACATCAATATTATTATAATTACTAACAACGATATGGCCTTGAAAGGGATCGCAGTAACTGCGCAGATTAGCAGAATTATGATTCCCTTTGTATAACTTAATACTGTTCTGAAATCAAGCACCAGGGAGATGTCAAATGTATGTGACTTTCACATGCCAAGAAAGACCTAAAGCCCGATACCGACTACTGAGACATAGGTGACTTTACGACTACCACGTTTAATAAAGACATATATCCTCGCAACGAAACGTTATTGCATCCAGTTTCCTTTTGAATACTTCAGTTCTAACATTTTGAGTGATTGTGAACTAATGAATCTGTTTTCTCATTGGCATTTGTATGGCTGAAACTACGATTTACCTTAACATGCCATCTTGTCGTTTTAATGCATAGATCAAGCGTAGCACTGTGGTGTCACTTTTTAGTTATTATTACGAGATTTTCTTTAACAATTTTCAGTTATGAATCTTAAATGTTTGTTAGTGATGTTATAGTAAATACTTAAGTTACTTTTTCGTGAAGATTCCTTATATTTTAAAAACACTTCACTAGTGAAACGCTAATAGCATTTTCTCGAATGCAATATTAAAAGCGAATCCAATTGACGAAGAGTCAGACATGGTGTGTTTTCCCACAGCACTGTTCGAAGACTGCTCTTTGAAAAAATGGTTCTCGGAGTTTTTAATATAATACATATTGTAAAAGATTGTCACAAGAGAATATCGTTATTGAATATAAATATTTACAGGGCATTAAACACACATCATATCAGTTTACAGGCTTTTGTTTTCTGAATATCGCGCGAAGCTACACGAGGGTTATCTGCGCTAGCCGTCCATTATTTAGCAGTTAAAGACGAGGGAAGGCAGCTAGTCATTACCACCCACTGCCAACTTTTGAGCTACTCTCTTACCAACGAATAGTGGGATTGACTGTCACATTATAACGCACCTACGGCTGAAAGGGCGAACATGTTTGGTGCGATGGGGATTCCAACCCGCGACCTTCAATTACGAGTCGAGTGCCTTAACCACCTGGCCGTGCCTGTTTTCCGGCTTATCAGCATATAAGTGTGACTGAGTACTGTAGTTCTTTAGAAACCCAATGAAAGTTTGTTGTAACCGTTTCAAAATTGATTTGTTCCATTAAACCTCAAACGGCTGCTACCAACATTTCCGCCATTTAAGAATAAAGTTTGTATTCATCATCTTGTGATTTTGCAATAGTACGTGTAAAAAAAATAAATAAAAAAATTGCACAACCGTGTAGTACTGTTGTGATAAGTTTAGAAATATTAATTATGTATTTTTCATATAGTAGTTCCACAAAAATCAATCATATGAAGTTAAACGAAACAAAGTTATAAGATGGGGAAATCTGTACAGCTTTTTTTTAATAACGTGTAACTAAAAATGTGAATTAATGAGTAATAGAGAACGAAAAATCAACGGAACTTGGAGTCTTCGTGGTTTAATCGCGAATATCACCAGCTGTTCGAAATCTGTTATTTAACATTTTCATTATCAGGGTTCTGTTCGAGATTTTTCAAGAGATTGCTTGACTACAGACCCTAACTTTTCAACATTAGTATGTCAAATTATATACAAATTTTCAGGATAAAATATTTTAACACTGATGTGGCGACGATAACAAATATCACTCGCTAAAGGACGTTTTTATATACCTGGATTATTTTACATATTTTTGTATGCATGTTACGTCTATGCTGTTAAATGCATTTGAAATTGTTTCCGTGTGAGAACTGTATAAATCCTGTTTTATGCCCTGGTGTATAATACTGAATGATTAGATGTACCCACTATATGAAATCCATGCATTTATAAGACGTGATCAAAAAGATAATTATATTGTTGATTATATATTGAAGTTGACTACATTAGATGTGCATTAACGAAGTTTCAAAAATGTTTATCGTTATGTTAGTTTACATGTGTGTACATATAATTGTACTATTCTGTGTTATCTGTCCGTGTAAGTACTTCGCGTGGTGTGGATGATTCTTCACCGAATTTGCTGTTCATTGTGTCCATGGAGAGATGATTGCAAACTCAGTTTTGTATTTTGTTTGTTTTTTTTACTTTTTATGGGCGTTTTTGTTTTAACCACTACGACCCTTACTAATGGAGTTTTACTAAATGTCATTGTTTCTTGGGTCCATATGGAGATGCATGGAAATTTGCAGTTTCACGTTTTGTAGGTTTTTTTACAATTATATATAAGGGAAACAACCTTTCGTCTCCTAAGATAACCTTTTATTAACTATAAATTTACATAGTTTTCATTGCAAAGGGTGGGCAGTCCAGCTAGTTGTAACATATTCTTAAATATAGATAAATTGGTTGAATACTGAATTAGGAAGCATTATCTAAGTGTAATCGGAAACCTGTTTTAACCTGTTCAATGCCGTAGACGAGATAACTCGTCCAAGCCGATCGGTAGCACAGTACCTAACTTCAACGCTAAATACCAACACCATACATGCATTTGACCAACTTACAAATTGTTTCACTTTCGATCCAAAATGGCTTCACGAAAAAAGTTGCAAAATGAAGAAGCATTAGAGTTGTATTGTAGCAGCTGAAACACTTGGCAGTCAAAAGGTTAAGGAGACTGTCCTATTGATTGTAGGATATATTACTTTCTGTGTATAAATCGGGCTCTTTAGAATTATCAAGGCCGTGAATGATTTTTATTTTGCCAGTTTGTGAGAAAATACCTTTGTGTGTGTTGGTTGTGGAATATTTACAAAATGTGTATTACATTTTAACATGGGTGTTTTTTGTATCATTGGAAATCCGTCATTTTACCGCCGGCCCACCAAGCTAGTGGTCCTAGAAAGATTTTTTGAATTTCGCGCAAAACTACTCGAGGGCTATCTTCGCCAGCCGTCCCAAATTTAGCAGTGTAAGACTAGAGGGAAGATAGCAAGCCATTACCACCCACCGCCAATTTTTGGGCTACTCTTTTACCAACGAATAGTCGGATTGACCGTCACATTATAAAGCCACCACGGCTAAAAGAGCGAGCATGTTTGGTGTGACAGGGATTCGAACCCGCGAACCTTGGGCACCTAGAAAGAGAACCGTCATGTTACATTACGAAATTATATTGTGTTAATAAAATTGTGACCTTTTTTATATTATTAAAATATAACTGAGTTTGCCCCAGTTCTGTAGGTTTACAAGTGAGCAAGTCTTGTACAGGTAAACGAGAGCATTTGTCAGGTATTAAAATTCTAAAAAAACTTCATCGTAGTACCACTGGCGACACCCAGATAACTGTTTTTATTGATATTACTGTATTCCGTGTTAACTGTCAAGGTGAGTATTTGACTGCAGAAAGTATTGAAAATTTCTAACAAGCCAGTATAATCCGTTTATTTTCGCACGCATACACATGACCTTGAATTTATTACGAGAATATTTTTGTTTGTTAATTCTATCCATTTTAAGCTAAATACAGTATTTTGTAAGGTTTTACAAATGCAGGCAGGTTGAGTGGAATAAATGTTTTTCCTTTAGAATATTACCATTAATTATAAATACGCATTGGTTTGTTTTTTGTGTTTATAAACTTGGAAATACTTCGAACTTGGTGGCTGCGCGTCTGATACAGTGCAGAATATTATAGCTCATACAACTATATAAATACCACCAAATCGAACATGTTAAAGGTTTGATAGTTGAAGTTTTGTACTTAAGCATTTGTTTAATGTTCACTGGCGAAGTTTTATGATTTTCTTATTTCAACATAATTATCGTACATTTTTCTTATTATTGTGCAGTATAAGCTGTTTTATCAAAGTATTCATGTCGTGTTAATAATTGAAGTATTTTACCAATTAAAGATTACGTTTATTTGTGAAGAATGTTCAAATTCACCAGACATTTCTCGCTACTATAAAAAGTTTCCGAAGCTTTCCGACGAACCAAATTTATTCCATTAAATCTACAAGAAAATCCACTGTTTCTTGTTAATTATCTGATCCAGTTTTCTCACTTGTTAACACTAATGAACAGTACATATCGTCTGTCTTGATGGTTCTCAGTATTCGACCCTTCCTTTTGTGCGAATGTTATTGGGAGTGTTGACTGTGTTGCTTTAATAGTCGATATATTCATTGAACTAAATCATCTTTATAGTCATTATCTTTTCGTGAACCTTTTTATACGAACCTCACTTTGAGAGAAACTAGTTTACCTAGTACTTAATGAAGGAAGTCCAGTGTTTTGCTGGTTTTTCTTTCAAAACACTACCTTCAGTACTATTAAAATTTCAATATTTTGTTTCTTATGTCATGGTTGGCGAAGCGAAGAAAATAGTTCAAAATATTGTTAGTGTCTACACAACTTCTCAGTACCTTCTAGTTGAGAACTTATTTGCCTTTTTGGTAATCATGGCTTAAAAACAAAACAATTATAATTTTGTCAATAGTTTATACGTGCTGACGTTTCTATTAACGAAACGCTGAAGCAAATATGCTTTTTATTTTCAAATGGCGCTCATAAGGTTACAGTAGCAGTACGTTAGGTTAAAACGACGTATGGTGAGCTGCCAGATTGGCGGAACCCTGACGTGACTAATGTCGTACTTATGAATTACGTTTTGTTCATAACTTTCCAGAACACAGCGATTGTCGCTTGACAGGTTGCTTTTCTCTGTTCGTTTTACATCATGGAAGACAAGCATTGACAGATTGCAGTAAAAAAGGAGGGGCAATTTTGATGTGTTGCCAGGGGAAGACTTTCAGGAATGTCGTATGTGGGGAACCTCGCACATAATTAATTTGAATACTGCTTGGATAGTTTTCAATGAAATATAAAATTCTGTCCTTAAGGGCCTTACACTCAGACGAATGCATAAACATTGCAGTTGCTGGCTTTATTAAGTGGCGAAAATTACTTCAAACAAAAGTTTTAAATATGTATATCGTAACGTATGCGGGTGAATTGCAAGGAAGTCTGTCATTCCAGTTGCGAATTTCAGGTTCAAAATTTATTTCGATTCAAAACTGCTCGAAACATTGAGTGACAGATCTGTTACGTGTTATGAAAACCACACAAGTGTAATAAAATACCATTCAAACGATTTTGAGGCATGTGTGCTTGTAGAAAATTTTGTTTGTTAATAGTTAAAATATTTAATTCCTTTCTCTATTTAAAAAAAAGTACACCTGCATACAATTCTGTTGTATATATGAGCAAAACATTATTTATTCACGTAAAAAAATCTAATCACTTAGTTTCATACAGTATATATCAACGTTCGTCCTAAAATGTTTGGAAACAAATGATGCCGGTGGGAAGAAACTACATTTTCGTAAATAAACCTGAAGGTGGTAACACTTGTCTGTTATAATTATAAAATTATATGTAGATAGTTGGTCAAATATCATACAGCATCACCATCAAGAAGTTCCTTTTGGTTCTAAGGTTTTCGTTATCGTACATCGTGATATAAAAAGAAATTGTTCTACATTTTTGTACAAAGAGCATATATATATAAAAGGCGAAATAGATTCAAAGAAGCCACTAGAGAACAATGTACATTTTAATATTCAAGACACTGTGCGACTACCTATAATTATATTAACTCATGGCAACATTTTCAAACACTTAATTATGGCTTAAGCCAAAGCGGAAGGATCTCATTGGCTGCTTATATCATATGACTAGCCTGTTCGTTCATTAGTTCTTCTGAATGGTTGTAAAACTAATTCAACTGAAAATAAGGATATTAATCCTGAACAGAATTAAAGTTTATTAATAGCTTAAAAATTAAAATTGATAATCATTGCACTTCACCAACTTTATGTTGTTCATGCGATTTGATGAAATAGTGTTTTGACTAGTGCTATGTATTTCGTATTTCACCTGGCCTGATTGAGCCCCTGATACTGAGGATCTCTTAGCACTGGATTTGGTAGGTACATTGTGAATGACATTGTAATATAATCTTCGTTGCTTTTACTCGCAAGTTTCGTAGAATCCTACAAAGTATGTACTTGCATGAAATTATACAATTTTTGCGATGAAAGCCTTGACGAACTACTTAAGAATGAAAGGTTAAAGTAGCCTGCAGTTTAATTGGGATATTTCCTTGTATACATTACCTTAAAAAGAATTGTAACTGCTTCATGCATGGATGACTGTACGAAGAAAGTGCAGCGACAGTTCTGCAGAAGTGTAGGTTGGACTTGTGCCAAGAAAGAATTAAAGGTTGGTGACTCTGGAAGTTTCCTGCTTTCTGTGTCTGTGTAATACTTAGGTGCAAAGAAATACGATGCAGCAATTGGTAGGAAACTTTGTTAATATCCTGCCAGGGTCATCGAAGTATAACTGTCGCATGCATAACTAAACAGTTGATTGTATCGTACAACCTATCGCACAAAAGTGAACATACCCTTCCCTTAAAGTACGTAAATTGTAGATCGTTCCTTT
This sequence comes from Tachypleus tridentatus, assembly GCF_004210375.1. Taxonomy (NCBI): domain Eukaryota; kingdom Metazoa; phylum Arthropoda; class Merostomata; order Xiphosura; family Limulidae; genus Tachypleus; species Tachypleus tridentatus. Next base: position 45,280,188 of record NC_134836.1, read on the forward strand.
GTAAGATCGCTCGCACATTGATTGATATTTGTGACTCGCTAGGCTGTGATAATTCAGTACTTTGATAGCACATCGTGATGACCACGTATGTGATATAATTAACAAATGCATGCGTGAACAAACAAGTACGTTAAGCACTAGTAAAAACAATATTAGCAGATGTTTCTAGACATTACCATTACTCGAAATGGAATTGTACATGGATATATTGGGGAACAAAACACATGCCCGAATTCTTACAGCTGCTGTCTGTTTCTCAGTGGTTTAATTATTAAGAACAGGTCACATGACATTCCTTAATGTTTTCAACGCGGCAAAGAAAAAAATCATGATACTGGAACGGAAATGTAACACCTACTTACAATAACTGAATGTTAATTTCATTGCTACTGGTCTTAATACAAGCCTTATCTTTTTCTTTATAGCAAAGTATACATAAAGTATACACAATTTTCGTCCAGTGATTAGTTTTTTAGTAAGATAATTATTTTTATTGAAACGAAAATATTCATTTGGGATCATCAAAAAATAAAAGCTTGTATATACCAAGTTGCCAGTGTTTGCTTAAGAGCATCTTATTCGTAAGCCTAATTGTAATGTTTATAGTATACGCTACCTTAAATTGTGTTGTAGTTAAGGTATTAAAAAGTATTTTTTTTATACTGAGAAAATTTGTTAAATGTTACTGAACCACTTTAAAGGCAAAATAAAAGTTTTTGGTATTATATTCGTTAGTAATGATTGTGGTATTTGTAAATTGTACTTTACTATTACAGGATAAACTTGTTCTAACTCGATGCAGAAAGAGTGTTTGGCTTCAACTGTTTTTTTGTTTTTTTTGTCTGATGTGCCTATTATTCTATGCTTCAGGAATGTAAGCCGTAGACTGTTGTAATATGTGCACTCTAATGATAGAACCTGTTTTCGAAGAGTGCGTTTAGATTCGTATGCTTTTTTCTTTTTTGCCATAAAAGTTCGACTTGTTGACTGTCTTACGACATCCATCTGTGATAATATTTGTGAATTCGAACGGTTTTAATATTCACAGATCCTTCGTTAGTTTTCACGTAAATGTCAGATTTCTGTACGATCAAAATTAGTATCGTAAGTTCTATACATTCATGTTTTTCAAGTGCGTTATGCCCTTAATTACAGAACTCAAAATTGACAACCGACATTAATGAGTGTTCCGTAGTTTTCTCCGTTGTACCTTCTGCAAGACTAATCTACTATTTATAGCTTCAGAGGAATACTTGCCATGACTGCAATGCAGCAAGAGTTCGTAGTTTAGCGAGTAACTCTCAGCTTTGTTAAAATGTCCCTGTTATCTGCTAACAACAAAAACAACAACAACAAAGCGGAATAATAAAGAAAGGAAATGATGGACTAGAAGGTAAAGTTGTTATAACCTATTCTCACGCAACTTTGGTGGTGGTCTATCCATTGGATGATTATAACATGCTCTATAAGCACGACAGGAATGAATATCGATCGTTACAAACACGTGCGTGCTTCGCGGCCCAAAATGGCTTCCGTTGTGTTCATACGAATGTTACTCAAGTAGGAGGGGGAAACTGTGTGAGCTCGTGGAAAAAGATTAAGTTTTTCAGGTTCGAATAGTGAACACAATCTCAGATTATGCTCAGAAAAGATTAAACGTGTTAATAAAATGTGTAACCCTCACTATAACATATGAGAAAATGCGCCCTTATTCAAAATCAGTGGGCGTATAAGAGATGTTAAAATTTCATGAGTATGCAAACATAATAAATAGGTTGTATGTAACTTGTGATATTTCATTGCATTGAATTCTTAAATCGCTTGTTCAGTACAGAAACTGGATTTTTTTCCTCATTAAATTGCCTGAAACTTGTGATTTAAAGTTTTTCCTGCTGTCTGTTACTAACAAGTTCTTAGAACCCGATTCTTGTATAGTTTTCTAGTTGAAAAGGAAATTTTTAATAACAGTAGAACACATTTGGTATTAATAAGTAGGTGTAATTGAAAAATCTGTATGCACAAAGCTATTCCATGTGAAATCTAGATTATATAAATGTTTTAAAAACTTCATTCTATTATGTACTTGAAGGTTAATTTATAAAAATGACTTGTAGACTTTTTATGAGAGTAAGAACTAAAAGATTTACACATACAGATGTGTTGGATAAAGTTTCAACTAGTCATAAAAAAATTGTTAATTTGTAATTTATTAAAGTGTTTATGTAAGGCAATCAATTATTAGAGAAATTATTTTTGGAGGACAGTTTTTTACATTTTCAACATTCTGCTTTTCACTCTTCTGTATTATCCATGTTATGTATGCTAATGCTAGTTGATAAATGAAGGTTTGGATTGGTATCAGTTTTCTATTGGAACGCATTTTACACAACTTTATGAAAGCTTTCTATATCTTGTATTACACACTGTTTCAAGTATGCTGATAATTTGGCATTCGTGCTTACTGCATATTCTGATAAGCTAATGAATTCAACTATTCTTTGTCCCACTATGTATATGTAAAAAGGACTTGTTACAAGTGCACTTCCAAACTTGACTGAAATTGTATTTTCTGTTAAATGTTACCTAGTATGTACAAAGATAGAAGCTGAGAGTACACATATGAAACTGTTCAGAATAAGATGTTTTATTAGTGAACTAGTAATAAACTTATTGATATACATTCAGTAGTTTTTTGTTGTAACTAGTACTGGTAACATGCAGTGATAAGACAAATATATATAAATAACAATTATGATGAGTATTTGTGTTAGAAGGGTTAACATATTTTAATCAGTGTTCTTATAACTTATTTAAACACTTCCTCTTCTAGAACACGAACGACAACGTATCATCATTCACCTAAAAGATGTGAATGATGAACCTCCCTATTTCATCAACCGTCCACTACCCATGCAAGCTGTGGTGCAGCTGAATGCTCCTCCTGGAACTCCTGTATTTAAGTTGCAGGCTAGAGACCCAGACACTGACAACAGTATTCACTACCTGCTTGTTCGAGACAGAAGTAAGTTACAAATTGCTTTTATTTTTATCCAAGTAACTGGCTAATCTTTAAAACCTAACATGAAAGTTCATCACATCATATTACTTATAAAAACATAAGAAAGAACATCAGTTGCTATTTTGTCCTTAGAAATAAAGTATGAAGTCACAAAGTTTGTTTTCAGACTAGCAGTTAGTTTGTAACTTTAAATATTGAACATCTAAAGGATTTGCACGCAAATATTTGTAAGTTTCAAACGTTATTTGTTGCATCTTTTAAAGACTAGTGTTTAGTTTTTACAGAAGACTTAAAAAAAACCTTTTATGTAAACCAGAAATAAATATGATTAAGGTGATGTTGATGTCTCAAAATGTAAGGTTTTTCATACCACATATCTACTGTTAATAATTTTAATTGTATTATAGAGTTCCAGTGTTAGAGGTTTACAGAACATGTCTTGTAATGTAGATGATAATGCACAATATTTAGTATGTCTGGGTAGTAGTCTTTTGAGGGAATATTAGTTACTATAGAACTAAAACCATTCTTATTGTTTTAGATGTTTTCCTGAAAATTTGTATGAACTTCATGTTGTGGTAAAAGTTTTTACTTTTCTTTTAAGTTGATGTTACGTAATATTTTAACAAAGAAACCAAGTATGCAATGCTTGAGTCTGAAATATTTAGATTATAACAGAAATCGCATATCAAATCAAAAGGTATATTAAACAGTCAAGTACAGTGTGTCTGAAAATTGACATTTTGAAGTTAAGGGTTGTGGTGGATGAAGGGCACATGAATGCGGTTTGTTTGTTTTGTTTTTGCTATTTTTTTCCCAAAATAAATGTAAGTAAAACACATGTTCAGGCACCAGATGTGCCATTAACAAACAAGATGACAGGTTTGAAAATTGATATTACAGACTAAAACAATGACAGTTACAAACTTTACATAGGGTTTGTGATGGATGAAAGACATTTGTATCCAGTTTATTTTTGCCATAATAAATGCAGTAAAATAAAATGCACACAGTCATTAAACGTGTCATTATCAAACAAGGTGACAGAAAGGACTTTATCCTGTGTATACCAGATATAAAATTGACTATGCTTATATGAGGACAATATCAGAGCATGTGGAAAAGATCAACTAATCAAGTGATACTGGCAATTCAAAAGTTGGTAAGTGTTACACAAGAAAGAGGCCAAAAAAGGTTGAACCCTTAGCCGGCACAACATTTCTTGTTATATAGGAAGAGTATTGTCAACATGACACAAGTGACTGATCTGGGAATGCTACATGAACATTAGCCAGCATGTGAATGTAGCATATGTAGAGGTGTATTGATGGGAAATGATGCATAACTAAATTGTACATCTGCACCTTTCATCTCCTACAAGTTGTAAACCTTTCATCTTCTACAAGTTGTAAACTTGTGATTGTCTTGTTTACGTTTTGTAATAGGTTTTTTTTCAGACACCCTGTTGAATAAAAGTGAATTATTCTATTTGATTCTGTATTAAGATCAGAATTTTTAGGTGCTTTTTTATTTCAAGTTCAAATTTCTCACCATCTAAAGAAACATTGCTTTTATGCCTGAGCAGATATTTATTTCAATATTTTCAGCCGGAGGACGATTTGAAGTGGATGAACGTTCTGGTGAGGTGAGAACAAGAGGTTCAGAACAGTTTATGTTAGACAAGGAGTATGTGTTGTATGTCAGAGCTGAAGATCAAAGTGGTGGATTAAGTCAGTATCAGTCCACTCCAGAAGAGAGGCTATCTATAATGGGAGGGAAGAGAGCCCCACAGTTTTACATGGAAAAGTATGAAACAACAATTCCAGAAAACCAGAGGAAAGACTCAGAGTGAGTTATTGCAAACCTTTGTACAGTTCAAAACATGTTTTTATATTTAGATGTCTGTGATGTTATTAGTAAATGAAACTGTTGAAAAACAAATCTTACATAGTGATTAAAAAAAAAGTTTAATATTTGTACTGAAACTAGCTTCAACTTCATTTGTGACAGTTAATTAGAAGGTTAAATGTCTGAAATTGAACCTGTTATGTTACACCAGAAAAATGTAATTTATTGTAAACCATAATGTAATACAAAAGCTCATTTGCAGAAAGAAATTTTTGTTACAATAGTAAATTGCTTGTGTTTTCTTAGATATAGTACAGTTTTTAAAACCTTAAAGCTATTTAGCATCCTGAAAAAATACTGAAAAAAACTGAGAAAGTTAATTTTATATTTTTATAGAAAATAAAGCAGTGGCAGTCTATAGTGAAGTTGTTGAATGAGAGTTAACTATTCTGTACTACCCTTGTATTTCAATTGCATTGTAACTTGTTCAATACGATGTATATTCTTATAATAATCAGTGATGTCGAGAAAACCCACTTGTAGAGAAATATATATCTACAAACGGCTCGTTTAGGTTGAGAAAAATAACCAACATTTGGCAAAAACTAGTAACAAAATATGACATTCCAGTTAATACCAAATTTATTCAAAAACGAGGCACAAACTGAGGTCTACACTATGTAAAAACTACACTGACCAACATCACACCAACGTTATTTATAAAATACAATGTGATAACTGCCACGACTTCTATATTGGAGAAACAAGTAGAAAAATGGAAACCAGATTCAAAGAACATAAGTCACCTTCACACGTTTTCGAACACTGCAAATCAAATAAACACAACATAACCATATAAAACACTCAAATACTAAATAAACAAACAAACATAAACAAACGGAAAATTAAAGAAGCCTTACTTGTACAACAACTTAAACCCAAAATAAACCAATATAAAGGAATGCCTTTATACCTATATTAATATAATAAATAAAATTATATATTCAAACATCTAACACCGCCCTCTACATTCCGACACTCAGTTACACAACCCCTTTCAAATATGTGGTCAGCTTCCGGTCAGTTCTTTTTTTGTGAACCTGACGATGACCAAAGGTCAAAACGTTGTTCACTCCTCTACATAAAAAATTTTTCTCAACCCGATATTTGAGAACCCATGTACTTTATGGCTATGGTGTGTGTTTTAAGAATGATGTTATCTGTACAGATTTATATTTGATTAGAGGAGCCCAAAAGCTCAAGACTTGCTATGGAGTATTTGCCTTGCCTGTAGCTTACTAGTTCAAAATAACAGATGGTTGAATGGCTTGTGCATACAGTGTTTGTGTTGCACTGTGTAAATGCGTAAGACAAACAAGTAGTTCTTCAGTATTGGTTCTAAGGTTTGATATGTATAACTTGTTCTTCAAGCTAGAGACCCATAACATTATCCACACAAGAATCACCCCTGTTCTGATAAATAACTTCCATCATTAAAAACCAGCATTTGAAAAAAATGTGCACTGTGTGTGTGTGTGTGTGTGTGTAAAAAATTTTTAACCTTAAATGTTAGAGTAATGTCAATTTATGAATTGCATATGTGATCTTCATATTTGTAACCACTCATACTGTGCATAGCTTGAACTATTTATTTCTTCTTGCTTTCTTTGACTTTTAAATCCACCTTATAACAGTTTGTTGGTATGGAGAATCTTTACAATTTTTTCTTAAGAGTCAATACTTTATTCTTAAGCTGGAGAATTTAATGTTTCATTATCTTGTTTTAAAAGATGTGGGAACTCTTGAAATGTGTATGTTCTCTATAGTTTTATTATATCAATCCTTTTTGTTTTTCTGTCAGTTCCTGCACATTTATTTCACTCACTTGGTTAGTAGTGTTATTCCTTATGTTTTATTAAAATACTCTAAATAGGAATAAACCTTGATCTGCTAGGTTTAAAAAAAACAAACTGCATTTCTCCAGTAATAAACATGAAGATTTAAATAGCTGGGATTTAGGAACAATTCAGTAATTGTACCTTAAAGTATTTCAAGTATTTTTATTTTTATGATTCATCTTCAAAGTAGATTTTATACCTGTTCTAAAGAAAAATATCAGGCAGTTAATGAATGTTATCTGATCAACAAGTAATGACAATAATGTTAATTTTGCTTTTTTAAGACGTTAAAATTTTTGAAAGAAAGTCAGCTGATATGACTAATGTGCTGCCATCTTTAGGGTACAAAGGAAATTTTCATTTCCTCGCATGCTAGGTAAGGAATGTTTCTGATTTATGGTTTAATTTGTCTAAGCACAAAATTGCATGTTTGTGAAATAATGTAATTCTATAAATTTGACAGATATCTGCCATAAAATTTCTTCATTGCTTTTATGATTCAGTAAATTAATTGGGCAAATTCCTCTCTTATACCAATCTTAACCTTCAACTTTGTTTTTTTTAATGGTGTCCACATCATATTTAATTTTCTTATTGCCCTCTAGAGTAATTTATTTTTATTGTTGGAATTCCATCAGTAATTTGTGAGATTAATTGCAATATTGATGTTATTTTTTTTGTGACTTGTGTATCGTTAAGGATTCTGCAATCAACAATAATAAGCATAAATTATAAGCACATTTGATGGATAAATAGTTGAATAAAATGTTCAAGAAACTGATGGGGTATTTTGTGTTTGTTTGGCAATTCTTGGCTTTGTCCAAACAGAACTGTTAAGTTTTAATTTTTAAAGGTCATAAAAGGTGTCAGAATTTGTGAAAATTAGAACACACAGAGTAGTATTGACTGGTAAATGTTCTAGTTCCATTAATTCTGATCTCCAGTGAAGAGTATCAACCAACCCAGGCACTCAGTTTATTTTCAAAAGTTACATCCTCATTAAATTCAGGAGTCTACAATGCAAATTCCTATGTTAATATCCCAACATAAAGCACCATAATAAATGATTGTTTGTATGACATTGTAAAATATATAATTACTTTTATACAGATTGTGTAGATAAATAGCATGTATACTGTAGAAGGGGTTTAGTTAAGCATCTTCCTTGATTCATGTATGGATTATGACTGTCAATGGTTTATAAAAGAAAATGTGTTAAACATAAATATTTTTATAAGACCTTTCTATTCTTCTACAATGTTTTTTTATTCTTATTCTTATTTCTGTGTCTGGTTTTAGAGCTAATATTTTTACTTGAACTGTTTCTTCATAGCTTTAATGTATGAACTAATAGAATAAGTGTGATCAGTTTTCAAGATTAGTTTTATATTCCCAGTTGTTTCAGTGAAATTTTCAGTTTTGTTATTGAGTTGGTTTAATTACCTTTGTATAACTTATATGAATGACACATTGAACTGTTTTAGTAGAATGTAAGAGTAATTTCATGTTTCTTAAGGTATATTGAATAAGCTATAATTGTGTTGCATGGTTAATTTTTACTTATTGGTTTATAAACACCTTGTTTATTGTTTGTGCATTTTAATTATGGTTTTAATAAAATATTTGTGTAATCAATTATTTTATCTAGAAAAAGGCACAATTATTAACATTCTATTTATTGATTATTCAAAATTCAACTTATTTTCTTTAAACTTTTTTGCAAGAGCTTCCATTTGCTGCTTCTGAAATATAATTAATGAAATTCAATTTCACGAATTTTTTTGTTTTTACTGTAGTTAAGGGGGTATAAATATGATAGTACTAATCCTTAAACAAACTACAACTTACTCTGAAAGTCTTTGAATGGTTCTACTTCAAAATATCTACATTCAGAGCTTTTTAAATTAAATTTATCAAATGTCAAACAAATGGCTTAGTGTTGCTACAGTCTCCCATAAGGTGGTATAGCTGACTTATGATGTAATTTTTTTGCATTTGCTGAAAATCTTTTTAAGATATATTCTATATAGCAGATTAATTACTTTCTATTCCAGCATTATTGAAGTGAGAGCAAAATCATTTGCTGACCGAGAGATTAGATACACCCTTCGTACGCAAGGCAGTGGGGCAGGCACTTTTAACATTGATCCAACAATTGGTGTTGTTAAACTTGCCAAGGATCTGGACTATGAAGATCTTCGCCAGCCCAAATCCTACTCTTTGATAGTTACGGCCACTGAAGATTCTGGTGGATTTTCTACTTCGGTTGAGGTTGGTTTAAGAGTTTTGTTTTTTTTGTAATTGTACATGTATAAATTATCTACAAAAAAAGATTTTTATACATTTTCTGTGAATTTAATTAGCCTAAAATTTATGTAGCAGTATACACCTGAATACACAGATGAAGTAATTTAAATCTGTACTCTGTTTTTCCCACTTACATGAAAACCTAGGTTTATAACTGCTAGGTTTGCATATTTAATGGTTTTAAAAACTGAGAATATTAACTGCTGTCACTGTAGTAATTACTTTATTTTGGTTACAAATCAATCAGACTTTCATACAACATTTTGGAATAATCCATCCTCTAAACTAATTGAAAATAATTTAACAAATAAATGTAAAATGAATTGTGTATATTCTTAATTGTAATTTAATTCCTGTTTTCTAATTGTGTATTAGGTTGTTTCATATGAAATGGCAAACTTTTGCTTAGTTGAAGAGTGACTAAGATTAGGATATGCTGGATACAGTAATTTGATTGTAGGCTATTCAGTATTGATGAGAGTTCTGTGCTTTTTATTTGTCTGTTATGCCAAGTTGTATTATAATTGTTTTTGTCTGTCTTTGGATTCCCAAAGGTGTCTTCAAATGAATTTAGACTACTTTTTGTACAGTTCAAATTTAGAAAAATGTGGCCAAGGCCACTAAAAACATCAATTTGATGTTTGGATAAAGGACTAATTCTAAATGAACTGTTCAGTGTTGGTTCCAGAAATTTTGTTCTGGGGATATGAACCCTGAGGAAGGCCTCAATCCTTTGTGAAAGAAGAAAGATAAAGAGCTGTTGTGAAAGCTGACCCATAAATGACAGTTTGGGCACTTGCAGCATACATAAAAGTTTCCAGTGCAACTGTTTCTCATCACTTGGCTGCAATTGGAAGAGTTAAAAAATTGTACAAATGGGTACTGCACATATTGATGGAAGGGCAGAAACTGGTTAGGAAAAAGAGGGAGTCTTTCTTGAAGTAAATCATCACCTGCAATGACAACCATAGGAGATCAGGACAATGTTTAAATGCATGAGTCCCTACGAGATACTGAAACTGCCTTTGCACCCAAAAAAGGTTAATGACAGTATTGTACTAAGTAGAGGGAGTTATCCATTACTCCTTTCTGCAACCAGGTAAAACAATTACAGCACAATTCCTACTCCCAAGAAATTGATAAGATGCATTGAAAATTAACCACCAAAGAACAATTGGCAAATACATGTGGACCAATTCTGCTGAAAGATAATGCCAGACCCCATACCAAACAGATCACCATTTATATCAAAATTGAGAGAATTAAAATATGAAATGTTGGAGCATATGTCATACTCACCTGATCCATCTCCAACTGATTATCACCTTTTCTGGCACTTGGAGCTCTTTCTTCAGATAAATATAGGAATTGTTGAAGCCTTTGAAGAGTGTCTCCATGACAAGGAAGGTTTTATAAAGACAATTTTTTCATTAATATTCCATTGAGAAAAATTGTTGCAGCAAACAGAGCATATTTTAATTGTTAAAAATAGTGTTTAAATTTTTACCTATACAGTTGGCCATTTTATAAGAAGCAAACTAATATGATATATTTGGCTGACAGCTTTTCAAAGTGAACAGAATTTTCATATATAGGAAAAAGTCTTATAGGTTATAAACTTTATCTTTGGATGGAGAGATGTATGTTCCACTAATTAAATTTATTTTCTAGTTTAACCTACATTTTTTTCTCTCCTTCCCCCCAGTAACATAAATATTATTTAAATTTGCTAAAAGTTGTTTTTGAAATTCATCTTTGATTTTCTATTTACTTGATACAGCTCACAATAAAAGTCACTGATGTGAATGACAATGCTCCAAGGTTTGAGCTTCCTGACTATCAAGCCCATAATGTAGATGAAGATATTTCCATTGGAACATCCATTCTGCAGGGTATATAAGATATATTGCTACAATTTTGGTAGTTATAAATGTTTGACAGACATTTTAATTCATTCACCACTAACATTTTAAATATCTTTTGCTGTAAGATATTCAGACTATTTGTGAAACATTTAGAGTAATTAAAACATATTTAGCTGAAGGACTACAGTTGTGAAATACTTGTAAATTTTGTTTTTCTCAACATTAATATTAGCAAGTGTAACCTGCATATTAGTGTATTAAATGTGCTTGAATTCATTTTAGTTTACACACCATTTTCTTGAACACGAAATATTTCACTAGATGTTTCTCTTCTTTTTTATACATGTATACAAATGATGTAATTTTCTAAAAACAACAAATGTGAATATAGTTTGGATAAAGTTAAATTATTTTCTGTAGTATTAAATGGTTACAATATATTTAGGTGTATGTCATTCTATGTCAAATAAGAAAACATGTTTTATTTGCAGTTTCTGCAAGTGACTTGGACACAGGAAAAAATTCTCAGATTGAGTACTCCATTGAAAGAGATGATTTTACAATTGATAATAAAGGTATCATATATTCTAACAAACGGTTAGATGCAGATGTCAACAATACCTATGTTCTGACTGTTCGAGCAACAGACATGGGAGATCCACCAATGACAGGAACAGCTACTGTACGAATTTACACAGAAAACAAAAATGATGAACCACCAAAATTCAGCCAAGATGTGTATACTCCCAATGTGGATGAAAATGCCGGTCCCAACACGTTAGTTACTACTGTGGTGGCAAGTGACAAAGATGGAGACAATATTCATTTTGGTTTTGTTGGGGGAGGTACTGTATCTGGAATGTTTCAGATAGAAGAGAGAACAGGTACTTAAACATCCTCGTTCAAAAAGAAGAGTTGTTCAACATGTATTTAAAACTGATTTTATATAAATAGTTTTATGGTGTCTTCTCAATGAGTGGTTCATTTTGCCATTTTCTCTTTCGGTATCATCTATTCTAATTACTGTTCCTTTGTCACTAATCTACCATCCTTCTGTTAGGTGTATTGATCTCTCCAAAGTTGGAAGTGCATCATCCAGCAGTATCAAAATATACACAATCAATTAGTATAAGGTTTAGCATCAGCACATTTCCCTTTGAAGATATTTAAAACATTGTCCCTCCAGTTTTAAATACATACTGATTTGATAATTGGGGACCAATAAGATGGTTACAAGTAATTTATTTTTATTTAAAAAAAATTGTGTGAAAGCTACTACAAGCTTACAAATTGTAAAACGTGTTTCACTTCTGTGTTTAATATATTTATATATGCTACTACTTTTACAATATGAATACTATCAACACCAACCTATGAATTGCTCATTGGGCAAATAAAGGGTTAAAAGGTACTTAATCTCACCATTTTAAACATGAAATAATTCAGATACCATCTTTTTAACCTTTACTCTTATGTACAATGAAAAATACTTCAAAAATTGTCTTTGTTTCTGTTAAGACTATGTTGCTCATTCCTTGTGTACTGGAGAAGTTTGGAAGTGTAAATTGTCTGTAAACATAGCCCTTAAGAATGTAACATTCATATTTCATATTATGCAAAAAATTATATTTGCGCGCACATTTTCACTACCACAAGCTATTTTTACTGTTTTGAAACCCAGTTTACAACTAAAATCACCAAAAGTAACTAGATGTATAATTCTATAGCTTTTATTTTATTTCTTATGGATGTTTCACATTAGATTTTAACACCAGTTTCTAAAGGAGGTGGGCAGAATGTGGCTTAACATTTCTCTTTTGCCTGATATGACTCCTGGCAGTTGTAGAATGAACTCAGTGGGTTTTTTTATACAATTGATGTTGAGTTAGTTTAATTGATAAATAAGAAATGTGTGGCCTGTGATGACTTCCAAAATTTGTGGAGTGGTTCAAGTACTTTTAAAAGGAAAAGTTTTTTCCTTCTACCTTTTTGTGATAACTGTAAAACTTTTTTAAAATGTTAAATTAGATCCAGGTATTTTATTATGTGTTAGAAGTATATCATTGGAGATAAGTTGTATCTTTTATTGAAAGTTTAAAGAACTGTTAAACAGATGTGATCTTACCAAAATTAAATAAGTTATTTGTTTCACATTGATGCAGTAGTTGATGGGACAGATAGATTTAAAGAAAGGCAAGTATAAAATATATAGGCATATTGATGTTATTATACTGAAAATATCACATTTTATAAAACAAAATATGCATTTAAAATATATGTAACCTAATTTTATTTGTTTCAGGTGTGATTCGTTTGATAAATGGACCCATTCAGCTTGACAAAGATAAGTATGAACTTAATGTTACTGCCCGTGATGACGGATCTTGTTGTAGGAATGGAGCTCTCTCCACTCACACCAGTACTGCTTTGGTAGTTGTCTTTATAACTGACGTAAATGACAATAAACCTGTATTTGAGAACTGTGAATCATATGCTCCTCAAGTGGAAGAAGGATCTCCTAGTGGAACACTTGTGATAAAGGTATGCTTTTTATTAATAACTTTACAATACTTGTACAAAAAAGGTTAATGCATATATACAAGTTTTGGGTTATAAAAAGTGTGTATTGTGATACAGTTTGTTAAATACCTATTTTTGTTTTGTTCCTAAAAACTAGTTCTTGAGATTGTACCAGAATAACCTCTAAACTTGCCAGATAACTTTTTACTTATGTTTTAACTGATTACAAACTTTTTACTTGAAATTGTAATAAATTATTAAATATTTAAACATGTTATAGAATCCTCTGATTTAAGATGCCCCCTGATGGCACAGTGGTATGTCTGCAGGCTTTTACTATTAGAAACCAGGTTTTGATTCCCATAGTAGACAGAGCACAGATATCATCTCTTTGTGTAGCTTTGTGCTAAGTAACAAACAATAAAAATTAAGATAAAGTAGAATGTTTCATTTACAAATATATTATTAAATATCTCATTGATGTTTCTTATTTCTGTGTGCATTAAGGAACTGAAATTTTTTTTTTTAAATCAGATGTTTGAGAAAAATTTTTTTAGAAAGTTTTAAGCACTTATGAAAATTTATATATTTTTCAATGTCTTGGCAATTAATAATCTGTCACCCAGTTACTCATCTTAGTCAGTCTTTGCAATCTTAAAATAGTGACTCCTTACAATGCTAAAATATGGGATTTAGTTCATCACAGTGGACAGAGCACATAGCTCAGTGTGGCTTTTGCTGTAAAACATACAAAAAATACTCAAAGTACTCTATTTTTACTCTATGAATAGAATATTAAATGTAAAAATTTGATTGCCTGTTGAAAAAGGTATTTATTTTAAACATTCATTATTATTATTATTATCCAGGAAAATACCAGTATTTTAAGAATGGATTATACCAAAAACAATTAAATTCATTATAATTCACTTTTTGAATCATTTTAAAAACTGCTTTTTTATGATGCTCCATATTTTCATCAGGTTCTGCAAGTTTCCCACAAAAGTCTGAAAAATTTGGAAGGTTAAGAAAATTGAAATATTCATGGACATTAATTTTTCCATGTTATGGGACTTATTGTGAAATAACAATACAGAATATTAAATATTATAGTCGTACGAAAGAAGAAAAACAGAATATATTAACCATTAATGAAGATCTTATTTTAAAATGCAAGTTCATACTGAAATCAAAATATTTTCAGCATACATCTTTGACTAAATGTTACCATATTAAAAGAAAGCTTGCTGTAAACTTCTTGTCAAGTTTCACTAATTTTTTTTTTCTTCTCTCAGTTCTTATGTTCTGATAAAACTGCTTATGTAAGAATTGAATAAACTATAACTAAAACAGTCCTTGTGGATAACAATGGCATCTATAAAGAAATTCTTAAGCTGTTGAATGTGTGCAAGTAATTTTATGTTATCTAAGGCTTCAGGAGCAGAGGTAATTCTAAACTTCAGTTCTGTTAAATTAATCTGAATGCAGTTAATGTTTACAGCAAGTAAGTTATGCACTCCTATTTCCTGTAAGCAGTGGTTGATTGGTAATGAATTATATGATAAATGTGTCACAGGTATTGTAAGAATTTGTTTGATTAGTAAGGTCTTAAATTCAGTGTTTATTAACCAACCACAAGGTTCAAAGGAATTTGCTGCTTTAACATATTTCAACTTTTATATAAAATATTTAGACCCTAGGAATGTCTGTAAAATTATAAGTTAAAAAAGTATAATATATTCATTGTTCACATATGTAAGAGACTTACCTTGTTAAAAAAAAATTTAGTTAGAAAAGCTATGAGTGTGAGTGTGAATCAAACACATATTCAAAGTATTTTGACATGTTGTTAAAGTGTAAGAACCCTTTTTTAGTTACATTATGAATATAGTGTTAAAATTAAGTTCAATTTACTCCTCCTGTAACTTAGGGGTTTACAAAATACAAGATGTTGAAAGTGGAAAAATTGTTCCAGATTACTGCTTTAATTAGTCTGAAAAAATAAAAGCTGATATTCATTAGTGTTTAAAACCAATACTGCAACTTGAGCTGATGTTTTAAATAGATATCATCTGCTTTGAATATCAGAAGCTTCAGTCTTCATGTCATTATCTTAATATAATCATTGATTTAACACTATGTAACACAAATTTTGTTCCTGGATAGTATGTTGTTTCTTAATTGCTTGTGTTGTAAAAGTACAGAAAATGGCCACTGTTCCTTTCAAACATTTTGTGACCTGGATAATGAAATTTAGAAATTAACCTATTTTCTATGTAAAAATGAGCAAATTTGTAAAACTTTTGTTACATAGTGTAATTTTGAAGTCAAGCAAGCCATTTGGTCTTCACAAAATTTACTTAAATATTAAGTACAAATGTTGTATATATTAAGCACAAATATTTTTAGTCTAACTACTACTAGCTTGCTGGGCCAACCATAACCAAATTTGTGGGATATGAATTTGGAATAAGGGGCATGGTAGTGGAGGATTCACCGTCCCTTTAACCACCGTTATTGTTACTGAACATTTATTGTTTTTGTCTTAACTTAGGTTACTTGTTAACTACATCTATAGATGACACCACATCCTTGCACAGAGAAAATTAAATTTTCTACAACAAAACATACACATAGTGGGTGGAGAGCACACAAACGTCTTGTATGTCTCACAGTATGTTAGCACTCTACAGAGGAATGCAGTGAAACAAAAGTCTGCCACTATTGCAATATATTATAAACTCAGCTGAAGTTTCTACTCCAGACCACTATAAGACTGATATGAAGAGCCATTTATTATCATACCCACTTCCTAGTTTGAGTGACCTTTCAACTTTGGTGCATAACACACATAACCAGCCAATGACTGTTAGTTAATTAATCACGTGAAATTCTGTGGAAAGACATTAAGGGTGAAGTGTTAAAAGCAAGCAACAGAAAGCACATCTACCATTTCCACTGGATAATGCACAGATATTAGATAATGTTTGAACTAATAACTCTGGTTTGTATGACATTTATAAACTGCGTGTTAAATTTAAGCATTTGAGAGACAGTGTGAGGGGAATTTTCGTTTAAATTTCCTATCTAAACATTGAAAGATAATCTGAAGGTGATGCAATAAACCTCTGATGTTTATTACTGTTCAAAATAAAAAGTAATGCATCTAACAGTTTGGCCATGTGTTATGCATCTTTTGATATTAGAATTTTAAACATTAAATGAACCCTTTGTGATCAGTGCTTGAAACCATCAATAAACATACACTACTCAATGAGAACTTATTTTGAAAACATAGTTCTTATTTTCAGTATGATTTGCTCACTTAAAATGCAAACTTAAGATTACACATGGAAGTATTTCCATATGATCAAGAATCCAATAAAATTCTTGTGACCTGAGTAACATTTTGGCAAGTGTCTCTTGTTTTGTGGCCATAAGGTTTGTACTGTTTATGTTAAGCAAAGAGTTTATTTATGTATTAGTTATCCTTGAAATTGATGTTCAATTAGTATTTTGTTTATAGGTCAAAGCAACAGACCAAGACAAAGGCCATAATGGTCAAGTGCGCTATACCATAGTACAGCAGCCAAACCAGAAGGGGACGAAATTCATTGTTGATGAAATCACAGGAGAAGTTCGTACTAACAAAGTAAGAAAATATGCAACAGGAAATTTAAATTTTGATTGCAAGAATGGTAAAGTTGTTTTCAACACCTAATATACACATTTTGGGTGAATGTTGTTGTTTTAAAACCAAAGGTTTTGAAGTTGAAAAAAAGTTTCCATTTGCATTTACTGGATATGAGGAAGTTTTGACTGAAGTTATCACATTAATAGTTCATTATGTATCAGAACTACCAGAAAATATGTTGCATGATAATTTCAGCTTCTATACAGTTTATTGCTTGCTGACTATATTTAGGAAATTTGTTTGAACATCTTTTCTATTTTTGTCATAATTTTGACCTCAACCCATTTGATTTCTATATTTTATCATTGATGGTCAGCACAGACAATTTACACTTTAAAACCCACACTCAGTACAGCTACTTCTAAAAGTGTTGGAGAAAGTATTTTGGAGAGTGTTGAAGTTCATTTGGCTCTCAATATTGAACATTATTGATGTATATTTGTTGGTTGTAATAAGATGTAATATACCTACATGAAGTGTAATTTTTTTTTTTTCTCATTGTCCATGACATGCATTGTATGTGGAATAATTTAAGTGTAAACTCGACAACACCACATGTTATAATGTGCTATTTTTACTGAAACTGATACAATGAAGATACTTCTGAGATTGGAATTATTTGTAAGGGGTAATGTAACTGGTAATTTTTTATTATTTCATAAAATGCTTTAAGTTACTTCATGACTGTTTTAAAGTCATACAGTAGACACTGTTTGATCCTTCATTAACTTTTCATTTGGTTACTGAAAGAATACTTATCAGTTTTGTGACTTGTAACTTTCTTCTTATATAAATACTTTCATCTAACCTTAACTTTTAAAATTTTGTCTAATGCATTTGGCATTATGGTTTCAAGACATACTAAGAAAGATAATAAACAAAGTCAGGCAAAATGTTATGTAGTAAAAACATGAACAACCTGTATCCAGAATATACACGTCTTTTTAATTGCTAAATGTTTTTTATTCAGGTGTTTTTGTTGTACAGATAAGCTACTACAAATTGTGATAATATGAATGCAATGTTTTTTTTGTTTAGATGTGTATAATTGTTTCATTTTGTTAATACAGAAAATCCCAAAGATTTTATACTTGTGTTTTAAAGTTGGGCCTTGTATAAGGAAACAATGTAAATTTTGAGTATCTTTGCTTTTAGCATACACAACATGCCTTTATATATGAAGGCAGTTTTTGTGATTAAACATCTGTTTGTTGAAAAATCCTCATATCAAAGCATTTCTACATGATTTTCATTTTTATTCCATATTTATCAGGTGTTTGACAGAGAAGGTGATGATGGACGTTTTGTCAGTGTGACGGTAAAAGCTACAGACAGAGGAAATCCTCCGTTAGAAGGTGTTTGTTCATTCAAAGTTGAAATTACAGACATCAATGATAACCCTCCTCTTTTCGACAGACAAGAATATCGAGAGAATGTGAAACAAGACACAGCCATTGGAACTAACATCCTGAGAGTTTCTGCATCAGACGAAGATGCTGATAACAATGGAGCCATTGTATATAACCTAACAGCCCCTTATGACCCTACAGACCTTGACTACTTTGCTATCAATCCAGAATCTGGTTGGATTAGCCTGAGGAGAGCTCTAGATGTAAGAATTGTTAAAAGTCAAGGTGTAATTGTTCTTTTTTTTTGTCATGTATAAAGAACTTTTGAGAATTGTTAGTTATTTCTTGTTTTTTTCCCTATTCTAAACGTACTATATTTTACGTTTCTAAATTTATTTTAATGAATACTAATCTTTAGAATTGTAGCTTATAATTGATTATGGTATCATATTTGATAGCATGGTTTTCTGTAGATTTTTTTTTAAACACTTACAACCTCAGTTCCATTTAAACTTTAAATCTACTCTTCACATAAACTGCAGTTTAAATGTTAAATCTGCATTTTAACTTGTGTTCGGTTAATTATAAGATTAACTGTAATGTCTATTAACAATTGCAAGAATGTTAATTGGATTTTTATAAAATTAGTTTCTAACACTTTTCCAGTTTAACAGTGGTAGGAATAATGTCAGTCTGTCTGTTCTAACAAAGTGAAATTGATCATTTTACAGAGAGATCAGTACAACCTGAGAGCAATTGCTTTTGATAAAGGGATTCCTCAACATAGAGCCACTGTGGATGTAGCTATAGATGTAGTTAACAGAGACAATAACCCCCCTGTTTGGGATCAGCCTGTATATGGTCCTATTACCATTAAAGAAAACATGGAAGTTGGACAGAAAGTTATTTCAATTAAGGCTAGGTATGGTAATGAGAAATATAGGACTTTATCAATAAACCGCTGGCATCAAATATAAAGTTTTTAAATGTCATTGTTGAGTTTTTTGTTCAGAAGACAAATAGAACTGCCATTTAAAAACTTGCTTTTATATTTTACCTGATTTTATCGTAAAAAAAGAAATAAAACAAAATAACTGTAAATGTTTAGATGCATTTCAGATATGACATGTATATAGCAGTATATTTTCAACTACCTATTATGCTGTTTTAATGAACTAATTACTTAATCTTGTATAATTTGTTTTTGTTGTATATTTTAAATTAAGCTAAGAAACTTAACTCTGAGCATTTCAAGTTATTCATTTAGTAAATATTAAGTTAATGAAATAATTCACTAAGAGGTTTTAAAAGTATTTGCAAAGTAAATTATAAAGTATCTTATTATTAAGAACTGTTTTTTGTTCTTCTCTGTCAAAATGTAAATCATATTATAACTTTTTGTTTTATTCAGGTCTGGCATTCCTGACAACCCAACTGTCTTTTATACTTTAATGAAAGGGAGTACAGAACAGACAAACAAAAAGGATACTTTTTATCTTAGTCAGAAATCAGATAATAATGACAATATATTTGCAGACATTTATGTGAATTATCCTTTAGATTATGAAAAACTGCAGCAATACAACCTGACTGTTCGAGTAGAGGTGTGTAAAAAGCAGAACAGTTATTTACAGTTATCTTTCTTTTATCTCTTAGACCTCAAATTTAATTTGTATAAATGTTTCTTTTAAGTGTTAGTTTCTGTGTAGTTCTATTAACTTAAATATACCAATTTGGAAAATCTAAATTCATTGTGTGTGAAGGTTATTATAAATAATCAGTTAATTAGAATTTTTGTAACTGTTTTTATTGTGTTTCAGAAATTTGAGTTTTTTGTTTTAAGATTTTGAAATGACATTAAGAAGGAGTTTGATTAGAGAAAGTGGCTAAACTTAGAATCATATAAATATGCTAATAAAACTTAAGTAGCAATTACTGTTTGTTTCTTTGTAAAGACATGGAACATTACTGACATTTTGAATATGTAAATTCCATCCTTAGATTAATATAATCATCGGAAGGTAATCAGTATAGATTAAGTTAGTAAATAGGAATTATGCACATCATGTTCTATGTTCTTGTCACATGACTGAAATAGTTTTGGCACCTGTTTCCCCTGCTTAATTAAAAGAACCCTCTGCTAAGTATTGTTTTCATTTTTTTTTATTCTTGTGAAGAGTACAATTTACTATCAATCTGGTTGTGTAAAATGTGTAAGCTTGTTCTGTATTTCTGTCAAACATTTTTCCATTTGAGTCAGATTTGTAAGTACTACACATAAATGGCCTTTAAATTAGAATTTGGCTGTTGTAAGTCCAACTTACCTAGAAAATTTTAAATCTAATGTATTAGTTAACTGTTTTATTTATTGAAGCTTAAAAACATTGACAAAATGAGTCTTTTTCACTGCTTTGTGATTTACTCGGAGTTATTAGAATTTTTTTTTTATACATACAGAATAACGGAATACAACAGCTAGCATCAGAATGCACTGTTTATATTATACTGGAAGATGTGAATGATGAAATTCCCCTCTTTATTGAGAGGGAACAAGAAACAGTGTTGGAAGGTATGCCACCAGGTACTAAAGTGACTCAAGTTCAGGCTGTTGACAAGGATGGAACATATCCTCACAACAAGGTAACTTGCTATAATTTTAAGCTTGATATTACTATGACAATGAATTTCAGAAAAGGTAGCCAGAAAAATTATGGAAAAATTGTGCAATAAAAAAGAAAACCTAAATAAATGAGACTAAATGTTTTTTTCTCCTTGTTTAAGTATACTATTTGTACTGTACAATGTAAAAATGTCGAGGCTGAAAAACCTAGATCCTTTTCTAGAAACAGAATTTTTTTAATGAGTTTTCTGTCCTAAAATTTAAATCATAAAAACAAATTCTAATAATACATACACTAGTTAAATTTAAGTACCCTTGTAGAAATGTTTATGGTATTCAAAATGAATGGATTGCTGGATTAAATTAGAATACAGCATACATTATGATTAATATTAAGTGTTATTAAAGTTAATTTGAAATTCATAGATTTTGATGTTAATATGTGGTTGTAATTTTTCATATAGGTGTACTATAGTATTGAAAATAAAGATGGAGGGGACCAGTTTTTCACAATAGACAGAGAATCTGGAGAAATCTATACAAAAATAGAATTTGACAGGGAAGAAAAACAGACATATGCAATTTTAGTAAGAGCAGAAGATGGAGCACCTTCTGATCGTCCACACAAGAAAGATGGTAGTCCTAATTCAGGTAGGAAAATGTCTTGATTGAATGTTTTTGGTTTTATTTTGCTTGCCTTGTGTATTAAAACAAAAATGGGATATTTCATATAAACTGTTCCTGCAAGATAATGTGTTTAAAGAAATAATTATATGTGAGGATGTTTGTCTTTATCGGAGCATCCAGATCCCATAAAAATGAACTGTTTTGACTGTAAAAGAATTTTTTTTTTTAATATATAAACATTTTTACTTACTATATGACTTGTTACTTTAATGGTGGGAATGCTATACAACATTAAAGTACCATTTAATGTTTTACTCTTTTCTGAACTTCAGTTTAATCCTGAAGTGTGAACATTATTAATGTGGATGGAATCTTTTTCCTGAAAATTGCCCATCACTTAAAAGATTTGGATTTCAGGGCTGATCCACCAGGTTTGAATCTGCATGATTCCTGGAAATATTTCCTTGCTTTTAAACTGTGGATGCGTAAGATTTACAGTAGATCCTTTAGCGTAGGTGGTTTGTGGCAAGGTGTTGTTGACTGGCTACTTTCCCATTTTATCAGTAGTTCAAAATCATAAATTGTGGCAGGTAACCATAGAAGAAGAAAAAGTATTTAACATTGTAAAATGCTTTATTTTACATAAACTGACATTGTAGTAAATTATAATATCTAAATTCAATAAAAGAAATTTTTGTTAATATGATTTGGGAAGTATGTAATTAAATTTTTTTTATGTAAGTTTTTAAGAAGACTAGTTGGTTTGGAAAATAAACTTTGCTTATGAAAATTAAAATGCATTAATTCATTATTTAGCTTCTGTTAGAAATAATTTAAGCACCTGGCATCGTCACAAATCCAAGATTCCTGTTATAAAGCTTAAGAAATTATACAATAACTTGTTTCAGTTATACTATGTAACACAAATTTTGTTCCTGGATAGTTTATTTCTTAATTGCTTATGTTGTAAAAGTACATAAAATGGCCATTATTTCCTTCAAACTTTCCTTTTGTGACCTGGATAATGAAATTTAGAAATTAACCTATTTTTTTATGTAAAATCTGGCAAATTTGCTAATTTTCATTTACATAAGGTCTGAATAACATATGAATCAAAATTTAGATGTATTTATACTAAAGTTATACAAAAATGTTTAGAAGTGAATAGTTTTTAGAGATTTAGGACTGTAATGTAAATCATTTTCACGTATCGGCCCCCAAATATAGTCTCTCATCATGTTTTTGTTATATGCTCCCAGGTCACAAAAGCAAAGTTTGAAGAGAAAAATAGGTCTTTTCCATTCAATTTAGGCATAAGCAATTAGGAAATAACATTTTCTGCCCAGGGACAAGAAAAAGTAAAAATTTTGTTGTATAGTGTTTTTGAAGTGGAACACTATCAAGTGGTGTCAATGTAACGAAACTACGTTTATCTTGATGTAATTTAAATTTAAGAATTGTTTTTAAATGTAACTTCCTTTATCCAATGATAGCATCTGTATAAATGGTGTTAGGAAGCTAGTCTTGAGTCCTTTTCACTTTAATAAAATTAGCAGCTTATTAGAATATATTTTGAAAACCAAGAAATCATAAAAAAATATGTACTAGAATTTATTATAGATATAATTTTGTTAACATTTTTATTACTACCAATTTTAAGGAACTAAAATATAATAGGATAATTAGAGAAAAAAAATATTTTCACCATACGCATTTGTCTTAGATAACAATAGAGTTTATCACCAAACATGAAAATATAGTTTTACAAGTATGCATTTTAAAATGTTATTGCTCAGTGTCATTGTTAGTTTATGAAATGTGAGATTCCTGACTCAGAGGTTGTTTTGAGTTAGACTGATTAAAATAATTAATTGATGCTTTTGTAATTATCTGCTATTTATTTTCAACCATTTTGGATCGTTTAATCCAAAGTAAATCAATGAGGGAGTGTCTGTTATTATCAATTAATATTCATATTCTTTATGTAGAAGAATTGGTCAAGAAGAAAAACACTAAAAACGTTGAAATTCGTCAAATTAGTCGTATTATTAGAGGAAAAAGTGCATTAATTAACGTAGTAGATTAAGTACTGAAGAAAGTTTTATTAATTAGCAGAGTTTATATAACGAAGCAAGAGTACAGGACACTATCTGTGTGTACCAGATAGATGCTTTTGTCAAGATCATTGTTTGTGGTGAAGTAAAATCTTGTGCATCGGGATATACATGAAGATTCATGTAATATCTGCATAGGAATTAGTAGTTCTGTTGAATTTTTATTTGAAGTTGAGTATATTTAAGTTGTTAGTTGCTTATGTTAACATGTAAAACATTAATCATTTTTGAAAGTAAACGTTTATGCTAGTTTTAATATAATTATTAAATAATAATAATAATTACCCATTACAAATGGTTAAGCTAATTTCCTCAAACCCTTGTTTAGGTATAAACGCCAAGACATAGTTTAGGTATAATAAAATATTTTAAATTTTTTATAAAGCCAAGTAGAGAACCTTGTATATACAACCTAGCTGGCTGTAGTAACATGGAAAGTGTTAATGCTACAAAAAGTGTTTAAATGGAAAAGTCAAAAGCTATAAAAAAACTGAGTTACTTAAAATTAAACAAGATGTATCCATACGTTGACAGATCACTAATTATGTTAGGCTGAGCGAAATTGGAGATAAAATTAAATTTTTAATGAACTTAGTTTTGTATTTTTGACTTTTCCTATATCAGTACTTTTTCCATACAATTAAATTTTTATATTACTATAGCTAGTTAAATTACTACATTACCAAATCCTATTCGTACTAACAAAATTAAATATTTTTATTATATTTGTTTTCTTTTTTAGTTATATTTTTGTTATACTGTGCTCAAGGCTTTTATGACTGTGTTGCGACTAGAAATACTGCTTTGCTCAGTGTTGTTCAAGCGCGTACTGTGCGTGGTACTTGAGTATACCAGATTCGATTTTATTAGTTATGGGATTTCAACTAACTCTCAAACCTAATTATATGCCAAAAGTATTACATCGTTAGTTTTGTGTATAATTTAATTAAAAAAAAAAACATCTTAAGTGTGAAAAATATTTAAAGCAGATATTCATTCATTAGCTACACAGGCGCGTTGTTTGTTCAGCTTGGGGCGTGATGGTAGGTAAAACAAAATACACGGCTTAGTTAACTAATGAATGAATTTTTGTTCAAGTTTTTATCGGTGCTATAAATGTAGTTATCAGTTTGGTCATACGCTGAATACTCTTTGGGTTGTGCTTTTTTGGTTACACCTAACGGATATCTGAGTAGATATCATGGCTTTGTCAACACAGCAAGTGAGGAAGTGACACTTGACAGTAGTAACCCACGTTAACTTTAGGATTGCAACCCTGTTATTTGGAACAGACCTTCACAAAATTAACCAAATTCTTTAAAAATATATGGCATTTAATTTTCTCTAAAATATTATTAGTACCTTTCTCTATGGTAACGTCACGGGATTTAGATTAACAGTTTTATCTTATTCCCAATACACTCGATACAGTTGTACCAAGTATTTGTTAATTGCTTAAGCTAATATCACGTGACGCTAAACGCTGTTTAATTGAGATAATTTCATAAGATTTTGTAAATTTGTGCTGCAAAATTGGCAGTGAATAATCGGTAACTGTCCACCTTTACGATTTTTTCAAACAAAAAAACTTGAGCTAGAAACTGGTAATGTGGCTTGCTTGGCCTAACTTACACTTGTGTATCTGCAAGTCCTTTCACCTAAACGTTTACTGCTCTAAACTAGTCGTCTTTAAACCGAATGACAAAAAGCTAAATTAATACTTTTTAGTCTTGGGTGAAGCTGTAGCAAAAACGTTGCTTTTTGCGCAGACATGCGTAAAATTTTCGTCATATTTGAGGATTAAAAAAAAAAATACACGTGTGACATATATTTACACCAAATGAGACTCTTGATTGTAGGTTGTACTGTCTCTGCTGCAGGCTGTTTTGGTCTAACAAAACATTACCGTGTCTCTATTCTAGTCAATCTAGTGTATTATTCGGTACAATAAAGCAATCGTTGGGATCCCAAACGGCAAAGTTTAGTGAAAGAATTGGACTGATATATATTTTATTCTGCTCTGGAAAAGTCGCTTATTTACTCACTTGGATAAATTCGTTGAAATAGTTTAATTCACTCCACAAATACAGTTTTGATTAACCATTACTGTCATTGTTAATATTCAGACATGTTAAGGGTAGTTTCAAACGGGCGATTTTTATGGGCGACATTTTATTTTATCACGATTTGTGCTATTAAAACGTACTACTGTGCTTTATACAAAACATTTGAATTTGTTTTAAATTGTTTTTGATAAATTGTAAATGTTAAATCTGTAGTATTAAATTTCGTCATTACAATGTTTTTTTTGTTTTTTTTTTAAGATTGATATGAATTTTTATAATAGTTTTTACTATATCTCGGCTATTAGCATCAACACCATAAAGTTTTTAACAAGCAAACGTCCCCGTCCCGATTGACGGGAAAAGTTTGGGTTAATCTACCAATCGAAATTATTTCCTGGACTTTAGAAAGGTTAATTATGCTGCATACTTGGTTTCACTCACTTATATCGCCCATCGCAAAAGTAATTAGTTTCAGTCATACTAACAGCCGATCAACAATAACATACGACACATCTACGTTTTTATTATTTAAGTTACATCACATTTTGAAATATGAATGATTACGTCCGAAGAGTTTGGTGTAGAATATCGTGCTTGCGAAATAACATTTCTCGTCAACGTTATTCATGCCTGTTGTTCTCCTGTCATATCAAATTTAAACATGTTAGGTGTTGAGTTTTGCCTTATGTGCGCAGCTTTTCGAACGCAGCGCGCGTGGGGAAGCGGCCGTCGTAAACTGAAATAGACCAACTTTCGGAACACCGCGGCTCATGACATGTTTCAGATGTAACAGTAAACAATTATTTTTCGCCGGGAGAAATGCGACATGCTGTGATATTACATACTTAATATTTACGCAGTTTTGGAAATATTTTATCTATATGCGAACTGCAAGTGTAAATATTTTAAAATATGTTAATTATACTACACTTCAACATTCTGGGTGCATACTGAGAAGATAATGCAAATCAAATGTTTTTCAGTTGTAATTATAACCGCGTTTTTCTTTTTAAATGTATACAGTCTTGTTTTAACTCCATACACCTGCTGAGGTCAGACCTTGTCTGTAGATGGTTTACCACAGCCATTCTCTTTTACCAGCCTCTGTTGTGAAACCATTTGTTGGGTTGTAGCACTTGATTCCCCCACCCTCTAACCCCCCGGGATGAACAGAGGCGTGAATTTTGCTGTTTTGTAACTTGTAGCGTGCTGGGGAAAAGCTACTGAAATGCATTTACGAACCTGGTCTTATTGTCGACCATTAGTAGAAGAGATAACAGCATAAATATTGTAGCTCGTGTGGCTTTTTGGAGTATTGTTGTATTCATAGAATGAAGCTGAAATATACGCGTGCTGAAAGTTTGTACGTTAGCCGTATAATAAAATAGATTTGAAAACTACAACTCTTTCGCCAATAGAATCGAGGCTTGATGGTTAACGTGGAACAGTACTTTAGCCCACATCAAAACTTCCATTAGGGAAGTTGCACTTTAAAAATTACGTATACTTGACGTCGTGATTTGAGAGTCGCTTATTATGTATATTTACTTAACCGTTAAGATACTGACGTATGTTCACAGAATGCATTTTGGTTAAAAGTGCGGATGTAGTACTCCAATGTAGTGATGTAGAATGGAGTAACTAAAGTTGAGGGTGCTTGAAATTATAAGGAATTGTTAAAAGCAGCTTAATCTAGGGAGGTTTGGGAGCATGTCCCCCGGAAAATATAACGTAATTTACCAGATGGCATACAAGAACAATCAATTTTTGTATTTTATTACATTAATATAAATGTATTTTTATTATAGCATCAGTACTTTTAATTTTAAATACAGAATATTTTTAATACCACGCTTCATGTGATTAAATACGTATATAATTAATACCAGTTAGGCTTAAATTAAATCATTAAAAAATTCGTAAATAAAACAAGGAAATAGTTTCCTTTGTGTCAATTTTGTAGTATTGTGTGAATGTATTGTACCAACACATTCTTAAAGTATGTACTTTACAGTTTGATTCACCAGTTAATTTATCAGTCATTCTTGAATCGAATGTATAATTTTAACTTTTACTAATAAATGTTAATGCGCTACTGAACGTATTAATATCTATTCACTGGCTTACAAACTTTATTAATATAGTATAATGGTATAGGTATATGTATTATTGTTAGGGAAGCGGTAATAGTTTGTGGAAACCAATAAACAGTTAATATATCTGACACGACAAAATTTGTAATGGATTTTTGCATCAAGATGGTACAAAACTTGTTTTCAATCTTACGTACTTAAATTAACAGACACGTCTACATTGGTAGCCATAAATAATTAACATAAGATACCCAACTTCTTGTTGTTAGTGCTGGTATTAAATTGATCAGATCTTTTGGATCGCATTTGATTGTTTAATTTTTGTTTTCAAGAACGTAGTAGTGTTTTTGGTAATATAATTAAAACGTAAACAGATGTTTATTAAAGTACGCCCAGACGCAACACCAGGTTTCTAAACCTAGAAATATAGATAAGGAAAGATTGGGACTGTTTAATGTCTTCATTGTGCAGTGTAATTTGGATGTTTCGTTAACGCACGTTGTAGCTAGTAAAATGGACGCTCTGCCTATGACGTTTCTCATAGTTTTAAACCAGTTGATATTTTATGTGACTGAACATCTACTTATCTGTAAAATAACTAAATTTCGTTGTCAAGGGTTGAGTTCTCATATTGGCTGTACATATTCGATTTGGTATCACTGTAGTTGTCATTTATCTTCTGCAGAATTGTATTCTAGCATTGATAATGTGGATGTTATGATTGAAGAATTAATTGAAAGGCTCTAAATTATATTTTGTACAAACATATGACTTTAGTTTTCTGGTTCTCTCTCGACATTGTCTGCTGTAAATTTCGTAACGTTTGAGGCTTGTATTAATTAATCTTTGAGCAAAATTCCACTGTGAATAAAATGTTTATCGGTTGTTTGTATGCCAAAATATTCTGACTTGTGCAATTCCATTTGCTACTGTCTATTAAGTTCTTAAACACTTTTTCGTTGTAAATCGTAAAGTGTCGTATTATACTCTTCATAGCTAAATGTACTTTGATATGAAATCATAAGTCTAAACCAGCCCATTTTAAAATATGTACAGATAGGAACGTTTTATAACATTATATCCTGACCACGTTTTACTTCCAATGTAGCGGACACTAACGCTTATAGTTTTGTATGTTAGTAGTCGTGCATGATTTCAGTTTTATTAATTAATTTGGAACATAACTATAGAAGATAATTAAATACCAAGAAATACGATATGTCGGTGAAGATAATACATAATGACGGTTCGTACAACAAAATACAATGTACGAAATAGTATGTAATACCTAATCATGTGTGGTCTCCATTAAAAAAATATTGTTCTCCCCAATATTTGAATGAATCTACAGTATTTATTCGGTTGTGAGCTTTGTATGAATCACTTTCTCGTGACTTCAGAATCTCTGTTCTGATCAGTTGGATTAAGTTTATTTTGCTATCTGTTTTTGAAGAATCAGGGACGTGTTTTTATGAGGTAAAAAATGGGTGTCGTAAAACGAACCATCGTGAGCACTGCTTCCTTCTACCATTACCCTGAGAAACATCTCGTATGATATTACTAACTGATGTGATAAAGTAGGACATAGTTAACTAGTGTCACAGGACATCCAGGAGATATTAATCCTTTAATATCATATGCTGTTATTGAAATTGATCTTTGGCAAATTAATGTGATGTATGTGAGAGACCAGAAGGTAACTGCTAGTTTCTGATGAGTGTTTCTGGACAGCGGTATCAACTATTTAAATTAATAATCCTCAGTGGTTAAATTACAAAGACGGTCTTTGGAAATATTGGGCAACTTATGAAATGCAACAATTATTGGTATGCTCAACTTTTTTTTTGCAACTCATTTGCTAGGAGAGATATAACATCTATTACGTTGCATATTCTGGTGTACAGGTACTATGCAGTACTAGCGTATTGCAGTGTGAGGCATGTGTGTGACATTCTAACAAAATTCTTTGTGAACCTATCACTAATTAAAATTCTGTTTTCTAATTCATGGATAGAATAATAATAACGTATCTTAGTAACCGTTCTGGAATGATTTACGTCATCAGTTGAAATTGTTTTTGCCCTTAATTATTTCAGCTCTGAAGCTCTTATTTTGTTACAACTTTATGATGTCACGAAAATCTTGATAGCCTGTTGATAGTATATCATTTGAAGACATTCCTTATGGTCTTATATTTAATGACATCGTACTTTTCAGGGTGCAAGTCATTTCTTAACACCAATAAAATTTGGGCTCCAAGGTGCTGACAACGTAGCTGCAGTTATTATCGGTTGAACTATAGGCTAATGTTTGTGGAAGCTAAACCTTGTTTGTTGGGACCTGCAACTATCTTGTGTAATTCAAAAAGAAATCCTCTTTGAACATGTTTTGGAACCTTTTATACTGTGTGAACTGTGGCACAAAGTTAAAGGAATTTCTTTCACTCTTGATTACTTGTGCAGTTGAAGTTGGATCATCATTTTAGAACATGCTGAGTTAATGTCTTCAGAAATGTGCACAATACATCCTAGTTGGTGTAATAATTGGTTGGTCTAGAGACATGAATATGCTTTTTACATCTCCATTTACTACATAACGAACATTTGCCATGGGAAATATTTGTGCTGGGTGACTCCAATTATTTTTTGGGACTGAAGGTACAGGAACCAGATGTAAAGAAATCTGTGTACTCTTGCTGTTCTTTGTATATCACTTCATTTTTCGTTTTAGACTCTTGTAAAAGAACAATCAGCATCTGCAAGACGTGATGTCTTTTTGATACTAATGTTATGGAATACCTTTAGCGTTTCGAGAAGTAAGTTCTTGTTAGATTACGAAAATGAAATTTTCTATAAACTGACATCCTTATGCACAACATTCTATGCAAGTATCGATTCATAAGTGATTTAAATTCCTTGCTACACAGAAAGGTACCATTTCAAATCAGATAATGTTTTCCCGTGTTACATCACAGCTTGGGGTGTATGATTGAAACTGTGCGGTATACAACACGACTCTGACAAAAACCTCATTTTCGTCCCAGTTTATTAATGTTACCTGCCCTTTATTATATTGTAAAGTTATGAAACGTTTACAAAGTTGTTTTATATCAGTGTGATTGTAAGGTTGTTCATTGATAAGCTACGCACAATATGATCATGGCACTTGTTTAGTGTTTAATTAATGAAAATGTAAAGTACATTTAATTCATCAGGGCATGTAAATAGGACGTCTGTCTCTTAATCTTGATAGATAGGCTAAATTGTACGTGTAATAAAAGGGGTGTAGATTTCGATAGTTTGAGAACTGATGGAAACTAGTTTGTAAAAATGTATTTTGGTAAATATTCGATCTTGATAAAACTCGTAATTAAGGGTTTCCAATTAACTGAAATAATGGCATTGTATTTATTATTTTATTCGATTATCTGTGGTGGTTTTGTTATTAAGATTTAATATTTGTGTTGAGAGTATAATTGCACATTTTTTTTTGATAATTTTATTGTTTTCTACATTTGAAATATCGGTTGTTCTTACTCTAATCTCTCGGTCATTATGCTGCACTGATCATTGTGATTTGTTAGATGTTTGTAGGAACACTGAAATAGGTATTTAGTCAGACCCTATTGTGCTTATAGCTTGGCAGGAAATGACGCATCCAAAGAAATCTTTACGTCTTCTAAATGTTGCCTGGCTGCGGAAGCAATGAAATACATGGTCAATTAAATCTAGCTGGCTGTGAAAAGTGGTATATGTTCAGAGTGATGAAGATGCCTCAATAATATATATAAAAGTAAAAAAAAAAAAAAAAAAAGAGAGAGAGAGAAAGAATTCTTGCCGCCAGTCATCAGGAGGCACAGAAGCAAGAATCTTTCTGTCAAACTGAATTATGGTGGAAATCAGAGTTGCTGTACATGTATTCTCTTTTCGTAAGATAGCTTTTCGAGAGTAGAACAAAAATAATTTGTCATTTAACCTTTTCCATTATGGCTGCAGCCTTACTTCCTAAAGAGTTATGTCAGATCAGGATATTAGTTTGTACTTTGTCTCTTTTGTAGGAAAGTAACCAAGTTTCTTTTGCTTATTTTTCGCCTTTTCGTGTTTTAAATAGTTTAAGAAAGGTAAAATCTTTTCTTCTTTACTTTTGCATTTAGTTGATTTGTAAGTTACTAAAAAACGTATTGGTTTACAAGCATCCGTGTACTGTTATATACTTCCTAAGCTGTGTAGAATATCTTTTATATTTAAACATAAGTAATATGAACTTATACATGTTGAAGTGAAATATAGTAATATTAATAACGAAACGCAAAAAAATGATTTGAATTACACCCACCGTTCAGTCTACACGGATTTGTTAGCACAAAACTACACTATGGGCCGTCTGTGGCGAGCCCACCGCGATTATCGAAATTCGCTTTTCGTGATACTTGCTTATTGCTGGGTCGCCGGGAACATCTACATGGAATTTTACTTACGATATTAACTTAAATGTGAATCTGTTTATACTTAAATTGAGCTGACGTATTCCCTGAGCTACGTGGCGTCATTGTTGTCTGATCAAGGCTTCCTCCAATGGCTGAGCGATAAATGAGAGGTCTTGTAAAGCTGAAAATCTTGTTTAGATATTTGCTGTGGGCATAACTCAAATAGCCCATTGCGTAGCTTTGGGACTAACAAACAATAAACTGACCAGGCTGGGTTACAGTTTAATTATACAGACCCGTAGGCAGTACATGCTACTTTATAGAA
This sequence comes from Tachypleus tridentatus, assembly GCF_004210375.1. Lineage (NCBI taxonomy): Eukaryota > Metazoa > Arthropoda > Merostomata > Xiphosura > Limulidae > Tachypleus > Tachypleus tridentatus. The sequence continues at coordinate 45,312,959 of NC_134836.1, forward strand.
TGCAACGCCTTAGGGAGCCGAGTACGTTGTTTGTCATTAATGCTGGATCTGTCTTACATTATTTCCAAACTAAAATGCAGAGCATGTCACTAAATGCAAGTGAGGTTAACGAGCGTTCTTCCCCCATATTTGTTTTATTCTTTTACAGATAAATTCCAACGCATTGAGCTTGTCATTTGTTTCTGTGATAATCACAGTTGAATGTAAAAAACGCAGTTAACCATAGTTCTATTGAAACAGATGTGAATGCTTAACATGAGTTGGAATTGCATTTTTTTTTACACGAAAGTGTGACTTACTGTAGTTTTACCTGTGGACAAATTCACTTCGATACCGAGTTTTTGGTCGTTGAGGACCTGAGAAGGTCAGGTATATTTTAGACCTCGTCCAGAAGAATAAGTTTCGTGTTCGATAACTTGTAAGCTTAAAAATTGTCCCAGTTTTCGCTTAGGACTTCAGAATAAACACAGACTGGCACATTGCCAGTTGCCCGCTTGCATGAACGAGTACGTGATTTAAGAGCTAATATATTCGGCTTGATAACTATGGAGATATAACCGATGCTTGTGGTATGTGTTCTCCTGACTTGGCCTCACTTGCAGTAGATAATTAGTGATATCTTATGAACTTAATGTCATGTGCATCCCGGTTTTCACGGGTGGTGATCCCTGGTCATGACAGTTCACTCGTTTAATAATTACGGGGAGGGTGTTTTCATAACATGCTCTCACGAAATATTTAACTCTTGTATCTGTCACTTCATTCTTTGTCCGATAACACAGCTTTTACACGTATTTTTACATACTTATATGTAGTTTCTTTATTCATGAAAAAATATGTACAGTAAGAACGACATAATTTCATGACATCGTAAACCCTAACGTAATACAATAGCAACAGAACTACTATTGTTTGCTGTATTGTGATTCAGCTATACATATATATATATTTTAAATTTGTGGTGTGACGAAATAGTAACAATGTTTAACACCAGGGCCATGAGTCGTTCGTTGTATTGGTATCTTAACAAGTACATAAACCACTATCGTTCATTTTGTCTAACGCTAGAAGTTTTGTGTATGTAGAGAAAGCCATTTTTATTATCTTGCTTGTATTTGGGATTTGCGATACAATGCTGTAAAGACAGTCCTTCCACCAGTCTTGTACTTTCGTATAATCTATATTAACACCCTGTTCCATATTTTGGCCTTAAGTAACCAAAATATTCCCTTTGAACCCCTATAACTGACATTTTTTTTCTTGTATTCTCATAATTTCTTTAAAGATGACACTATAATTCATCTGCTTTCATGACAATGCTTCTTATGACATTCAGGCTGTAAAATTTCACACTTTGAGTAATTATCGTTCAGCGTAAAATGCATTTTTTGTGTTTTTTGGTTTTTTAGACTTATCTTTATCATAACATTAAGTGGTTTAAGCTGGTATTCCCGACGTAGGGGGATAAAGTCAAATGCTGTTGGCTGAATATAAAGAAAGCTTTTTTAGTTTGTCATAGAAGTTCGGTTGATGCCCAAAAGAAGAGTACACACGGTAACTAACGTTTAAACCTGCATAGAAAAACTTAGTAGCAGCGTGTGGAAATTTTGAAAATTCGATAAGTTATAAATGATATTCTCGTAAGAGGTTTGTTGTCTACATTTTCTCTTTTTATTTAAAACAACAATGCACACAGGAGGTATAGAAAATATTTTGGAAAGGAACATTCGACTTAAGCGTATATTTATAACTTTTAAGAACTCCGTTAATTGAAAAGAGTATGGAAAATATCTGTAGAATCAGATACAACAGAAGTTGCTTTTTACAATTCTCATGAGTCAATCGTATATCATTTTCAGGTGAAACTCTGGGAGAAATCGAATGTATCGTTTTACATATTTATGCTTTATTGGATTCAGAGTGAATTTCTAAGTACAAATCATATTTATTTTACTGTATTTGTCGTATGATTCGGACAACTTATACATTCCAAAAACACTTTAGAATGAATTATCTTTACATTTTACTTTTAACCCTCGAAATATGACTTGATAACACGAACATTGTAAAATCACTTTATTTGCATTGTGTGACGTCGATGTCGGGTGTTTTGACTGTGTTCAAACCTAAAGTTATGTCAAATTTTATAATATTTCAGTAGTTGATATAATAGTTTAATTCTTGTTTTGAAAAAGGTACGGTGTGATGGGGGTGACCAACCCTCTGTACGCACGCGCGTACACACATACACTAGGTTCTCCACAAGCGTGTTACAAATATCTTTCAATTTCGTTTCGTTATTAATTAAGAGAGAGGGAACAATGTAAAACCGACACAGATTTTTTGACTAAAAATTCTGTACGAAATGAGGCCTAACGTATACTTCATTCCTCTTGAAACTAAGAATTGGGATTTCGATTCGTCTCTGAATTCATACTGTTGTAATCTTATAAAGCAAACATTGTCCTGTTTCGTCTGCCTTTACGATAAATGTAATTGTTCATCACTACTTTGAGTTTTTTTTTTTTTTTATCAGATCTAAAGCTAATATAATTTTGCCTACATTAAGAAATGTACTGAGCTAAGAGGATGAATTACCAATATATCTCCCTGAATACAGTAAACTAATGCACTAGGCCCAAAGTTTGTTGGCGAACTTCTTACAAGTTTTTTTGAATTCACGCCTTTTAAGTTTCCTACGTCTGTTGTTTACTTTGAATACATACGGGCGAAGAACGACTGTGTGCACGATTGGCTGACTGAAGGCAGTGCTGTCATTTTTATTTCTTCTTAGTTCCGTCTTGAATTCAATAGATTTTACGGTGAGATTAAAGAAATCATTTTTCTACATATTGGATATTGTATATCCTAAGCAATTCCAAACCTAACGAAGCAAGATCTTTAGGAGCCGCCTTATGTCGATGTTACGGTCTTCCATCACAGTCGATTTTATTTACTTTTAATTTATGTATTGCTGTATTAGTTAGAGTTGCAAATAAGATAGGTGTTGTGGCTTTGTTGGGTTGATACGATCATGTTTATGACAGTGGCTTATGGTAAATAGTTTTTGGTTTTTAAATTACTGTTATAGAACTTTCATTCAACAAATAAAACTATTGGACCAATGGTAGAAGGATCGGTTGAAATTATACACTGCAAAAAACGTATTAATTTTATCTTAAGAGCAAAAATTCTTTTTATAATGGGTTGTAAGGAAATATTCTTTTTTTTTAATATAACTTTATTAATTTCGTTTTGCTTCTTACATGCCTAGAATCTTAAGTTCTTGTAACTTAAGATATACACTTTAAATAGTGTAAAATACTCCATTGTGAGTTACATAAACAAGTTAATGTTTGAGATACTGATCTCTACATTGATGGTGTCAGAATATAAAATAAATTTACCAATTAGAAACACGCGGGTTAAATAATTTAATAGCAAGTGTGTACACTTATTATCCATGCCAGAGGTAGTTTTGTCTGTTGGAAAAAAGTAATTTCTATTTACGGGTGTTATTAAATTTTCACGCACACGCAAGTATCATGTTGAGATGAACAATTATTAAATATTACTGTCAATGATAATGCAAAAAATGTTTATTACTTTTGTGGATGTAATTAGCCATGAAAAAGTTTTTCGAACTTATTTTAATCTCGTCCAATGTTGATGCTCAATGGATTTGTGAAGATTCGAGTTCAGTGGTTATAAAAACTTAATGATGTTAAGTGCAATACAACTTTAGTGTTTTTTAAAACACTTGTATGCCAGTTTAAGGCAAGTCATAAGTTCAAAGAAAAATTAATATACAGAAGAATTGTTTCATTGGTAGAAAGGGAAGGAGTAAAATTCTGACGATTCTGTGATAGAGTAAGAAGTCATTTAATAACTAATCGATACTTGTATACAAGTCCCCTTAGCAGAAAGGTCCGACTTTGTATTCCTCACACACAAATGTAGTGTAAATTACAATAAAATTTGTCATTATTCTTAGATCTTTCAGAGACTTAGAAGTATTTTTCTACTTATTTTTGTCAGTGGTATTTTCATCTTGCTAAAAAGTTGACGATACCAATAATAAAAAGTTGTTTCCAATGTTTTGTTTTGCCAAGTGCTTGCAAAAACAGTTGTACATCCTACAGCTTCTGTTCTAAATAGAAAATCTCGTAGATTCTAAGAGTTTTTTTGTTATTGAATTAGCAGCTCCAAGACCTGTGTTAAAACGTGTCTAATTGAAAATAATCGCACTAGCGATCGAAATGTTTCGCCTGTTTTAAACAAAACAAGAGGGAAGCCTCAGTACTTACGCATTTGAAAATCCTTTCGGCAGAAATATAAGTTTAATCTGTGAAACCTCTTCCACTATCCTCTTTTTATTAACTATATTTTGGTGCCCCCAGCAATAACAAGCATGGGGCACGCGTATGCCAGATTTAGATTTACTACTTATCAGGATCTCTACCAACCTACTCTAAAATTTAATTTTTTGGGGCATGATTAGGATGAATTACCCCATGAGGCCTTGGACGTTGTCAAATACATCAGCCGAAAGGATTTGAACTACTGACTCCGAAACTGCAGTTAGGTCTCAAATCGGTGAAAAGATGACAGAGCCATGAACTATTAGCCTCGGCTAAAAATATTCTTTACTCTAAAAGCTATACCTTGCAATAAAATAATGTATTTCTGTACTAACATAAAGCTCGCCATGACCAGGTGGTTAAGGCATTCGACTTGCAGTCTGAAGGTCGCAGGGTCGTTGTAATGTGCGGTCAATCCCGCTATTCCTTTTAAGAGTAGCCCAAAAATTGGTGATGACTAGCTGTCTTCCCTGTAGTTTTACATTGCCAACTTAGAGACAGCTAGCACAGATAGCCCTTATCTAGCTTTGCATGAAATTCGAACTAAACCTGAACTAACACAAGGCCCAAACACAGCACGTGACAGAGTAATGATCTGACTGTAGGGTATTTCAATGTAACTACCAGTTTTTTTTTTTTTTTGTAGTAGTTGTATTAAACTGAGATTGTATCTTTGTTCTTTTACCAAAACTGTAAGAGATAATTTAAAATTCCGTGAACTTTCTTGCAATACTACAAATCATTTTAACTTTCAGAAAGGTAAGGTACTAACTTTATATATTTAATAAAAATAATCATTTTGTCTCGGTCAATTAATTTGTTTCACCAGTTGTTAGTCTATATTTTCTGTGCTTTAATACAAAGTAAAAAATACAAAAAGTACAGTCTGAATCTAATAACTGGAATTATCTCAATTAAAATTGGAAAGATAATTTCCTACCAGGAAAAGATGAAAATGGGAATATTAGTAGTTCATTTTTGTGAATGAATAAAAGTGTGTTGAGATTTATTAGTTTAAACTTTTGTTTTTACAAATAACATTTTTCTCTCACGGTTTCACGTCCTCTTATTTATACCATTCACGTTTTGTCCAATCAACGCAGGGTCTATGATGTTAAATCCATCTATTGCTACAAAACACTTTTGACGAGTTTTGTTTGGAGTGGGTACGCGGAAGCAGTAGCGCATTAAGTGCGTGTGTGTTCGGGGCTCGAGATTCTTGGCAACCTTCACTGCTCCACTTAGTGATCGTTGTCAAGAAAACAAGGTAGCAAATTAACCACCGATTAGCACTATCGTACAAACAAGGCAGGCTGAAAATCGTAACCTGGATCCATAACTTAAGGATTTTTGTTTTATTGTGTGAGAGAGGCCTTGTATGTATTTTACTGATTGTTCATATTTTAACTCATAGTAATACGATCCTTCTCGCACGTTATATTAAATAGTTTGTTTTGGCAAATGCGCGATATTGATTGATAGCTACATGCTTTCATCATTATTTGAACTCGATTTTATATCTTTTGTGTTTTTGAGCTATATACGATTTTCTACGAAAGGATTTTGTTTTGTTATTCTTTCAATATGATTAGTATTACAGTTCAACTAGAAAAATAACAAGTGCTTTCTTCGGAAAATAATTCAAGGTATTGTAAGTAATGAATAGAGTTGTCACGTTTTAAAGCTCTTTACATTATTCAAGGTAAAACGTTCAACTTTCAATTGTTGTACGCCTCGAGAAACTTCTATCAGAAGTTTAATTGCACATGGGACTCTTGACTTCACACCTTTTAAAACCCAGAGCTTTTCCGTGATAAAAGCCCATTAAACTTCTAAATTATTTACAGTTTTAAATTCAAGACAGACGTTTCTCCATTTCCTAGGCTTGTTCTGTCCTGCTATTATAAATGTCTAAGACATGATGATTGTCTTTTTTTTTTTTAAACTAGTAGAAGGCTTATTCCCTTTGGCGTGTGAGAGAGTGCACTTTGTATACGACTGTTCGAATTCTCCGTTTGGAAAATTTTATATTTGTCGAAACATTAATTTGTCAGTGCTAAAAATCTGGAATATTTTAACAAAACCTGGCTTTAATCTGTCGAACGGTCGTTATTAAAATATATATTTACGAGTTGTAAACTGGGAAATAAGTGTAAAGAGAAGGGTATTTGGTACTAATAATGAAAATGATAACGGCTGTGGAATTAGGTATAGTGACAGGTTCTTTTAGCAACAATGTTTGAGTTACTGCATTATTATTTTGAAATAGAAAAACTTAATTCATCACTGTTGGTATCTCACTGGTAATTCATGTAAAGTTAGTTTTTATCATAAAAAAGAGGTAATTGTTTAGAAATTGTATATATAAAAAGATCTGTGAAAAAAGTAAAATTGTAAAATTTTAGTGTCGTTATTGAATTTTAGTTGATAATTTAAGAATAATAACTTGTTTGGTCGCATTTAAATTTGCTTAATTGAATGAAATTTTGTTAATGTCAGGAAAAGTCTCCAAATATGTCAACTTGCCAGTCATTAAAAGCTTTCATTTTCTTTTAAGAATTTTTTTTTTTTTTTTTTTATGGGATGGTTAAGTAAAGTTTATCACAACTAAAGTAAGTATGGTGAGAAAAGCGAAATTCGACCTCGGAATTGTTGGATATCGACTTGTGTCGTCATAATCCAGAATTTGTGGGTAACATTTTACATGTAAAATTAACACATTCTAAATATACTACATACAGAACCAATACTTGTTTTAAGTTACAAGTGTTCATTTATTGTGAAAGGCTCGGTGAATGGTATTCCGACGAACTTCAAAATTATGATTAAAATAATGAAAATATATATAGCACCACTACTTCGTGTGCTTGAATACGCGAAGGTACCAATGAAAATTAAATATAGGTTGTAGTGTTCAAACTGTTGGCTGTATTGTGGAATCGGCTGTTAACGGTTTCATCAGTTCTTGCAAATAAGCTAAATTACCACCTCGATTCCTTTCAAACTCTAATATTTTTATGCTCATGGCTACATTATATACTATCGTGATAGTTAACTTCTACATTTCGAAATTCCTAATGTCAGTATTTATAATAAGTTCTTAACTGGTGGTCCATGGAAGGTATTCAGTGGAACCGTGAATGGGGGTGGGGTATTTTTCCTCCATTATTTTGTGTGTGTTTGTGTGTGCGCGCGCGCATATGTTTGAGAATCTTGTTCGAAAGCTATGGACTCCTCCAAATATACACAAAGGAGTTCGTGACTCCAGAAAGGTTAAACATTAATTTACATTCATACTTTAGTATATAATGGAAATTGTGCATTTCGAGATGTAAGCCGTACAGGAATGTTTCGTAGCTTCCAGTCAGTATAGGAGATACGTGTGTGAATCTGGGGCACTGTGACTAATTTCGATAATTGTACAAAACTACGCCTTAATTTGCAAATTAACTAAAAAAAAAAAAAAAAGTTAAATCTCTTAAACAAGCTTCCAAACATTTTAGTTTGTGGCGCCCTCTAAGAGGTAAATCATTGACAATTTTCTCAGACCACTCGTCTCATGTTCAGTGTGCGCGTGGAACGGTGTGTATATTGATTTGCGTTCATACTGTATATCCTTCCATGTTTCTATTCGGTACAGTTAACTTATTGCAGAGCTGTCATGAAGCAACAGTGATACTGTGCCTGAGTTATACTTCGCTAATAGTTTGTTGTTGATTAAAAGTTGTTTTTTCCCGAGTTTCTACAGTTTTATAATATGGATGTCTATAGTTTACATATTTTCAGGTGACGTTATCTCGCTGTTATGTAGCTATTTTAAGGGAATGAAGTTTGAATGTGGTGAAATCCTTTGTTTCGGAGTGTGTTATTAAAAAAAAATGAGTGCCATGGGATTTGAACAAAGAGTCAACCTGTGCTAGATGCGTTTTTGAGCGTTTGGGTTTGTCTGTGGAGGGTGGTAGTCTTAGTTGCGCTTACCAATGCTAGATGCGCTGAAAGTGCTCTTTGTGCTGACAGGAGCAAGCACGTATTTAGGTAAGTGTTACTTAAACTGTATTGCATTACTGACGAAATATCCTCTACTGATCTGTTTGTGCAACATTTCTGTGGTCATAACTTCCTGTGTTTGTTGAACTTGTTAAAATGCTTGCTTGACTTGAAGGGTCGAAACTCGTTGCCATGTGACGGTTATTCCCACTGTTCGTTTGAAAATAACCCAATACTTGGTGACTATCTGCTTTTCCTCTGTCATTGCTAAATAAGGGATGACTAGTGCGGATAGTTTTGTGCAAATCTCAACTAGACGTATAGGGAGTGGGACATCCAAAACTATTTTTTTATCTTGAAACGTGGTAAACTGAGATTGGATCCAAAATGTTGTCCTACGTTACTTTGTTTGAAAATGTTACGTTGAATCAAAATTGGTGCAGAAGAAATTAAATCATTACAGCATTACAAGCAAAAAAAAAAAAAAAAACTTTGCCATGTGCATAAATTAAAAATGTTTTGAATTTATAGAAACAACAATCACAATATTGTAACTAAATTATCTTAATTTTATTCTAGGGTATCTATAAAATGTCGAATCATATTGTCGACAGTTTTACAACCAGTTATAAAAATTGTTTATTAACAACAACAACAAAAAATCCCATTGTACTTGTTTGCTCATGTTATTTGTGAGTAGATTTACATGATGATGGCAACGAAAAATAGTATCTATATAGATAAAACCATGAGTTTAAAGAGATTAATCACGCGTTATTCAGTTATTACTTTAGCAGTTATGATGACCAAAAAGGATTTTTGTTGTTAACCAGGAAGCCAGACAATGGGCTATATGTAATGTGATTACCACAGGTGTCGAAACGAAGAATTTTGCGTCATAAATCCCCACCCGCTCAGCCCCTGATTGGGGGGTGGGGTGGAGGAACAGCATCGCAAAAATAGATGTTAATAATAGTTTCGTTGTGATAATAGAACATAGACTTAAAACAGTAGTTTATTTGTATTACCAAAGTCCATGTCTTATTTTATTTCCTGGAACTAGAGAAAGACGTCCTTTCACATAGTATTTAAGTAAATAGCTGTTTTATCGCTGTCTTTAGTAATTATCGATGCCCCAAACCACGTCATTGTGGAGTTGTTGTTTTTTAATCTTTAACACCAATATAAGTATTTTTATTTAAGTACTTTTGTATAATAAATTGTTAGGCCTCTCAGCGGAAAAACTTGTAAGAAAAACAAACTTTCGTTCTTATCGCTTATTTAATGTAATTTTGCTGAAAATATGCTGGGAAATATTAAGAAAAAAAACCTATAAATTTTAAGGTAATCCAATATTTTAACCAAAAAATATTGATGCAGTTTTCCATACTGAAGTGGTGATATTACCATAATTACCTAGTACAGATGTGTGGAAATATAAGGATTTTGGTGCATATTTTAAATGCAGAATAATACATACCTCGTTATCAGCATTGTCACACACACACACACACACATATAATTGATTTTACTAATGAATATACAAGTTAAGTTTATTAGTGAAAGTCACTGCAAGTAGTAACATATGTCATTCAATGATTAAGTGTACTTGGCAGAATTCGTGAATGGTAATGTTAAATTCATTTTAAACATAATGTTTAAAAATCGAAGAACCATATGTTTGCCGATAATATTTGACAACCTTCAGTAATTAACTATTGTTTTAATGGTTTCATTTGCTGGGTTGGCTCTTTTGGAGTAATGAGTGAAAAAAGAATTCCCTTTAATAATGAAATCGTTTTGGTTTCTTCGTTTCCCAGCTGCACATGATGGTACAGTTATGCTGTATGCGATTATTTGTTATAACTCGATGTTTACTAAATTGAACCTGCAAATCAGTTGTATATTAATCCTGAGGAAGCTGCAAAGACGAAATGTTTATAATATAGTTGGAGTGCAAAAGTAGTTTTTCTTAATTTTTCATTCTCAAAATTAACTAACAGAATCACTAGTTAGGTAATAATTATGATTAACTACTTAGAGTCGCAAAGAGTAACTCGTGTTTCATCCCGTACAAACAGTTCTCTTAACTTCCAAGGAAATTCAAGACGTTTAGGCACACTCTTCTTACGAGACGTCAAGAACTTCTGTCAGTAAAAACAACTGCCCTTCCTTTTTTTTTCTTAATTTTATTTCACTTTGCATGATTTAGTTGTAATTAACTTATTTAATAAATAGTTGTACGAAGCTAAGTAATGCAATACCTGAACCACTTGTACCATTTAATGTTCACCATTTAAAAAAAGGAACTTTTCAAAACTAAGAGTACACAAGTAAATCAGTATAGCTGTAAAATCTTTACGTTTCTAAGAGTCGTGAACATCACGTGAAAGGGTTGTCATAATTTGTGTTGAAATAAATGAATATTTTACCAGTTATGTACCACAGTTTCTTAATGATTTTAACATAAATATGCATTACCCAGCAGTCCATATTTAATTGCATTTTATGCTCTTATATTTATTGGACAACGAAAGAATTGATGCGAAGAAACTGTTCATTTGCCTCTCTTGTTAACACCATGAAATTTCAAGCGTTCACAGGCACTTTAACATATTGGCAGGTACTCAAGTTATTCTTGTATGAAATAGATGCCTAATCTTATGATGGTTCGTGTCCACTCGTGTTCATATTGAACAGTTGTGACGGGTAGCCTACGTTAACGTTGCACTGTAGGAGTTCTTTCACGTTAGAAAACGATTTCATGTGGTAGTTAACCCAGATGGTACAGTCTTATTGGGTTTCTATATGACAACAGTAGTGTTCTTCATATTTCAATGAACTTGAACTAATAAACAGTAATAAATTAAAGTACCAGAATAACATATAGACACAAAAATAAAGGATATTTATAGAGTTAGAAATTAACTTGTATTGCCAGGTGACTGTTTAAGCATTGGTTTCAAGATGACTATTATTGTGGGAAGTTTTGTATGCAGCAATAAAAGTAGGCTTACATTACGGTAGGAAAATATTCCTCTACTTAGCATATTACGGCCCTTGAAAGGGCAAATTAGACGCAACCAAGCAAAAACTTCAACATTTATCGTATACAAATTGAACATGAAAATGCATTTAAGATTTTCCCTGCATGCGAAAATTTATTAAGAATGAATTGTTGAGCAATGAAATAAATCATCTCCTAGGAAGAGTTCCGTGATTTGTTTACTTTCACAGTTATTGTCAAACCTTATTTTAAAAGTTAAACAGTTTCAGACCAGGCTTTGAGGATGACTACTTGTAGGAGTTGCTAAACCACTTTTGTTTTAGACGTACAAATGTCCCACTCGTATATTTTTAGGTCAGGCTTAGTGTGGAATTGATATGTGTAATTTTACATAACACGAACACACAAAAATGCCTATCACAAAGGAGGATTTTAGGTGTATGAATGGTTTGTAAATGGGACAAAAGATATATTGGTTTTTTTGTGTGTACGAGCCTTTGGATGGTTTTTTATAGCAACCGTTCTTTTTCCTTCGTGTGAGCGTTTCCGAGATGGTGGAAAATGATGGACTAAACGTATTGAACAAAGTAGAAGCTAAAACATTGACAAATGTGCCACATTGTATTCGTGTTTGGATATCTAGTGGATCGCATTATATAGCCGATACTCTCCCTGTGAAGGAACTTCTTCAGGATCCAAACATTCCGTGTACGACATTGTCTTCAATTAGAATGAAATCATCACCAATAGCGCCAGTGTCACTAAACTCAATACCTAGGATCTGGTCTCTTCATAGTTGTCAGAGACCAGGTCTGGAACATGTGAAAATCGGTCTTGCTGTTAAATCTGATGCCTACCCACAGACCATGATGGACTTGCAACTCGTACAGTGTTATGTTATCGTTATGGTAATGTTTCTTATTCTATATATTTTGGCATAATTGGTTATGATATCAAAACAAATTTGAACTTACCCAACCTTTGATAATCCAAGTTGGGTAGTCTGTGCGTAGTTTCGACTATTTTGCTATGATCCTGGTTAATCACAAATGTTCTGAGCTATCTACTCTTTGGTAGGTCTGTGTGGTCAGGATGCAGTTCAGTCCTAGGTTTGACGCTCTTTGCGGTCATCTTTTTATACATTTAAACGAATTCTGTCATTGCTGAACACGGGAAAACATTGGCTTACACCTAAGACAGCAGTACTACAAACAAAAACAAGTATATGCAAAAATAAACAGCATTGTATAGAGCATCTTTTTTTATAAATCCCATAATTGTTAGGGTACATGTTTATGATAAATTTCCATAAAATTTCTCGCTCATTTCGTGAAACTAAAGCTCACTGTTTCTCATGTTCGTGTTTAAGAGAACAATCAATACTGAATACTTATGGTATTGAAAATCGGTTATCCCTAGATAATTGAGCTGTAAATATAGTTGTATCTTATAATAAAATAATGTTATCTTGTTGGTAGAGGTATTTATAAACAAAACTCTCAGATCGACATAGAAAGTGTATTGGAGTTAGCTTTTGTTTCCATAAGCCACATGTGTAGAATAGTGTAAGATTATGGACCTCCTACATCCCACATACGAGCTTTTCACTATTTGTGGAAAATGATTTGCTATTAATGAAACGATAAGAATACAATTGTTTGAAAAAGAAAAGACCTTTGAGAAAGATTTTTTTCCTCATCCGGAAGTTTATAGTTTGAACGTTAAAGTACATCAGCGACATAACGTAGCGTTGAATGTATAGGATATGCTGTTACGCAAAGAAAATAACGATTTATTTAGTAATTTCGGTAACGCAGAACAGATGGGTTAAGGCGTTCTATTCGCAGTCCGAGGGTCACGGGTTCGAATCCCGTTGCACTAAAAAATGCTCGCTTCTTTTAGCTGGCCCCCCGCTAGTACAGCGGTATGTCTCCGGATTTACAACGCTAAACTCAGGGGTTCGATTCTCCTCGGTGGGCTGAGGAGATAGCCCTTTGTGGCTTTGCTATACGAAAAACAAACAAACCTTTTAGCTGTGCGGTCAATCCCACTATTCGTTGGTAAAAGAGTAGCCCAAGAGTTGGCGGTAGGTGGTGATGACTAGTTGCCTTCCGTCTAGTCTTACACTACAAAATTAGGGACGGCTAGCGCAGATAGCCCTCGTGTAGCTTTACGCGAAATTCAAAAAAATAAAAACGCAAAACAACACCTGAGACTGAAACTAATCTACTGGTTATTGGAATTTAATTGAAAGTTGTTGGAGTCGATGTAGGTATTACAATTAACATGTGTTAATGTGCGGGAAAATATGACCAAAAGGTGTTCCCGGTAAGTCTGCGGGTTTATAATGCGAAAATCTGGGGTTCGATTCACCTCGGTGGACTCGGTAAATAGCCCTATGGAACTTTGCTATAAGAAAAAAGAATGAACAAAAAAAAAAACGTGAATTTGGGGGGTCTGAAAGTAATACTGTATTTGTACGTAATCAATATATAGATTTAACATAGGAACTTACCACCTGTCTCTAATGGTTAAATACTGTAGAAACAGGTTTCCCTGTGCTAATATGGTGTTGAACTGGTAGTGTTTGCATATGTTTAAGCATTATGAGCAGTGATATGTAAAGTACATAGATGCCATTAATAAGTCATTTGGTTGTTAAAATTACCAAATTATTTTTGTTTGTGTTTCTAACACATTGTCGCGTTTCACTAAAATGTTATCAAATTATAGTTAACTAACAAAAAACGCGTACTTTTTTGTATTTCAGATAAATTCCTAATAAAACTAAATACAATATCTCATGATAATACCAATGTAACAGTTGAAGCTTTGTGGTTATTACTGTTTCTGGAAATGTGCTTTAAAACTTTTATTTTTACGGAAGTAGTTGTAATGGTGGATAGTTTTACTTCGTAAGAACTTTTAGCTTTGTACAGATGTTTACTGTTTGTCTAGAGTAAAGTTAAGTAAAAATATTTGTTCTTAATATCACTAACTGGTGATATTAATTTTGTGCACCATGCACCATAATGGTTTGATTAACGGAGTCGATTTTTCTTCTTCTGCACATACAGTTTCGTTAATTACCTTTTACTGACACTACTAAACTATAGATAAGTGTTACAGGCGGGCGTGTTTGAATATCCGAGGTCATTACTGGTTGTGACATCTGGTGTTTTCGTAATGACTTTTGTTTTGAGCTATTAGCAGGATTCTGCGATAATCTGGTAAGTAGATATTCATGCAACTGTGTGTACATTTCAATTTTATGCTAAGCGTAAGGTTTGCTTATTTCTCTCACTTTAAACTGAGCAGTTGGGAAGGAGATGCAAGTAATGTCGGAGGAAAAGGGGTTAAGTTTATCTAGTTTCATATGACGTTTTCACATTGTCTTGGGCTGTTGTTTTTTGATATTAAGTTTGCATTACAACGAGTTTTGTTATTAACTGAAACGGTAACACAAGAGAAATAGTATAAATTTGACCTTAAGTTGGTTTTCATGTCACATTTGTTTTTTTTTTTTTAACACCCTAAATGTTAATTTGTATTTTTTCTTCCACGAGAATTAAGCATCGCATATGAATACAATAAACGAGAATTAAGCATCGCGTATGAATACATTAATCGTCATTTAATTAATTACCATTTGTAACTAGCTGTTCAAAGAGATTTCGTGAAAGTTGACATCGAAACTCTTCCGACCATGGTCTCACATCACAATTGTAGTACAAGTGTTGCATATGAGCAAAAGATTTTCTGTTTTAAGAAAATAATCTCTATGAACAATGATGCTTCGTGGTATTCCAGTTCTAGCGCTTCTCTAGAATATGGTGAGTTATTCTTGTACAAGTGCGAATCACCACGCGATGTTCAGCAGCAGAAGATTAATGGCAGTCTTGTCTGTACTGCCTGACGCGCGTGACACCAAATTTCTTTTACTATAGCTTGCGGCTTTGTCATCATACGCAACTGATAGGCACGTTGTGGTGGAAGGATGGACAAAATCCCCTTTTGATACTACCTTCATTCTGAGATGAATAACCATCTAGAGACAGATAATAAGTGGATGAGTGAATAAATAGACAGATCGAAAAAGAATAGTTGTGTAGGTTTGAGATGGAATGCATGTTTAATGATAAGAAGGAAAATGTCGGTTGTACTAAATTTAAAACTATTGATTTAGCAGCGAGCGATGTCTACAACAAGCATGTCAGCTGTTGTTTAAATATTAATATCAGAGTTACTAAAATTAGGAAACACTACAAAATTTTCACCCATAAAGTACCCTAATATTATTAAGCACGTTGAAGCTGCAAGTAAGACTGTTTACTTAAATAGATTAAATTTTTCAGTCAAATAATATTCTGTGATTGAGTTCATAATATGTGAAACGGTGTCTAAGCCGCTTTACATGTGCTCGAACAGTTTGGCATTTTTAGGTAGTATGTATGATGAAGTATTATATTTTAACTGTCATTTTCATGTCACCAAAACGGGTTAATTAATTTTTAACTAGTTGAATTAATACATCTCTTGAAACCAGAGTTCACCACTGCTACAGCGGTAAGCCTACGTATTTACAACGCTAAATTCAGGGGTTCGATTCTCCTCAGTGGACTCGGCAGATACCCCAATGTGGCTTTGCTATAATAAAAGACACCAGAGATTTTAAATATTTAAGTGAAACAAACGTATCCGTAATAGCTTTTGTTGTTATTGTCTTTAAAAGACCGAAACACTGCTGTAAAGGTGTGGGAATTTACTTCAGTAAATTTGTTGAAATAAAAAGACCCTGAACGTAGTAGAACTTTTTTTTTGCTGTTGTGCACATATTCGACTGTGAAACGTTCTATTGAAAATCTACATATTTTGTACCCACTAGCAACTTAACAAGTTTGGGCGTGGCCTCTTAGTTAATGTGCTGAACTGAATTGCTTCCCATCGTGGCGAGTCAGGTTCGAATCTTTGCGAAACCACTAAAATATTCTCTGTACTTTATGCTGTGAATACGTAATGACAGTGATAGTCTCTTGAACAATCCTTCCATCTGAGCACTAGTTCAAAACTAGAGGTGGTTGTCGGTAGTCATGCTGTAAATACAAATACTTTTCGCATTTTCAGCTGTGATGTATTGTAATTATTGTAAATAACGAAATTCAATCATGCAGTATTCATTATTTGTAGCCAAATCAAACAGTTTTTATTGACGCCAGTAGACTTCTACATTTGTGCCATTAGTGGACGTTTGACCGATATCCATTTCTGTTGACGTTTATTGCAACATGTACACAGTTACTGTAACGAAAACTTCCATTATTTTGGTGTCTCGTTCCTTAATGTTTGCTATAGGTATGCGATACGCGATGCCCTTATCATACCCCCAAAGAAAGACGTCTGGTAGAGTGATGTCTGGGAAACATGAAGGCCATGAATTGGCTCACTCCGACCAGTCCATCGCATCAAGCCTTGTCTTGCACGTATACCGTTTTACGGGGTAACCTTACTCTCTATAGTGAAAAATAAAAACTGTTCGAGTAACAAAAAAACAACAAAAAAACTTGAATTATACTACACAATTCTGGCGTTTCTGACAAACAGATCTAAAACTCGGAGTTCGATTTTGTCCTTGGATAAAACATAGATCGCTTTTTTTTATATATAACTGATCTAAACACGAAACAGATTTTAGTCGGACTTACTCCAACGTAAGGTAGTGACAATGCAAGAATTCTTCCTTTCTGGAAATGAGTAACTAATGAGCATCAGTATTGTCTCGTATGTTAGTTATCGTAAAGCAGTTTTTCTTTTCGGCAACGAAACAAGTCTACTTAGGTGATATTGGTCTAAGACCGAAACTAGTTGGTATTTTTGCTCCCTTTGTGTGTGTGTGTATACATACATATATAGTCGTGCATATTAAAGACGGTTATTCTTTTCCTAGATTTCTTGCTTGTTAGAAACTTGGAATTTCAAATGAAGTCCAAAAGGTTATTCTAGTAAAATATTTTAAAATCTGTAAAAATGTTTTGAATTTTTTTTAAAAAAATTTATAACTTAGTTTTAAAACTGTCAGTACTAGTTCAAAAGTTTTCAGTTCATAAATGCCTAAATATATACGACCTGGGATTTGTTTTAGTTCTGTCTGTATCCGGTATTTATTTAGGAGTCGTATCGAAACATTGATATTGAAGTATAGTAATTGTACAGGCAGTTTTTCGTTGTTTAATTATGAAAGACAACATATTTAGCCATTGGTTAAATAAAGGTTGAAATTACTCGCTAGAATATTAACTCGTCCTTTACGTTATGTCGCAATGCTGTGGGTGTAGAACCTATTGGTCAAGCCAAGCGCTGGGTTAAAGATAAGGACCAAGTAACTGTACCGCATCCAGCCGTGATGAACTACAATGGTTGAAGGAGAGGAGTTGATGTAATAAATCTTCCACAATTTAAAGGGAAAAAGTAGTACTGAAATATGGTAAATGTTTTAAACGTTTTCACGCACTGATGACGCTTGTTCCAGATTTAAAGCTACCCAAGTGTTGTGTTAGGCGGAAGGCTTTCTGGAAAATGCCTGTTAAAGTCGTGGTAAAGCAATCATCACCTTCAAGGTCATCCGCCCTTGCAAGATTTGGTATGTCTGCAGAAGTTACCACTGAAATTTGAACAGTTAACAGCGGCCACTATTCAGTTCAAGGACTTGTCAGATGATGTGCAGGCTGTCAGCAATTTGTTGAATGCAGCGTATTAAGTACGAGAAATATCTTCGTATCAAAATGTGCTTCCTGATGTTTCAAGAAAAGTAGACTTGTAAAACCTGGAAGACGAAATCAAGAACAGGCTGTAAACACTGATCAGTAAGACTTATTTTCACAAGTTTACAAGATATGGCAGCTCCTTTCAATATAACACGAAGTTTTGCATTAAGTTTACTTGTTTTTGTCTTTAACTTATACACGAACTTGACCAATGACTACATACGTTGTTATTTTTAGGAATCAAGGAAGGACTTAAGCTATGGAACTAAAATTTGGAAAGTCTAATCAGGGCCACAAAACACATCATGTTCCATCATGAAATGTTTATCATGTTGAAAGTTCCAATATCAAGTTTGTTTCATAAAGAGATTGGTATATTTTATAAACCTATATTTATAGAATGTATATATCCTTTAGACATGAGATAACAGATATAACTATTTTTTGTAGGCCAGTATTTCTAGTGGTGCAGCGCCTGTTTAGAAGCTTACTTTTTTGTATTTATAAATTTGTAATGTGTATTACTTTATGTAAAAACAAACATTAATTTAACAGCGTCTGCGAGTATCGAAAACCTACAGAAACTTTTTCAGTGGTTAAATACCCCCTCCCCATCGCTCAGTGTTTAAGTTTGAAGGCTTATAACACTAAAACCCAAGTTTCAATACTCGTGATGGACACAACCCAGATAACCCATTGTGTAGTTTTGGGCTTAACAACAAATACAATAATTTAAATGCTTTATAAAACAGTTTAGGCAGAATTAAGAAGAAAAAAGTGTTTATTGGTGCGAGTTTCTTGGTGTTTTTGATCCATTCTTTTTGGATTTCAAACGTGTGAAACGCCACAAGTTTTTTAGTTGTAAACATGTAATAAATTATGTTGGTAATCTATTATTAAACTTATTGTGTGATTCATCTTTAAAAAATAATCGGCGAAAACCTGTTTTTAGCATGCTACTCAGTTCTGAGTATTTTAGAAACTGTACCAAAAGAGCAGAGCATTGCCAGTTTCTAACCACTGCGTTTCGTATCTTTATCATTTTCATTTGACACTAGTAATTAGTTGACCTTCTGGATTTTGAAGACTGATCATGAAACTTGACTGTGAAACGTTCAACAGGAATTAAATGAGGTGCAAACTTTAAGGGTGGGGTTTATCACCGAAAACCGTCTCGATCTTGAGAGTCGTGTGGTTTTAGAATGATGAAGGATGTCGCAGAAACAAGAGATGTACGATCGGTGGACAGTGGTTTTTATGGAGCTGTACAGTGACAGACGGTGGGTTATAGGTTATGAAGGCGACAGTAATGTGCTACTTAGAAGCATCTATAAATTATAGTCGTTATCACCCATCGGCGTAACGGCATCCCTAGTCCTAGGGTCTTCAACGGAACTAAGAAAATAGTTTACTTTATCACATCGTTGCACTTGACATAATATTCGTTTTTGCTGATTTTTGTTTTTTTGTAAAGATAAATAGATGTATAATCAGTGATGACGAGAAACCCACTTGTTGAGAAATTTATATGCAAAAACGGCTCGTTTGGGCTGAGAAAACACTTTACATAGAAGAGCGAACAACGTTTCGACCTTCTTCGGTCATCGTCAGGTTCACAAAGAAAGAGGTAACTGACCGGAAGCTGACCACATGTTTGAAAGGGGTTGTGTAACTGTGTGTCGAAATGTAGAGGGCGGTATTAGATGTTTGAATATATAATTTTATTTATTATATTAATATAGGTATAAAGGCGTTCCTTTATATTGGTTTATTTTGGGTTTAAGTTGTTGTATAAGTAAGGCTTCTTTAATTTTACGTTTGTTTATGTTTGTTTCTTTATTTAGTATTTGAGTGTTTTCTATGGTTATGTTGTGTTTATTTGACTTGCAGTGTTCGAAAACGTGTGAAGGTGACTTTTATGTTCTTTGAATCTGGTTTCCATTTTTCTACTTGTTTCTCAATATAGAAGTCGTGGCAGTTATCACATTGTATTTTATAAATAATGTTGGTGTGGTGTTTGTCAGTGTAGTTTTACATAGTATAGACCTCAGTTTTGTGCCGGGTTTTGAATAAATTTGGTATTAATTGGAATGTCATATTTTGTTACTAATTTTTTGCCAAATGTTGGTTATTTGTTTGCTGATGTCGGGAATATATGGTATACAGCAGTATATGGTTTCGTGGTTTTGATTCGTGACTGTATTTACTTTAGTTGGTTGATTTTGCTTTCTGTCTAGGTGTGTGCGTATAATGTTTTCTACGGTTTGTGGAGGAAACTTATTGATGTTGGTGAAGTATTGTTTTATTTTGTCTAATTCATCGTTAATTTTATCTGGTGAGCATAGTTTATGGCTGTGTTTATTTGGTTTCTTAGTATGTTGAGTTTTGTTTTGTTTCATGTGCTGAGTCCCAAGGAATGTATAGTCCAGTATGGGTGATTTTCGGTGGATTTCTGTTTGAAATTGTGTATCAGTTCTTGTAATTTTGAGGTTAAGAAATGATATTTGATTGTTTTCTTCCTGTTCACATGTGAAGTTGATGTTGGGATGTATAGAGTTAATGTGATTGAAAAATTAAGTATGTGTTCTGTAGATTTGAATCCCGCAACCGTGTCATCTACATATCTATACCAGTATAGTGGTGGATGTAATGCTGTGTTAATTGCTTGTGTTTCAACTTGTGTCATAAAATATTGGCTAGAACTGGTGATACTGGGTTGCCCATGCTTAGGCCGTTTGTTTGTATATAGTTTTGGTTGTTGAACATGAAGTTTGTCTTTATCGTGGTGAATTCTATGAGGGTTGCTAACTGGTTATTGGGAATTTCTATAGTTGGGTTAGGGTCTCGGATATAGAGTTCTAAGGCTATCTTGCAGGCTTCAGTGGTTGGAACTTCTGTAAAGAGGGATATAACATCGAAACTGGCCATTAAGGCTTTATGATTAAGTTGATTTAGATTAGACTTGAAATTAAAAGAGTCTTTGATAAATGAGCTGGCTGATGTTACATATTTGGAGAATGCCCATGCTATGTATTTACCAATAATGTCCACATATGAATCGTTTAATTACAACCTTGGTAAATACATAGCATGGGCATTCTCCAAATATGTAACATCAGCCAGCTCATTTATCAAAGACTCTTTTAATTTCAAGTCTAATCTAAATCAACTTAATCATAAAGCCTTAATGGCCAGTTTCGATGTTATATCCCTCTTTACAGAAGTTCCAACCACTGAAGCCTGCAAGATAGCCTTAGAACTCTATATCCGAGACCCTAACCCAACTATAGAAATTCCCAGTAACCAGTTAGCAACCCTCATAGAATTCACCACGATAAAGACAAACTTCATGTTCAACAACCAAAACTATATACAAACAAACGGCCTAAGCATGGGCAACCCAGTATCACCAGTTCTAGCCAATATTTTTATGACACAAGTTGAAACACAAGCAATTAACACAGCATTACATCCACCACTATACTGGTATAGATATGTAGATGACACGGTTGTGGATTCAAATCTACAGAACACATACTTAATTTTTCAATCACATTAACTCTATACATCCCAACATCAACTTCACATGTGAACAGGAAGAAAACAATCAAATATCATTTCTTAACCTCAAAATTACAAGAACTGATACACAATTTCAAACAGAAATCCACCGAAAAATCACCCATACTGGACTATACATTCCTTGGGACTCAGCACATGAAACAAAACAAAAACTCACCATACTAAGAAACCAAATAAACACAGCCATAAAACTATGCTCACCAGATAAAATTAACGATGAATTAGACAAAATAAAACAATACTTCACCAACATCAATAAGTTTCCTCCACAAACCGTAGAAAACATTATACGCACACACCTAGACAGAAAGCAAAATCAACCAACTAAAGTAAATACAGCTCACGAATCAAAAAACCATGAAACCATATACTGCTGTATACCATATATTCCTGACATCAGCAAACAAATAACCAACATTTGGCAAAAATTAGTAACAAAATATGACATTCCAATTAATACCAAATTTATTCAAAACCGGCACAAAACTGAGGTCTATACTATGTAAAACTACACTGACAAACACCACACCAACATTATTTATAAAATACAATGTGATAACTGCCACGACTTCTATATTGGAGAAACAAGTAGAAAAATGGAAACCAGATTCAAAGAACATAAGTCACCTTCACACGTTTTCGAACACTGCAAGTCAAATAAACACAACATAACCATAGAAAACACTCAAATACTAAATAAAGAAACAAACATAAACAAACGTAAAATTAAAGAAGCCTTACTTATACAACAACTTAAACCCAAAATAAACCAATATAAAGGAACGCCTTTATACCTATATTAATATAATAAATAAAATTATATATTCAAACATCTAATACCGCCCTCTACATTTCGACACACAGTTACACAACCCCTTTCAAACATGTGGTCAGCTTCCGGTCAGTTACCTCTTTCTTTGTGAACCTGACGATGACCGAAGAAGGTCGAAACGTTGTTCGCTCTTCTATGTAAAGTGTTTTCTCAGCCCAAACGAGCCGTTTTTGCATATAAATAGATGTATATAATCTCTGGAGTTTCAACTGCCCTCTGTCTTATTCAGCTCCTGGTTGCTCGAGCACATGTACGTACGTAAATATTTTTGGATGAATGTTTTTTTTATATGATTTAACACTATCGCATTGAGATAAAGGATAAAACAGCTTGGTAGGTTAAAAAGGAATGAGTATACTGTTTGAAAGGAATAAGAAAAGGGGACATTTCCTTTTATATTGTCTTTTTCCAAGTCTGAGTTTAATTTTTGCGCACAAAGAAACGTTCGTTTGGGGAGTACTGATTGTTTTATATTATTGAATGTAATCCAATAAGAAGTATATTAATAAAGTATGAGATCACGTTTGGTAATTCTTTATATTGAAAACATGGCGTTTGTTTGATTTGTTGAGCTTTACACGATAATGCTATATGAACTTTGACATTCCTGTTGGAACTTTACATAAAATAAGTTTTCTGCAGAACCTATGCTGACCCTCAGAACGTTTATCCTATTGTTTGAAGTATTGATGGATATTTACTTTGTAATGGGAATGCTTTTTTTTATTGTCGCATTGTGGTCAAATCGTTCGTAACGAAAGCTGATTAAAAATATTTTTAAGCAGCAAATCATTGCTGAAAGCTCAAGTAACAATATATCTTTAATATCTCGGAAGAATATTAAACGAATTATTGTGTTTTGTGCTCTGATGTCGGTGTGTAAACAGGTTTCTCTTGTGATAAGTTCGGAACCTTTCGAGTCGTACAAAAAATGTCTTGGAATGAGGTGGGGAATATCTTGATCTGTTAATTTTTACTGATGTTAATTCATTAATTGTTCAGTGATTTAGCTTCATCTTTGGAATTTGGCGTCTAACAAACACTTAAATGTGTAGTAATTTTTTATACCACACAGTTATTATAACGTCTTTATATTCGAATTTAAGTCTAAATTACGTAAAGAAAGTGGCAAGCTGTTAAACGTAACCTACAGAAATCTATAACATTCTTAGATTCTCATAAGTTATTAAAAATGTTATCCACGGGTATCGAAACTAGGATTCTAGTGTTGTAAGTCAACAGACATCCCGCTGTGCCACTGGGGGAGGGTATCCATGATTGTGTTTACATTTCATACTACTATTGAGCATTAGGGGTATTTCTGAATTAGGGGTATGGTTTATAACAGTTTCTACTTTGTCATATCTGATATTCCGAATTTCTGATATCCTTTCTTGTTGTGTGCCGTGTAATAAGACTTGGTAGTTTCTATATTACCGTATACCATGTAGTTTGGTTAAGATATGCACGCATGAGTAGCTGGAACGTTGTAACGCTATAATGTTAAACATCCATTTATTTTCTGTGATAATCATTTTGATTTATTCACGACTCTTGTGGTTCCAACTAAAAATAAAGTGCAAATGTATGATTTCCAAAAACAGGTTCTAATAATTATAATTACTACAAATAAAATATTAATTTAGTCGTCTCCTAAGAGTTAGTATAATTCGTTTCTTTTAAGTAAAGCTGAATAGTTGATCAGAGAAGTTTTGTGACGTTTCAGTTGAGTAAGGTGTTATCGTAGTCTTGGATTACGGTTTTTAATAGTAAGGTGACTGATATTACTTCATAAGAGGGACTGCTAATCCGTTTTACAGGTGTTGTATACCGTGATCGACGGGTTATGTATTTTTCTGCATATTTTCTTTTTATAACGAACTGTTCTTAGGATAGTGTAGACAGTCTGTTATAGTTCAGCATCTGTTGTGTTTAGCAAAATACCACAACTGAACGCTCCTTTGCAGTATTTTTCACAACAGTGACCGCGTTCGGGGTTACGTATATGCTTGGTGGCAACGAGTCAAATAATGATTTAAAACTTATTGAAACGTTGAGCCTTCTTCTTCTGTAGATTGCAATTCAGATTAGAAATATATTGAACGAATTGCTAATCACATTAATCTTGGAATAACTGATAGGATACGGCAGCTATTTATTCAACGAATTCATTTCTTCTTACGAGGCTCAGTATAACATACGAATCATATTTAAAAGATAACGACACCATTATTAATTAGTTAGCGATGTTCAGGTATTTTACAAAATTTCACGTAACTTTTTTAATCTGTTCACGCTGCATGTTTTATCAGAAACAGAAAAAAAACAGCAAAGCATTTTGAAGGTTGAGTGAATCCTATACAAGATCAATTTGAGAAGGATTTTATGGAGTAAATATGATAAAGTAATTCCTTGTTATTGAAAATGAAGGTTTAAACATAATGTGATGTAATCGAGTATCTGCTTGCATAGTGGTTTATACTGAGAGTTGCGTGCGTGATTTATTTTAAGTGTTATTCAGCATTCATTCTATTTATTTATCGACGTGGTTGTTTTAATCAAATGGTATTCATAATATTTTGGGTCAATTAAATAGAAACAGTTGTGTGGGGTCCTGTCATCTAATTACATCACAAACCACCAAGTATGTAAACTATTCACTTAAAAACCTAATAAGACAACTTTTTCAAATTTTCTAATGTATATTTTGTTTTCAGTAACATTTCTTAATATTACTTCAAACACAGCTAACAAGAATCAGATATTTTTCTAAATTAGGCCTTGATTACTTTAAATTACAGCTTTCTCAAGGTACATAGTTATTCTTTAGGGTCTCCTGCAATACACCGCTATTAGTAAATTTTGGAATTGAAAGAAGGTAACTCGTAACTTCATGCCCGACGACTCCGCTAGAAATAAGAGGAAAAAAAAACTCATGAGCTAAATATCATTACTCATTATGACACTGCTTTATTCTATTCACTGATTCATCCACGAGAGCTTTGTAATACTATATTATGATCGCTTTTAATGGATCCTGTTTTCCATTTGTTTGTTGTTGTTGTTTTTTTTTACAGAAGGCTTTATAATCAAAATACCACGGGCGAACATTTTACACAAAGCACCAACTCAAAAATTATACACAGAACAAAAGTGTGGAAAATGGATAAAAATGCATATCGTAAAAAGTAGATGATTAAAAACTTCAGAACTGGTATATAATAAGGAGCTTATAATACTAGCTGTTACAGAAACCTGAACAACTGTAGAATGAGATGACTGAAAGCCAACTTTAATTACACAATTACAAGGAAAATCAAAGTAACCTGAGAAAAGTTTTTTCCTAAATTTTTTTTTGAGTGGTCATTATAGAATATTTAGCTAAAGTAATTAAAATCATCCATTGTTAACTTTGATTTCTAGGCATCCCACAAGAAAACTTTGCACAGTGATCGTATTATCGGACTGCACGAAAAGTCTTAAAATGCAATTATTCTTGTACCCAAACTCCCTATTTGTTTTGTTGTAGAATTGTGTGTGTAGGAAAATAGCTCTTCCATTTTTAAATTATGAAAAATAACATTAGACGAGAATCATAAGCTTAAATTCGCTTTTGTTTCACCTTTTATTTTTTAATAAATCATACCTACTTCCAAGATTTGAATTAAAAAACATTGACGACATATTTTTGTATAGGGTGAGATTCTCTTGATTGTATTAAAGTTTGTGAACATACCAGTTATTATTTTACTAGATATTTAACTGAAAGTTTCTGCGAAGTTACAACGGTTAAAACTAGGTTTCGATACATATTGGACATAGATAACCAACCTATTGTGTAGCTTTGTGTTTAATGACAAATAAGTTGTTTGCCACTTCAACTTTTTATTTTTTTTGAATAGCACTTCAATAATTTTTTGCATTTTTTAATATAATATTCAGAGTAAGTGTTGGTATTTTGTTAGAATCATGCATGCAATTGATTTTTTCTATGTATTTGAACCTCTAGATGCCATTGTATGTTGAGTTTTGCTCTTATTTTGTGTACGTTGTATCTCACTTTTTATCATTTACTCGATCAGTTGCTGGCTATCATAATAATGATAAAAAAACGTTGAAAGAAAGCAAAATGGAACGATTACTTTATTGGACCGTTTCGTTCTGATGTTACTATCACAGCTAGCTATCAACCACTACTGAAGTGTTAAATTTTTAGGAAGTCGGAGCCTTGCCGTTATCGACAGTGATGACTTAAGAACTAAACCAATAGCGTTTACACACATACATACCGGAGAATTTTTCTCTACATTCGTGTGGCGACTAATAGCGTCTTCCAGACTTGTTTTTCTTCTCAAATTATAGTGTTATAACACACACCAATTTATATGTTGTATTAGCACCCCATTCAAAAGATTTGTTCCTATATCCTTTGTTAGTGTACTTTCTCTGAACATTTATGCCCGCCGATTCACTAAATTTGTAGTGAATTATTTGCTATAACAGTTTTTATAAATTATTATTGTTTTTATCTGTGTATCAGTTTTGCTGAAGATATAACAACTTTGATAGATCTCAGCATTTATTTAATTTCTAAAATCCATATTGTAAGTTAACTCAGTTTTAGGCTATTTGGAATCGTAATACGCAACATAATATAAAATTTATGCAATGACTAGTCTTATTTAAATATATATATATATCTATTTAATAAAACTAGCATTGTTCATAATGTTGATAAATTAATAGACAATTACATGAGATAGTCGTTGAATTGCTTTTCTACATTATAATAAAAAATGTAAAACGAACTCCCAGTGGTCCAGCAGTAAGTTTGGGGAGTTATAATGCTCAAAATAAGTTTTCTATACAGCTCGGATAGTTCATTGTACTTAACAACATATATGCAGCTAAAGCTAGTGCAGGAATCTTTTCCCATTTACTTTCATTATTCGAGAACGTTGTGTATCTAAAAGCCAATCAAATATTATGCATTGCTTTTGACTGACTTGTTAAAGAACGAGTGAGTGAATATAGGGTATAATAGTGAGTTATACTACACCATATTTGCTAAAACTGGCGCCCATGAGGCTTTTCGCCCAATATGACTTTTCAATCCTGCAGAAATACGATGCACGTAGTACTGGTTGAGTGTCAGATATAAAAATACTGTATGGTGTAGCATTACTAATTTATTTATTTTGTGTTTGTATTTCATTGAAGTCGAGGCTATGGAGATTTCCAGAAGGCCTAAATGGTACACATAAATAGCTATGAACAAACGAGATGAAACAGAGTAAAAATAGTCTCGTAAAAGAAAACTTTGATCATAGAAAGTTAGAAGACGTAAAGTCAGTCGTTGTGGACGCGAAAGGCCTAATGGTTAATATGCTTGAATGAAATTAACAGTTTGGAAGAGATAAGGGGAATAATTTATCTACTCAAAGGGTCTTGTAATTGAACCTGTCTGGGGGTACATTGATTAAAGGCAGATGAATATGGGAAGTTCAGGTTGCAACTGCAGCAACTCACCCGACAGTTAAATGAATTGTACACGGATACTATTGTGATAGAAATAGAGAAAAATAGTTTGGCTTGTCTGCTGAATTCTAAAGCTTTTGAATTGGCCTAAGTCGAATTTGGACAAGGAAATGGTGTGTTTGAGATACAACAATGATGTCCACATTGTAAAGACTTTCATACATACGTTTAACTTTTGTGTGTGAAAGTAATTTTAAAAACAAGAATAGTGTGTTCGTTTATCGTCGAATTTTTCGCCAAGTCGCAAACGCGTACTGTAGAATAATCCTAAGTCCAACATAACAACATATTTACAATATTACTTTAAAAAGTAAGTTTCTGACATTGAGATGTTTGTATCAGAAAATTGCTTGAACAACTTTTACAATATCCACGTGCCGTTAGCCAAGTATCATTGCATTACGTGTCCGTAAAGTGGGTTGCCATAAAGGATGAATATCCACACATGCATGGTCACAAGATAAACTTAACGTTTGTCACAGATACAGTCCTGAAGATGTTCAGTCCCAATCACATCCACTATTTCATGAATGTTCAGTGAAAACCGAGAGAACTTTTAAAGAAGCCAGAAGATTAACTTCCTCAATGTTACAGTGACAACTGACCTTTTGACTAATTTGTTTTTAATTTCACGCATGGCTACACGAGGGCTATTTGCGCTAGTCGTCCCTAATTTACTAGTATAAGGCTAGAGGAAAGGCAGCTTGTCATTACCACTCGCCGCCAACTCTAGGGCTATTTTACCAACGGATAGTGGAATTGACCGTCACATATAATATAACGCTCCCACGGATGAAACTGCGAGCATGTTTGCACCGGGAATTCGAATCCGTGATCCTCAAATTATGAGTCGAGTGCCTTAACCACCTAGCCATGCCGAGCTTCCGACCTTTGGAACATCGTGTAATTATAAGAAAAATAGAATAATCGTGCCACTTGTTTCAGTTGACCGTATTCATCCTGTCTCCTCCACCCAAGTGTATAATATAGCTTATTTGTAGGTGGAAAATGTACATTAAAAAGATTGTACGAGTCGAACTTAACACAAAGTGAACGTGTTTACATGTTTGTTTAGAAAATACCTCAAGCGTAGAAACAAATGAGAAAAGTAATCAAAGTTCATCGCCACGTACTTCTTTTGTGTGGAAATTCTTGTGCATTTCCATTAAATTATCTTTAGTTCTATTAAATTTTGTGATGTTAAATTTCTGGAGGCTACGTACCATTTCATCGGCAGAAGAATTGGCGTTTTTCATCGTGGTATGTTTACGTAAATATATCTTGCAAACGTATCACAGTAGTTAGGTTAGGCTTTATTTTTTCGCGAAGAATACTGTTGAAACGAATGTTTAAAAAATTTTAAGAATGTTTTCAAAGAACTCGCGTACTGGTACTTGCATTTGTTCATGCGTATGTAAATTTGAATGTTTTCTTCGTGTAAGTACAATTTTGAAAGCCTACTTCCTATTAAATTAAGGGAAGGGGGTGTATGGTTTGGCTTTCACAGTATTTAAAGCTGATGTATATACATGTCTTAGTATGTTTTTCATAAATTAAGGTCATAAATTTGTTTTACTACACCTCTGGGAAATATTTTTAATGTGTATAAACGTATTAATATCAGTAATCTGAAATTCGGTTAGTTTCATGTTTTACCTTTAGTCCAATCTATCCAAGCTTTGTGTAACAATACAGATCTGTAACAATACACAATGTTTGTACTAAAATAGTTTTACCACTGGTATATTGTTTGGCAAAAATAAAGGGATATATACAATGCGTTGAAACCCTGATTTCCTGTGTACGAAACATATGGTGTGACTTGTGAGCCAAATCCCAGTGGTTTTTTCACTTTTGCAACATTATTAAATGCAGTACTATAAATATGAGAAGGGTTTGTTTTATATAGATAAACCTTTTACATAAGGCTGTTATTTTATTATTTTGTTGAAGATGAAGTAAACAAAAACCGTCTGAGCATAATATAGTTATTTAGATTTAAAGTAATTAAGTGCACAAACGTGGAATGGCTGTAAAACAAATTAGTAAGTGTTAATACCCATAGAAATTTTAGTCATTCCGCGTTTGTACACTTGTTTACTTTAAATATAACTATATTTTGCTTATATATAACAAAATAGTAATAAGCTAATAACATTATTTAACTTGTTTATATAAAACATAAACCATTTTTTGTTAACCTGAAGATGACCTAGGAAGGTCGAAACGTTGTTCTCTGCTTATAAATAAGTGTTAATACCCACACCAACCGTTCTGAGATGCATTTTTATTTCAAGTGGGTTTCTCGTCATCAAGAAATTTCTTTTTCTGTTTATGCATCCGAATCCAATCGTGTGTGTCACGTTCCATTCCGCGGAAATATTGTTTTACTCCACGAGCTTGTTCCCGTTTAGTTTTGGTAAAGAAAAATGAAATACACTCAATATTTTTTATTTATTTGTATACCCTTTGCACCAGGGAACCATATCGATGAATTTATCTCACAACGCCATATTTCGGGGCTAGATTCCTCGTGGTGGATAGAGCAGATAGCCCAGTGTGATTGTGTTACAAAGCAAACGCCTGTACTTGCGCTGTAGCTTTAATAGTGCATAATTGTTTAGCATAGTGACAATACTTTAATGTATGACAGTTCTCTTACAAAACCATCTTTAAAAAATATAGCTACTGGCAGTGTTCTAATAATAATAATAAAAAAGTCAGTGATGTTTTGTTGTTCCAAAGCAAAAAAGTATACAGACTGTCATAAGTTTTCCAGCATATCAGCGATATGCTTTTATCTCATGTTTCTTTATTAAAGAAGAGAATATTGCAATGTGTAGCGAAGGTATTTTTATACAGTTCTGTTGTGAATGTTTTGGGCCCTTTTTGCTGTTGTAGTTTAAAATTTTATGTTCAGAGAAATGTATGTTTTTACACTACACAATATACAAAAGTGTACATTGTATAGTTTGCAACCAAATTACTATAATCCTTTGAAATTTGGAATAAATGCCATTTTAGCTTCGGTTCGTCATGGCCAGGTGTTTGGGACACTCGACTCGTAATCTGAGGGTCGCGTGTTCGAATCCCCATCACACCAGACATGCTCACCTTTCAGTCGTGGAGACGTCATAATGTGCGGTCAATTACACTCTTTATTAGTGAAAGTGTAGCCCAAGAGTTGCCGATGGGTGGTGATGACTAGCTGCCTTCCCTCTAGTCTTACACTACTAAATGAGAGACGACTAGCGCAGATTGCCCGCGTGTAGCCTTGCGCAAAATTGAAAAAAAAAAATTCTAGCCTACTTTCCCAAAGACTGAATGAATGTGCATTGTCTTGAATTTGAAAAGTCATTTTTTGTAACATTCTCTTAAAATCACGCGGTTTTTTTTATATAAATACAGCAGATACAGCTAGGGCTATCTCGTCGTGGTTTAAATTGTCAATATTTAGATAATTAGTTTTTCTCTAGACCTACTAGTTTATATTATAGGAGCCCGGATGTGGGATGTTAATTTGTTTCTGATGATCGCGCGAAGCTATACACAAGGGCTTTTGCACTAGTTAACTTTTGATTAACAGCTATGCCACCAATGCCCATCACTGATTCTTGGGCTACTTCAGTTGAGTTAGTAAGAAGTAACTGTCTCTTTTTTAAACCCTGGCATCCTAATGTCTGTGTGTGTTTTTCGATATACTTGCGTATTGTTTAATAATTCATTTCTAAAACGCGTACCGTTCAGTATCTGGTGATAATTGTCATAAATATAGTAACGCCTGTTGGATTTGAATAGAAACTAAAATAAAGCTACCCAGAATCCGGTCTTTTCGCCTCATATTGTCAAAGTTATCTTATTTTAAATAAATAGTATGTGTTGTTTTAAAACAATGAAAATATTTATTGTTTACACTGGTTAGAGTAAATCAAGCAGTTATTCTCTTGTTATTTGTATGGATATTGTCTTGTTCCAGTGACTGTAACACTTAAGTAATCTTTTCACTTTGAGTGTTATATCACATACTCGTCGTTCACTTTAGATTATTTTATCAATAAAATGTATTTTGATTGTAAGTTCTTCAGTGTAATTTTGTTACTTCTGTATGTACATATAAAAACAATTTCACTTCTAGTTACCAAGTACATTCGAATTGGAATCGGAGATAAAAACGATAACCCACCTTACTTTGACCAAGTTCTGTATGAAGCCGAGGTAAACGAAGATGAAGACATACAGCATACTGTAATTACCGTTACAGCTAAGGACAAGGATGAATGTAAGTACACGTTAATTTGTTTTAATCGTGCAACTTCTGTGGTAAACAAACGTTATATTATAACGTTACAATAACGATGTTAAGTTTTTTTTTTATTATTTATCTTCGCCACTGACAGTGGACAGATATGTCACCCTCGTTCTTGTTTGTTTGTCAGCAAGATTTCTCGAAAGCGGCTGAATATATTTGAACGAGAATTATTATACATTTGAACTATGGCACATTATAGAAGGGATTATTTTTTGTTGGGTCAGAGTCAAAGCAAAACCATTTTAAAATAGGGATCGATTTTACACATTATTTTTGTTCTATTGCTCGGTCAGAAATAAATGGAATGTGATAAATTTAGGTGGACGTGTGTAAAATCTTGGATCATTTTTAGCAGGACAACAAGTAATATTAATAACGATGAACATACGCGCACATTTGCGTATTTTGTGAAAGCTCAATATGACCAGTTTACACTACTTCCGACACGTACCTAAATACCCAACACGTATTACGACTTCCCCTTTCTTGTTTCTTCTGGTACAGTGTGTAAGCAGAGAACATTATTCATATAACATGTTCCAGCTGTCACTGGATTTTAACTTTTATCACTGACCAAAGCCTGTAGATGGAAATAGCAATGCGTGTAGTGTGTTTTAGACTACAAACTTAATTAGAGGTTATCCTCTCAGCATGCAAGAGCTGTTAGTGAGTTCTGCCCTTGATAGCAATTGACAGCGCTTGATAAATGTGCGGTCGACAACAATATTTCAGATCTAATGACTCCAGGGAGTTCCTTGAATGTGTATTGGGTTGACAAAGTCGTATAGTTGACACCATTTTGAAGGAAACGCCAGTGTAAGGTTCCTTGTTATGTGAAATGCTCACTATTCAATAGCCTATGGAAAACGCTATTTTATGAGTGAAGATTCTAGTGACAATAGACTGTATCTTCTAATACTCTTAGTGCAAGTTTACTAGAACATCAATAGCTACCATTAATGGGAAAGTTTCTTGTGGAATTCAAAACAAGTATTGAAAATGATGAAATGCAATTTAATAGTGTCACGTCCTCTTTGTAAGCTATAAAAATAACTTTTGGCCATTAATATTCATCATTGAATAAGGTGGTGAACACACTGGAACTTATCGGCAATAAATATTTTGTTAATCAGCTTGTGGAAGAGACGAACGGATGTAATGTATTCCAGTTACAAGAACCAAAGTAAGAAATTACAGTGAATCAAGGTTCGAGCATGGGAAAACATTATTTGAGACCAAACTTGTGTTGAAGATTGGGTCATCACATGTGACAGTCATGTGCATGTAGAGGTACAGTAGTCGTACGTGAAACAATAGCCATATTGGTTATAAGACAGCCATCCACAATGAAGTTAAGTACTCGCTAACCAATAAAAGTGAATATTAAATGATACCCTAAACCAGGTTAAACTTCCAGAAAACTGAGCATCGAAATTTAATACTGAACATTCAGTTAAAGATTTTAGAAAATAAATTTAGGAAGTTTTTATTCAGGTAGTGTTTGATCACATTAGACATAGTTAAACAAACAAACTTAATTTCATTCATGAACCTTTAACAAAAAAAGCACTATTAAATAATGTAGACAGTAGATTTATTTTGCTAGTAATTATTTAGGTGACCATTTCAATCCAGTTGCTCAAATGACCAGGTTAATGAATGCAGTTTACCTAACCATATATAGTATGGTGTGACATCCTAAATTAATAGTTAACTCAATAAGTAAGCTGTTAGTTAAGGGGAACTATTGTGAAATGATAGTAGTATATTAAAATGGAACTAAGTT
Organism: Tachypleus tridentatus; assembly: GCF_004210375.1. NCBI lineage: Eukaryota > Metazoa > Arthropoda > Merostomata > Xiphosura > Limulidae > Tachypleus > Tachypleus tridentatus. Next base: position 45,347,122 of record NC_134836.1, read on the forward strand.
TCGTTATGATTAAGGCACTCGACTCGTAATCTGAGGGCCGCCCTTTCAGCCATGGGGGGTGTTATAATGTGACGGCCAATCGCACTATTCGTTGGTAAGAGTAACCCAAGAAATGGCGATGGGTGATAAACTTTCTACAAAAGGGATGGCAGCTAGTCATTTAAGTACCAATATCCACTACTTTTTATGAAATAAATCAAAAGCATCATTATACCTTACCAGAATAACAAGTTTTATAAAAAAGATCCCCGCTAAAACTAAATAATAGTAATAGGACCTTATTTTATAATTTTCCCTCCCTAAATCGCTTCATTAACGGAGAAATGGTTCTTTCTTTTTTAATACCCCTCTCCCCACAGAAGCACAACAGTATCTCTGCGAACTTACACTGATAAAAATCGGGTTTCGATACCCGTTGTGGGTAGAGCACAACTCATTGTGTAGCTTCTTGCTTAATTCTAAACAAACTTTTTTAATGTACATTTAAGTTCATCTATTTATTACTATCAGCGAAATTATTTTTTTTACTTTTTTTACAATTGCGGTAAAGTAGATTTAATGCGGAATTACAAAATGTGTCCACCTAGTGGAGAATTATTACAATATTTGCGAATAAAAGTGACTTTCCCTGCTGGAGAATTCAAGCATATTTTATGAATTGAATTGCCCTTGTACGGAGTTGGTTGCATACAAATTTCTAGTAAGTCGATCTTCGTAAGTTACACAATTTTTTTTTTTTTTTTTTACTTCAGTACGAGTATGAAGTTATCAAATACATCTAAATTACGATGACAGAAATTTATCAAACGGAAATAACTTATCACGGAAAAGATCTGAAACTTTGAAAAATAAAATGAGGCGTTAGGATGCAAGTTACAGAAAGATAGACTAGCTCGCCGCGTTATGACGCAAGATCCAGCAAGAAGCTAGGAACAACTCTGAAGTCCAGAAGTACATCAAATTGCTCGCCAAGACGCAGTTAGAAGACGTCAGCAACAGTTTTGTTACAAATAAGCACACACCGTTCAGTTCAAGTTCCTGACCTTACAGTCGCCCCTATGACGGCGTTCGTACTAATATTTTGTATTTGCTAGAAGAAGGACAAGTATTTCGGATACTCTTGTGATGAGATCGTTTTTGTAAAGAAATATCGAAACCATGAACAGAATTGTTTCCCTTAGCGTATACATTCTTTTTCGACTTCATAGCAGGAAAAAAATCCAATTATTTAATGGCTGTCCGTGGACGGTTTTCACTTTCCTTCCGAGGTATATTTATATCAGCTTACTTAGCTACAATATATTGATAATTACGGTACTAGCAACTGTACATTTGATCATGTATTTATTCTGATTCACGCTAGTATATGTTTGTGTATGTTGAGGTGATTTAAGTAAAACATGCGGTTTTAAAGATAGAAGGCCAAAATATTACACTGCGTGTCAACACCCATCGATGATAACATTGTGTGTAAAGGAATGTAAGAACCACAGGTGTCCTCTTTATGACACAGAATATATTTTATAAAACTATAAATAATACATTAAGACGTCGATTTTTATTTTTAAAGAATTATCGTTGTAGAGACGTGGCAGTACATTATGTACGTTATAGTAAAACTTGAATATGCTAATTAAGTCATGTGACAAGCATAAAACTCGTGGTGAAACAGTATATCAAACTAAATTGTGGCATTATTAAGCGTTTAGTTGGTAGTGTGATGCTTTTGTAAATCGATCGCTTTTGAGAATGGTATGTAACAGATCTTCCCATTGCAAAATATTCGTACATCAGTAATGTGGATCAAATTGAAGCACCAGGACTATTTAGAAAGAGACCTGTGCACAAGTCGTAGTCAGTGAGTAAAGTGCGGTGGTTTGTAACTGGTGAAGACCCACGAACATAAAGCTCGGTGGAAAACTGAAGTAGCACAGACTGCTGTCACGACATATCAGGGCAACCTTCGCATAACTGAAACAGCTGGAGAGTGAAACACATTTATGCTAAGAAATACCAAAATAGCAGTCACTTCGTCCATGGATTTTTGTGCTGTCAGGCTGTTGAAGCGGGTGCTGGGGAAACCATCATTCTCTCAGAATGTATGACTTGTGCAAAACTATAAAGGAAACCTTGGTTTGCTTTTATCATGAAAGCTTTGCAACGAAAGCAGTTTTGCACGACTGTTGTCAAATAACAAGTTTATATTCAATGTCCCAAATTGAAAATTAATGTAAATTATAAGAACAGTATACTAAAGGCAAACAAGATTGTTACTGTTTGGAAATGTACATTAACGTATATCATGTTTCAACTTTAAAGATTTAAAAAGGAAAAGAAAATCTAAGTACAGCTTTCACAAAGATGCTGTTTTAACTTTCGAGGTATAGGAACATGTTTTCAGCCTTTGTTTTTCTGCCCAGAGCAGCGACTAACGTATGTAAACAAAACTCCATAAAGTGGTCCCATCACATTTCGAAATCAATTTCAAAATTTATTTATTTTTTCTTATCTGTTAGATACCTAATATGAACCTTTAGTCTACTTTTACCTTTATTTTTCTTTTTTGAATTGTATGTAGTTTCAACATTATTTTTAATTCATCTCGCGAAGTAATTTTAGTACAATGTGTGCGCTTTTTTTTTTTATTGGTGTTTTAAAATATATAAACTAGGTACCGGTAAAAACCCCTTACGTTCCATCCTTGTGAGCAGTGTTGGTTAACCTGTTGTTTACTTTTGCATTTCCAAAAATAATATTTCTAGTATCGCGAAATTGCCACAATATTCAAACACAAAACCTTTTCGGATTTTCCGGTGAGTGAGTTGCTGGTATATAGATAACATTTTACGCGCGTTGTTTCAGGTTTTATTTATATTCTGAAAAGGTTCACGTGAGATTGTTCCATAGAAGAAGCATCTTCAAATACGGTCAAATGGTGTGCACACTGATCCGTGATATTGCTTACAGGTTTGGCCCGCTTGTGCCTGAGTATATGCTGATAACGTTCGAATTTCCAAAACGACCAGTACCTGTTTCGCATGTGGCGACTTTAAAAATTACTTTACACCCATGTTTTATGTATGTTACCATATAAATGTATCTTATCCTGGACATTTAGAAAGGGTACTTTTATTATAAAGCGCTCTCTCTCGCAGAAATGTTGCACTGTATTGTAATAACGTATTGAGAATCATACAAATTCGTGAAAGATCAGTTTATACTTGTACAGACCACTTGTTAACGTGGCTTTCCCTAAATTACCAGCTGGAAAATGTGGTCGTTCATAAAATGTAAAAGATATTTGTAATTATTTTTCCTTGAAAGGTAGCAAATCAATTACTGTATATATTCCAAAGGTAAGTAAGTACTAGTTTCCCAGAAAAAGGGCCGAAGATCCTCTGAACGGGTCACCTATTTTAGTCACTTGCACTGTTTGTCTGTCAGTCAATCAATTCGACATGAATGATGTCATTAAGTGAGCTTAACATTGCAGTTTGAACTGTAGTGACGTCAGTAAGACATACGCACACAATGAATCACGATAAGAATTATGCATCTGTAGGTTACAATACATAATGACATATTAACTTCAAAACAATAAATAAAAATATTTGTTGCTCATAATTTTATTTACTCGTGAAATAGAACATTAGGGACCTCATTTCAAGTACATTTAGTATATACTTTAAGGAAAACCTAACGTCATAAATCGGAAATTGGAGTTTAAACTTTCCATTCACGACATGAATATACTATGTTGTATGTATGTATATTTAAATGTAGCATCGCCCCTAGTGGCACAGTGGTATGTCTGTGGATTTATACTGCTAGAAACCGGGTTTCGATACCAGTGGTGGACCTCTAGAGCACTGATAGTCCTGTGTGTAGTTTTATACATAAAAACGGTGTAGTATCAGATCTTAGGACACATTACTTTAGAGCAGTGGTTCCCAATCTTTTTTATGCCCCACCCCATAAAAAATTTAATATTCTCGCACCCCTTACAGTAATTATTTGAGAATAAAGGCGAAGGTGGCCAAAACATGTTATGGGGTGCGAGCACCTCTGGTTGGGAACCACTGCTTTAGAGTAATGCTAACTAGTGGCTTACACGAAGTTTAGCTTCTAATAGTGAAGCTTGTGAAGCTTGCCTGTTTTGTGATATAGGCTTCTTTTTCGTGCTTTTGTCAACACTGCAATTGTGCTTGTCCTGATAGTTTTCTATATCTGCATGTTACGTGCTTTTGTCAACACTGCAATTGTGCTTGTCCTGATAGTTTTCTATATCTGCATGTTACGTGCTTTTGTCAACACTGCAATTGTGCTTGTCCTGATAGTTTTCTATATCTGCATGTTACGTGCTTTTGTCAACACTGCAATTGTGCTTGTCCTGATAGTTTTCTATATCTGCATGTTACGTGCTTTTGTCAACACTGCAATTGTGCTTGTCCTGATAGTTTTCTATATCTGCATGTTACGTGCTTTTGTCAACACTGCAATTGTGCTTGTCCTGATAGTTTTCTATATCTGCATGTTACGTGCTTTTGTCAACACTGCAATTGTGCTTGTCCTGATAGTTTTCTATATCTGCATGTTACGTGCTTTTGTCAACACTGCAATTGTGCTTGTCCTGATAGTTTTCTATATCTGCATGTTACGTGCTTTTGTCAACACTGCAATTGTGCTTGTCCTGATAGTTTTCTATATCTGCATGTTACGTGCTTTTGTCAACACTGCAATTGTGCTTGTCCTGATAGTTTTCTATATCTGCATGTTACGTGCTTTTGTCAACACTGCAATTGTGCTTGTCCTGATAGTTTTCTATATCTGCATGTTACGTGCTTATGACGTGAAGATTGTTCTGCATACTGATAACGATTTAGATTTCTTTGTTTCCAAGATTTAAAAAAAAAAAAATTCTAGCCAAAGCGTAAGTGCCTTTTCATTTTTGTTCATACACGTTAAATCAGTGATGGTATCGCATATCCAAATGACTCTTGACAGATTCTGTTGTAGTTTTGGTGAGATGTATGGTGTCGTCGTCTCTTGAATATTTTGTTACGCTTTTATTTAAAGAAGCCGAGTTCAAAAGGATAGCATAGGCAAAATTTGTAAGACCATATTTGAACAGATATGAACTTGCATTTTTAATTTAACTAGTTTAGCCTTTTGTTCGAAGGTGTAGTTTGACAACAAAAAAAAAAATCGTAACACTGAAAACCACGACATAAAATATTAAAAATACCAGCTGCATTGAAGTTATTAAGTGATTTGATTTTTTAATGCAAGTCAACTATATTTTCATTGTCCATGTGTGATATAACTCCTAAGCTTCTAGTCTCACCGACTTCTAAATGGTACCAGTGGAATGATCTCGGTCTTTATGTTTGCACTAGTGTATAACTTTTCATCTAACTTCTTAAGAGAAGCCGAGTAATTTGCGAAAATAAAACTCCTCGAAAGCGGACCTCATGTTTGTCATTGATTTACATCAGAACACGTAAATAAGTAGGCCTACTAATTAACATTTGTAACTAGTTTACAGAAATTTGGTACTATAGCGGTAGACCGCTAAACTGTATGGTGCAAAACAGTATTTGAATAATTCCATTAGCTTACAACGGACTTGTAATTAGTATTTATTTTTAACATATCCAGAGATCTTTGTTTTGTCGATTTTTTCTCGTGACTGGTGTGTTTTTTATATATTTCGAAATGTTTAACCCCTGGGGATACAATAACATATCATAGCTGTATAAACAAATATACCATTTGATAGGTTTTTAATGTTTTGACTTTCTGGCAACTTCTTGTCAGCACACACTACCTCATTTTCATTTAACTGGGTGGAATTTCTTTAATGGAGAAATTTATATTCTTCAAACTGTTATCACAGTCGTAGCTTTATTTAAAAGGCCCATCAAAAGATGAAAACAAGAGTGACCATGTCATACAAATTATTTTGTCTAGGTTGAGACAAATAATATTTTAGACTAATAAAGTTTAACTGCCATATATTTGTTATTCGTTCAGATATATATTATATGTTCTTAACCTTAAAATATAAAACTGTGACAGCCGAAATATGCGTTACGACAACAGGTTTAAGTCGCAACTGAATGTAATTGCAAATACTCTCGGCTAATTTTCAGGTGGATTGAATATGCTTGAAACAAATAACTGTGGATGAATAAATAACCGAATAGTATTGATTGTTGTTAAATGCGTTTACTCAACCAGATGTTCCACTAATTTTGAATATTTAACTTTCAATCAGTTTAAGTTAACAATTTAAAAAATATCGAATGAATTACTTGATCACATGAAGTGTTAATTTACATGTATACGCATATTAAGAGTATGAAGATATAACTTAATTACAAAACCGATTTTTAAAACCAACATAATTCATATTTGATTTCAAACTGTAGCTTCGAGAATAAGATATGAAATAACCCAAGGAAACATAGGCGGAGCATTCGCCGTAAAGAACGAGACGGGGGCCATCTATGTGGCTGGCCCTCTAGACTATGAAACCCGCAACAAGGTAAGGCATCAACTTACCACGTTGTCAAATTGAGGAGCTTTGTTTGTTGGAAAGTGTTGGTATCGGCAATAAATTTATGGAAACTTCTGTCGTTGTTGTTGTTTTTAACGATTTTATTAACAACCTAGTTATGTCTGTGTAGAAACTTGCAATTACAAGTGTATTTTGTGAGGCATAGAAACTCCATAAGTTATTTTTAAAACAAAATTACAATTTGGCAGTAATTAAGTTTCCTTTCGAATCAGTTTAATGTCTTATTTAAAATGTACATATTTTACTTTAATCTGTGTAATATAATGTAGATTTAAAAAAAAATTAAAGCATATGTTATTACAAAATCACCCAACTTTGATTTACTTTAAATCAAGATGTTTTCGTAAATCAATAATGCTTAACCCGTACATAAAAAATGGAATTTAGGCGATTGATAATTAAACTTAATGTTCAATTATACAACATGCATTGTACTGTGAGAAGTAGTGAATGTTTTATGAGATTGATTATCATTATTTTATGTTTAATCAAAATATTTTTTGTTTAGAAGCATTTAGAGTTATCGTTTTATAGGATTACACTACTCTATTAACGACTTAAGTCAAGATTAAAAGCAAAAAGGGAGAAAACTATCTATATTCAAATCTTCAGTTTTTACAAATGTTTGGGATTGTATTTATATTTTTCTTTCTGTTTGTCTAAAAACTGTGTGTGTGTGATATTTGAAATTCAAATACAGGTCATTTCACGTGTTAACGACGTACCAAAGATTGTTTCAATTTGTTTCTAATTAGCAAGAATTCAATATTTCAGTAGTTCATGAGGTTTCGATAGAAGGAAGAACGTTGTATGTAATTTTGAACAATTATAGTTATTAAGATCCCTAATGGCGTTATACAATGGTGATTAACCATACGAGGTTTCAGATGTTCTTCCCCCATCCCTTCAATAAAAACAAAACATTAGGAATTGATACGATGTGAAAAGAGCCATCTGGTAATTTTGATAATTGCAGAGATTGAAAATTTTTCTCCATACATAAAAACTCAACTTTAACTCTTGCCTGCCGGTTTAACTTTGGCCGTTGTATTTCATACAGATGTAATTATGTTGATGGGTAGTAAAATTAGGGTGTTTAACTGTGTGCAAAAAAGTTGTGAAAATTAATAACCACGTGTATTTAGAACGTCGTGAAATATTAATTAAACAGTTAAATGTTTCATACAGAGATTACAGCGGAAAGAAATACTTAGAAAATACTACCTTGATCTTTCATAACGATTAGTTGGTAGGACAAGTTTTAGCTCAATCACCGCATAACGAATTTTTTATCGTTGATATTTTTAATTTAAAGCCGAAGATTGATATATATATCATGTTGTTGTTTTTGTTTTACAAATTTTGCTACAAATAATTGCTTCAACTAGTAGGTAATCAGTTATAAATTTACGAAATTCATTGTCGTTAACCCGTTATTTTCTATTCGATATAGTCGTTTTCAAGTCACTTGGAATAGCACCGAAATTTTAAAAAAATGAAAATAAGGGAATATTGTACTCCTGCATAAAAAAATGTTTGCCTGCGATTTTCTTCAATAGTTAGGTAGTGAAAACCTCCCTAATAACATGTTTCCTGCGATTAAATGACACAAACGGGAAAAACGAAAGTGTGGTAGGCGTTTTGACTTGCACTGCTTTCAGATACAAGACGTAAAATTGGTTTTAGGGTGTTTTTAAAGGGAGCTTTTTTTTTTATTGTAATATTTAAAACGTTACTGTAGTGCAGCGTAGGAACATTTATTTCAGAGAATAGTTTGAAAATTACCGAAGCAAAATTTCACCATATAACCTTCCGTGTAATAAAATAAATTTGAATAACAAGTCACTTTCGAAGGTTCCTATGATGGGGAACTAAAGGAAGTTTCAATAGCACGCAGACTGGGGCATAATTTCACGCAGATATTTAAATGTTTACATAGACGATTTTTGTTTTCTAAAAAGCAGCTTTCCCACCATATGACAAGGAAGGTAAGTAATGATACTTTTCACCATGTTACTATGCATTTCTAAACTTGTTTTATTAGAAATGAGGCGCGAATTTGTGTTTGAGAACACTTTGTGGGTTTATCTGTGACAGTTCTCAAACTCGGTTTGTTTTTTACGTAATAGTGACGTTTCATTCTGTAGTACGAGCTGCGATTGGTTGCGTCTGATAATCTAAACGAGAACCACACGACGGTTGTTATCTACGTCAAGGACGTGAACGATAACCCGCCAGTGTTTGACCGCCCCACGTACGAGACCCAAATCACAGAAGAAGATGACAGAAACCTTCCCAAGCGTGTGCTACAGGTCAACCTACAAACGTTTATAAATTGGTGTATATATTTTTTTTTATTGTACCCTTTTTTAGTTCTCGTACTGCAAGGTACATTCTGATGCAGCCCGTCTCGAGGGAACGATTTTGTTCTTTGTGTTGATTCACATAAATTTTTTTTTGTTGTTCTTGTCGTTTGTGTTTATTTTTTTTTAGTTTGTGCGGCTGAGGCCGTGCAGCATACAAAGCATGTGACGATTTTTTTTTAATCTCTCGTGTCTAGATTTTTTTTTATTATTTGGCTCGTATTTTGCATGGTTTGTTTTTTTCATGTAGTACAATCTTACCCTGGTGGCTTCAGACACCTTACGTGAAAACAGTACGACAGTTATTATTCGGATTAAAGACATCAATGACTTGCCTCCAGTGTTTGAACGATCTTCTTATGAGACCACAATACTGGAAGAGCAGGATCACAATTTACCTAAGAAAATCCTCAAGGTAGACACTGATGTTAAATTTAAGAACAGAATTTGGTATGTAGGAAGAAGTATTGGCAGGTTACGGTATTAAGTATAACTAATATAAAGGTGAAAGAATCAGTTCTGATTAAAATTAAATTTTATTGGCAAAAACCATTTATTTGTATTATTAGACACAGGTATAAGTTTTGTTTTTTGTAAAATTGGGATGAAATTTCTAACTAATCATTATCCTAATATAACACGTTCCATCCTTGTAACTCTTTTTTTGAAATTACAAATATTATTTCGTGCATGATTTATTCAATGAGTTGTTTTTATTCTTTCTTATTGTAAATTTGTAGGAATGAAAATATTTTTCATGCATTATGTATAATTCAAAGTACAACTTTTTGCAATACTCGTAAATGTGTGAAAATTCAATATATAATAGTAAGGAAGTTTATTGCACTGTAAATAAAAGTACCGTGTATGTTAATTGTAATAACTTTTATTTTAGGAAACAAATTATTATTAAATGTTTTATTTCAGTTTGTTTTATATTCATGATAAATTACAATATTATACTTTTTTAGTCAAAGTACTATACTGAGAATAATGCCTCTTCTATAAATGGATATTACTGTAACATTTTTTTATTTGGTAATTTCTCTAGGTCACAGCCACAGATGGGGATAGAGATCGCCGTCCTGACATTGTTTATTTCCTGACTGGTCAAGGAATTGATGATGATGAGCCATCTAATAGCAAGTTTGCCATAAATTCAACCACTGGAGAAATTTATGTGTTGAAACCATTAGACCGAGACTTGCCCGATGGCCGGTCCCAGTGGCGTTTCACGGTGTTTGCAGAAGATGAAGGTGGTAACGGGTTGGTGGGCTATGCTGACGTTCTTGTCAACCTAAAAGATGTGAACGACAACCCTCCATTTTTCCCTAATGCTATCTACACTGGCAATGTAACAGAAAATGGGACTGCTGGTATTTTTCTTTTTTATCATCTATCTGTATTGATCATTCTTACTTTGATTTTTCTTATCATTGTTTACACACCATTCTTTTATTAACCTTACAATAAGTTTTTTCCTGTATTGGGATGTAATAGGTTTATGGTAAAACAAAAATTATTTGTTTACTTAACTTTGTGAAAATTTTAGGTTGTGCAAATCAGTTTTATATAAATAGGTTCAGGGATAGAGGTGTATATGTTGGTTTAATTAGTTGTTGTTTTTCCCATAACTTTATCCTTAATATGATTAGTTACCTAATGCTTGAATGTATTTATCATTTTGGTGCACTTTATCAATCAAATGGTTTTGGCACTTTAAATTTTATTTTTAAATTACTTAGTCATAATAAGAACATTTAGCTAACCAAGCAACTGTTTCTATTTATTGACATAAAGATAAGTTTTTATCTCGTTTGAATATTATGCGTGTTATTTAGTTGTTTCTTGGTCCTAGAATGATAAATTGGCTTACAAAGCAACTAGTTCTCTCATAATTTAGCAAGCTAAATAGAATTTTTAACTATGAAATCATGTGAACTACTGGAAAGACATGAATGAAACTGTGTTGAAATTTAGTCATGTATGTGTGTAGAGAGAAAGCTTCTGAAGATGGTGGCAATAGGCTGTGTTGATGATGTTTCTCTCTTTTGGGGATTTTTTTCTAGGAATGACAGTGATGACAATGACAGCCACAGATTATGATGACCCTGAAGAGGCAAGCAATGCAAGACTCACCTATTCGATCGAGCAAAATCAAGTTAATGAACAAGGAGAACTGATTTTTAGCATAGAGCCAGAAAGTGGAGTGATCTCAACTGCTGTGTGTTGCCTTGACAGAGAAACTAATCCAGAATACACTATTAAAGTTGTTGCTACAGATGGAGGAGGTTTAAAAGGTAACGAAATAGTTTATAAACAATGTTTTTATCACTTACATTATCCTAGTACAAAAACATTACTTATAATAATATTACTTTGTACAAGTGTTATTTCATGATCCCACACTTTAATACTGTCCATAACATGCATACTTAAAGTGTCTTTATAAATACAGCTGAACTACTGATATTATACTTCATTAATTCTTATCAGAAAGTTAATAACATTTGTTTCTTTACTTCTACTTAGGTACTGGCACAGCAACCATTAAGATAAAGGACATCAATGACATGCCTCCAGAGTTTACCAAAAAAAACTGGTATGTTCCTGTTGATGAAACAGAAGGTGACAATATTCCAGAGACTCCAATTCTTGTGGTTTCTGTCAATGATAAAGACTTGTTAGAAACCAATCGTTTCAGTTACAAGGTGATTGATGATGCTTTTGGCTCAGACAGATTTACGATGGTAACTAATTCTGATGGCACAGGCTCACTAAAAGTGGCAAAGGTATGAAGTTTCAAATTAAACTTTTGTTGTATTTAAAGTATTTTGAAAGTGTCATGCATCAGCATATTAATTCATCTACTATTGAAACAACTAATTTTGTAGATTTTCTGTAAGAGGGCTGTTCAAAAAATACGTGGACTGTTTGAGTTGCGTGGCTCCAGTTGGTTCCAGGGGAATCCGCTAGGTTTGCACAGATCAGCTGATTACAACGCCATTTCCCGATTGCAGATATCTTCATTTGTGTATTAGCTACGCGGTTTTAAGTGAAGTGAGATTTTATCGTTTGGCAGATTTCAGAATGAATGACCTGAAGGAGCAACGACTTGCTGTGAAATTTTGTGTTAAACTTGGAACATCTGCGACTGAAACTTTTGCTATGCTTAACACTGCTTACGGTGATATTGCTGTGAAGCGTACGGCATGTTTCAAGTGGCATGAACATTTTAAGGATGGTCGACAGTCCATTGAAGATGATGAGCGTCCTGGACGTCCTTCCACGTCAACTGACAACCCACACGTCGACAAAATCAACACCCTGGTGCGGCAAATCGACGTCTGACTGTCAGGAGCTTGCTGAAGAGTGTGGGATATCAGTTGGATCTTGTTACGAGATTTTGACCGAAAAATTGAAGATGCACCGCATTGCTGCGAAATTTGTGCCTCAGAACTCGTGAGTTTTTGGCCAAACACTCGATCACTATTCTTCCCCACCCCCCAACTCAACTGACCTTGCTCCTTGCGATTTTTTCTTGTTCCCCAAACTCAAAAGACCCTTGAAAGGAAGAAGATTTGAGACGATTCCTGAGATTAAGGCAAATGCGACGAAGGAGCTGGAGGACATTACAAAAGAAGCGTACCAGGACTGTTTCAACAAGTGGAAACACCATTGGGATAAGTGTGTGCATTGGGGAGGAGAGTACTTTGAAGGGGTCCCAGACCTGTAACTTCTAAATAAAGTACATTTTGTTTTATGACGTGAGTCCGTGTATTTTTTGAACAGACCTCGTATAATGTAGCTAGCTTATCATTGTAGCAGAATTGGAATAGTTTTCAGTTTTGAATTAACTCTAATTATTTAAATATGGAAAAATTTAAACAGAACTTGAAAAAAAAGTGGAAAGTAATTACTGAATTAAAACTTTAATCTTGTGAATTACAATTTCGTGTAAAGTTGATAATGTAAAATTTTTTTTCATTTTAAATAGAATTCTATTATTTATAAAGAATAGATATTTGAAGTAATTTGCCTAATGGCTTTCAGCCTTTAGATTACGAAGACATGCAACAGAGGTTTGGCTTTAATATAACCATTCAAGTTAGTGACCATGGAGGAGAGTCCTCTGAACCTAATCACCTAGATTATGCCAAGGTTCAAGTTAGGCTTAAGGACATAAATGACAATAAACCAGAATTTGAGCGATCTAATATTGAAGTTTCGGTACCTGAGGATGCAGAAGTTGGTCGCACATTGGCATCATTTACTGCTACTGATGCTGACCAGGGTGGGCGATCTCATGTCAGGTTAGTTTTATTTTATATATTTTTAAGACATGTAGTTATGGATCCCATTTGCTGGTCAGGAAGTGCTAGGGAAGGGCTTTTAAATTTGTTTAATTTCTAGCACAGGACATATCAGCAAATTTACATTTCCCAGACAAACTGAGAAAAGCCAGTAAACTGTGATTCACTAATGTTTCTAAGATTTGAATGATAAAAAATTACTTATTAGTGAAGAAAAAGACAAGGTTAAGTCTGACACGTGTGGCACATCAATATGCATATTGTATGCTTTAACATTTTCTCTACATTAGTCCTTTTGTTCACTGTTAAATGTCGTATTATGAAGGCAACTGTAATAGATTACACAAACAGTAGCAATGTTCCTGCATAAATGGGATTCAAGGGCATCATCTCATCTTCCTAAAATTTGGACATGAAGAATAATTTTTTAGGCCTAAAAGCCCTTAACAAATTACTGTCAAGAGATAAGATGGTTCCATTAAGCAAATTATTCGTAATTTTAAAAATGTTTACTACATTAATAAAACGGTGACCATGTCAATAGTCACAGAAGAAATGTAATACTCTGGATATATGTCACCGACCTATTTTACGTATCAAATATTTAAAATGTATCAAACTAAAGGAACTAGTTCATTTCTGTAAAGCTTAACTTACAGTTAGAGAACAAATCTTTATCATTTTCATATCTGTACCTACATGTATTCAATTAAAAAAAATTATTCAGTGGTGATTTGAAGGTAAGATTGAAAGAAAAATCATCATATTAAAAATATTGAAATTCAGAATGAATCATTAAGACTAATAATAGGGCACAAGTAACATTTTATTATAATACAATGATATGTTGTTCACAAATCCTTGTAAAAACAGTTGAACTTGAAGCAGTGAATAATTGAATATTTCATATTTACCTAATACTGTTTATTTTAATTCTTCACATGTCAGATGTAAATTTAAAGTTTGTAAAGTAACAAACAAAATGCGAGAGCTAGTAATGGGTAAAGACCAAAGCTGAAGAAGAGTATGTGCAGTTTCACTGAATTATATTCATAATTTTGGTATTGTTTTGCAACTTACCTTTTCAGACCATGGTGCACTCTTGAGTTTGAGATATTAAATACTGTACAAATTTTGTAGTGCTAATGTGATCGAGTGCAGGTGATGTTTGTTATGTCTAAATTCAAGGGCCAATACTGGAATAAATAGTAAAAACTTTACTGTGAGCAGTTTTTAGTTAATGTAATAAGCAACATTATGCAAGAACAAAATGAAAAACAACTTGACATGCATATGATGTGATACTGTAACGTAACAAGGCTGTCAATAATGAATGTATTTATGTAGAGCAACATCTGTGTCTGTGCCAGTTATTGTATAGCCTCTGCCAATTATATTGTACATTGTGATGTAGTAATTACATTGTAACAATAAAAATTCTGAATGTTTTATTAGCATTTAAAATTTCTTGTATAAAGAGTCGTATGTATCATTTTCATTTTTTAGTGTAATATGTTTAAATATACAATCACATTAATTCAAACATTTAAATACTTTGGATGCAGATTAACTCAATGTGCAGAAGTTCAGAGCACATGAAAATAATACATGTTCTGAATCAGCAGATATTTTTTTAAAGTTTACAGCTTGTTTAATAATATATAAGTTTATTGCAGTGTACTTCATTAGAGTATTTCTTCTGTGTATATATAAAGTTGAAACGTAATAACCACATCTGTAGTATTGTGTATGCTGTAGTAATGGTTTCATGATTGAAGTTAGAAACTGATCAGTGTGCACTGTCATAAACAAATGAATAAATTGTCTTTATGTATGTTTTGATAAAGTAGCAATAATTTGAGAATGGTGTCAACAATTGTATTGAAATCTTACAAGGTGACATTTAAGCAAGCTATGAATCTTAATATACAACTTGTCATGGTTTATTAAACAGTGCAAGTTCATGTGTTGTTATAGATAATTCAATAGTACATTAGAAGTATTGATCAAATGGTCAAGGAATTATAGATGGAACAAGGATGCCTTTCACATAAATTGGGAAATTTTATTCTGTCCGAAGTGTTTAAATCATCTATAATGGTTACATTCTGTTCCTAAATAATTATTTACAATATTTCTTGGGAATAAGGCATGTTCTATACATCTATTTTGAGTAAATATGCTTTAATTTCTTGAAGACACAATTTAAGTGTTGAATTTAATGTTATATAAAAATAAGTTCTATTATCATAATTCTTTCATGTTTGTGTAGCTACATTTTATTTTCATAAATGTACACATTTTTCTACACCAGTTATACCATTGATCGATCATCTGACAAGAGAAGGCAATTTAGAATAGGCAAAGATGGAGTAGTCAGCATCCAAAGAAAACTTGACCGAGAAGATACACCAAGACATCAAGTGAAAATTCTTGCCATTGACGATGGTAAGTTGGTTTTAATATTGAACATATTAAACCAAAATGAATTCATATTTTCTTAACAAAGAATAGAATTGTTCAAAAGTGGTAAAACTCTTAAACCTCATGATTACTGATCAAAATGAATAGACTTAAATTGTAAAATGTGTAACATTGGAAGTTTTTCACTTTTTAGATGTAATTGTTTTTGTTTTCCTTATAGCAATCTTATAGTAATCATTCTAGAGTAATTGCACATCTATTTGTAGCATTGCATGAACAGCTCTTGATTGGTTTACTGTAAAATATCATTACTTTCTTTAAAAGTCTAAAATAAAGGGGTAATGGGGAATTGCATTTAAACAGATATTTGGGCACACAAATATTTATACCTGTACTTCTATGGTATACAATAGAATTATTTTCCATTACATAGAATTGTGTTAAGTTCATGTTAAAATTTTGTAGTTTTCAAATGCAGTCACAGTTTTCAATTAAGAATTGTTATTCTTATGTGGTGAATGATTTATTACAAAATATTTCTTTCTTTAGGTGAACCCCCTTTAACAGCTACTGCTACTCTGACAGTTGTGGTCAGTGATATCAATGACAATGCTCCTCGCTTTCTCAAGGACTATCGTCCAGTTATAATGGAAAATACTAGACCTCCTCAGAAGGTGGAAGAAATCCAAGCTACTGATGATGATGATCGCTCTAAAGGCAACGGTCCGCCCTTTACTTTTCGTATGGATCCCGAAGCTCCAGAAGTTATAAGAGAATTCTTTAAGGTTGAACATCAGCCTGGTTAGTGCTTTTGTAATGTATCCTAGCTTTAGTGACAGGTATTAATTAGTTGGCTACTTGCATCTTTAAGGAGTGACATAAATATCAAACAGATGTGGGAATTTCATTTAATAATAATGCATCTTATTTCATAAATGTGATACATTGTTAGATATGTGAATAGTTGGTGTTATAAGTTAATCCTTTTCTAATTATGAAAGCTAGTTTTAACTATTTGAAAATAGTATGATTTTTCCTGTAGTGTTTCTCAATTAACTAAAGACAAAGTTTCAAATTTTTAAAGAAAATTACTTAATTATTTACAAAGTTACCAAAAATATGTACAACTTCTTTTAGAGGGAGCAAATGGTGATGGTATGGCAATAGTCACAGCACACGTGGAATTTGATCGAGAAGAAAAGAAGGAATATCATGTGCCAATTGTAATCAAGGATAGTGGGGTGCCACAGAAAACTGGAACAAGTACATTGACCGTAATTATTGGAGATGAAAATGATAACTTAATGCTTCCTGGTCACAAGGATATTTTTGTATACAATTTCAAAGGTTAGTCTTTGTATAAAATAGGTGTTTAAAATAGCACAATATTTTTGATAAAACTTTATACCAGAACATTTGTCTGGTACTAACCAAAAGTACCTTTTGTGATTATTTACTTTATGTGGGCAAAATTACATTTTCTATACAAAACCTAATGGTAATAATTTTGTACAACCATGAAATGGTGAGATGGAACTAAGATAGTTTTTCTAATAAGCATATTAATGACCATCAAGTACACTAAATGTTGCTGTTTTATTGTATCATAATCTTGAAAATGATACTTTTTAGGTACAACTCCTCCAACACCAGTGGGAAGAGTTCATGTTGAAGATTTGGATGACTGGGACCTTCCTGATAAGATGTTTTCCTGGGAGAATAATGTTCCTCACCCTAACTTTGAACTTGACCAACACTCAGGCATTATAACAATGAAAAATGTTACATCAGGAGGCAGCTTCCTCCTTAGTTTCAGCGTGTTTGACCGAAAACACACGAAAGAAGTAAAAGCCACCGTTAATGTTACTGTTCAGGAAATTCCTGAAGAGGCTATATATAACTCTGGGTCTGTTAGGATCCATGGTATGAAAATAGATTATGGTTATTCATAACCCATCATAGGTAGTTTAACTTGAATTAATTAATTAGAATTAAGTTGTAACATTGACACTTAATCATAACCAAGTCTCAGATTATCAGTAATGTGCAAACTATGTCCATTGCATATGCTGTATGGTATTTTGCAGTCTGTTTTTTTTTTCTTCCACTTGCACACTGACAATATTTCAATTTCTGGCAAAAATATGACATTTATATTTTAATGCTTAAATTTTTATGATAATATATCTTTTGTGTGATTTCAATTTTACCTTTGATAATTTTTCTGTACCCGTTATTTAATGGAACAAGAAAATAGCATAATTATAAAAGTACAGTATAATAAATGTTTACAATGGTAATATGTTACACAAAATCAGTTTCTACTAAACTTTGTTTTATTTAGGTACCTCGGCTGAAGATTTTGTCAGAACTTTAAGTAGGAAGGGTCATTCCACGGTGATCAGTAAATATAACAAATTCAGAGATGTCATAGCTGAACTGTTAGAAACAGATAGAGAAAATGTAGATATATTTACTGTGTACCCCAAACAAGAAAGGCCTCCAATTACCGATGTTAGATTTTCTGCTCATGGCTCCCCCTATTATAAAGCTAGCATGTTAGATGGTGCTGTTTCTCTAAATCGAGGGCTGGTGAGTTCAAAACGTTTTGTTTGTTTTTTTAGTACAAATGCAGTACTAAGATAAATTTCTTAGAATTTCTTTAAACATGTATATTATCACAAAATGTTGGCTAACTCTCTCACTTGTATATTATCACAAAATGTTGGCTAACTCTCTCACTTTTATTTTTTCATTATGTATTTCATAGTGCATGTTAGATTTCAAACTTAATTTTTTCTGTAGAATATGTTTCAAAATATGCAATAACTTTTGTGGGAGGTTTTGTCTTCATTTGTGAAATTTGTTACCTCTCAATTCACCAGGATACAACTTTGGAGTTATTTGATGTAAACAAATTTGTGTACAGGTGTAGCTACATTGGTGTGATGACATGTGTAGCTTTTTATACATAGAGTATACAGACATTGTGTAATTTATTGAACTGAAATATATGGTTATCTTTAATTTCAAAGTTGCTGGCTGTTATTTTTTGTATTTTTGTGTAAATTTGGTGTGAGAGAATGAGTGAATCTGTGTATTATATAAATATTAAAGGAAGGTATTCTAGACAAATGAACACCCAACTGATAAGAACGTCCTGTGACAAATCAAGTCAAGATGAGCAGTGTTGAGGAATTAAAGTTTAATGATTATGGCTAGGTTCCACATTTTTTATAATGATGTAGATTTGAAGATTTATGTGTATGTATTTGACATATTTTGAATAACTTGACTATATGTTTGTATTTGTGATTCCCATGAATCCTTACTTCTGCCAGTTATCCAGATGAAGTTGGTCCATTGAATGTGAAACATGCATTTCATAAGACATCTTCTGTAATCTGCTGGTATATTTGTCCTACTCCAAGTTTTTCCACTATTACTGGCATTTCGCTTACAGGTCTAGATCTGTATTAACTTGACCTAGCATGGCCAGATGGTTAGGGTGCTTGAATTGTTATCTAAGAGTTGCGGGTTCCAATCCTCACCGTACGAAACGTGTCAACATTTTTAGCCTTGAGGGTGTTATAATGTGATAATCAACCATACTGTTAGTTGGTAAAAGAGTAGCCCAATAGTTGGCAGTGGGTGGTGCTGCTGCTAAATTAGGGGCAACTACTGCAGATAGCTTTCTTGTAGCTTTGCACATAATTCAAAAACAAACAAATCAAATGTTTTACTTTACGTGCAGATATTTCTTATTAAAAATCCTGTATGTGATTGCTTCTCTAAATCTGGTGAAAATAGCACCTTTTTAAAAAAAATAAACTTTGTATATGTTAAATAGATAGGAAATTATTGTTCTTTAATGTGTTTTATGAACATAGTTAAACATTGTTTAACTGACATACCCTTTGAACAAGGACATATTGTTAGAATTCTTTCAAAGCTATCCAAAATTGATGGTTTTGTCTAGATTGGTTATGCATAAGTACTTTCTTATTCAATTGAATAGCATATCAGCAGGTTGTTCCAGTGAAGAGAGAGAGCCATGATGAGAAAATGCTATAAAGAGTGTCTTTCAATACCAAAGATTCAAGTGAAATAACTGTTTTATACTTTTTTTAGACATTTAAGTCACATGAAAAGTTGCTCCCAAATGCAAAATGTGCAGTATTCTGCAAAACGTTCCTATGCTGGTGTCAGTTGTCATATTTTCTGTATTGAAATTTCCAGCTTAAATAAATAAAGATTATTTTCCAACAATATGATTATTTGTATGAAATCAAAATCATGATATGTATGATTGTTATTACCTCAGATTGAGAAGAAAGTTGGTATCAACATCACCATGGTGGGAATTGATGAGTGTTTGATTGAAAATCTGAACTGTGAGGATAGCTGCACCAATAAGCTGATAGTGGAGCGCCAGCCAATTGTTGTAAATGCCAATAGGACTTCCTTTGTTGGTGTAAACAGCTGGATTAAACCAATGTGTGTATGTGGTGCAAGAGATTTCTCTGAAGAAGAGTCATGTAGACAAAGACCACTTCCTTGTTTCAACAATGGTAGATGTAGTGAGGGTTCAAATGGAGTCAAGTAAGAATAAACTTCAGTGTAGTAATGGATAAATATTAATGTGTTATGAATTTTAAATAAGTGAATGTGGTACGAGTTAAATGATTACATAATTGTTAATTAGTATCTCAAAAATATTTGAATACTTTAAAATATTTTGAAGTGGAATGAACAATGTTTTTTATAATATTCTGTTTTAAAGCAATTACTTTACACACAATAATAACAATAATTATTTTTGTTCAGATGTAATTGTACTGGACAATTCGATGGACCTCAGTGTCAGATCACAACACGTTCGTTCAATGGTAGAGGGTGGGCGTGGTTTCCAGCCTTGCAACAGTGTGAGAATTCTCATCTCAGTTTAGAGTTCATGACTCTGAAACCCAATGGTCTACTGCTTTACAATGGACCTATCACTAACCCAGAACCCCGAGAAATTGGTATACAGGATTTCTTGTCTGTAGAACTTCAAGATGGGAGGCCTAGGCTCTTGGTGGATTTTGGATCAGGGACAGCAGAGGTTAGAGTGAACACCAAAAGAACCCTAAACGATGGAGAATGGCATAAGTTAAACATATTCTGGGATAGAGAAGTAAGTAATTTTTTTCTTTTTATTAGGCATGCATAAAAACTTGGAAAAAATATTACTCATGAAACTATTATTCATCAGTCTATAACAAGCAACTACCTATTTGCTCTTGTATAATTTTTTGTTGCCTAAAAATTGACACGTATATTCCAATACTGCAAACCATTTGTTAGGAGAAAACAAATTTAGGTGTCTCAAAAACTGCTTCAGAAGGATGCAATATGCCTTATTATTGTAAGTGAATATATCAAATTTTGTTCATAAATAAAACTAAACTACTGCAATAACCTTTCTACTGAAGAGTGAAAATTAATTTTGTCAACATCCCACACACTGAAATGTATCTTATTCAGATCACTAATCTCATAATGTTAGATGTTAGAGAAAAAAGAGAAATAAAAGCTGTTCTAATTTGCAGTAAAAACAATACAGTTTACACACAGTTGTTCAAGCAGTTTGGTAATAAATCTTCAACCACTACTCTATTTGCAGTACCTCAACCAGCCTGAGAGCCCTGTTACTGGGCAAGAAACCTTTGTATGGGAAATATGGTGTGGTTGATGTATGATGTTACTCTTATTCTTATCATTACTAATACATCTGTTTACATCCTGGTCACTTGACACATTCTGTGATTGCCAGTCCTTCAGAATGTTGAGGAAGTTAAGTCAGACAAAATAATGACAATGTGTAACTTGAAGTAAAAAATATTTTCCTCAATTCCGATGTGTAATAATGTGTATAAGATTAGTATAAATTATGCTTCACCTTGTTCTAGTTCACAAGAAAACTGCTTTTGTCTCAATTATGACTGTTTATCATATCCCAGCTGTCCTAAAGAACATTAATACTGTAGAAAAGGCTTCAGGAGTACTTGATATAGCTGATATGGTGCATCATGTATATATTGTCATATGTTCTTTAATTTCACTGAGAAGATATTATTTAGATGCACTTTAAATCATGATACTATACATTATATTGTCCAAATAAGGTTTATGGTTCTCATTGTTAAGATGGTTGTTTTGGACATGTTCCTTTTTATTACCACCCAGTAGATTCTAGCAGGCTCTTGACTGGTGTTGCCCATTGATGAAACAAATAACGTAAAGTATGAATCTTATATTTAATTATTTTTTGTCATTCATTGTCAAGATTAAATTTTGTAGTTATTTCATCATAGTTTCACTGATTATATACTACAGAAAAAACCCTCAAACTGTCAACTTCTGATGGCATAACATCACCTGACTCCAAGTTATGTAAAATTTTAGTTTTGTACTTGCTGTATCTTGAATATATTACATTACAAACCTGAAAAACAAATAGTATATGTTACACTGTGTGATGTGAAGGAACTTGTATACAATTTAGATTTAATACATTACATTTCAAGTGTTTACAACTTATTGAAACATATTAAAGATATAAAATTATCAAATTGAGTGCAAGTTACATTTTGTGTATCTTACAGGGTTTACAGTTTCATGTTTCAACATGTTTTTTAAAAACGAATTACATGATAATAGCACACACACGTACATAATGTACTTTATACAATTTAAAAACACTATCAAAACATACTTGAACAAGCATACTGGCACATATTGGTGACTCACGGGTTAACGACAAGATATGAAAAGTATTGAAAGATCAGGACTGTAATATGTCAGATTTCATTGATCTTGTATTATCTTTTTAATTCCAGAATATTCGAATCAGAGTAGATGATTGTATCCATGCCGAGATCACCGATTCTGAAACACCCAAGTTTGACAGTTCAGGCTGTGAAGGTCATGGAACCATTCCTCCTTTCAATGAATTTTTGAACGTGAATTCTCCACTTCAAATTGGTGGAGTCCACCATAAAATTCTGAACTTTACCTGGCAGTATCAACACACTAGAGAAGGTTTTGAAGGGTGCATAAGAAATGTATTTCATAATAGTGAGGTAATTAAATGATTTTCCCTCTTATCATAATATGTTGTACTTTCTTTAAGCTTTCTTTTCTCATGGATGAAGATTAAATGTCAGTACAAAAAAAATAATAGAACCGATTAATTTAAATAGTGTATTATTTTGTCAAATGTTTTTTGATATATTTATTTATACTGTTATAATAACTTGCATAAAGTTTCTCCATTAAAAAAAAAATAATAATAATAAAATGTTTATAAATGCCAGTCAACTTGATTAGCTCTAAGAAATGTACTTTACATAAAACATTAATTGATGACTGAAGTTTTTATTTTAACCTAACAGCATAAAATCACTGTTAGAAAAAGTTTGAGTAATCTCCGTAATGATTGCACATGTGAGGCATCTGATGATCACATGATTTAAAGTGTTTATAAAAGAACATTTGGTGACAGTTATAGTTCATTGTATTTTGCTTCAGTGTTGGAATATGGTCACCAAAAATAGCATGAGTCAGCCTGGCACCAGTGCTATTTGCTTAAGATTAGATTTTGTTAAAAATATTTGTGGCATCTCTTTTTGAAAAACAGTATTTAGAATATATTTATTGATTGAAATCACTTTGGGGATGTCACATCTCATACATGCTTGATGGATGTGAAATTGAGTGAGCATAGTAATCTTTATTTACTCTTATTAAGAGATATTTCATTAAGCCTATCACATTGAAAATAGATGGTTAATCCACTAAAAATGTTCTGGACTATAGGTGTGCTATAAAAGCATCCACCAATTTCTGTGTTCTTGCAGTCAAAACACAACTAAATTTTATTAAACCAGGTACAATTTAAAAAGTGCTTGAAAAGAAACTTTTAATGTGCTTTATTGTTTATATTAAATGTTTGGTTGTAAAACTCCACATTTACTAAAATAGTCTTATCTTCTATTTTTCTTTTTTTAATAGAAATTTTGTTCCATGTATTTAAATCAGTTTTAGCTTGTTTCATGTTTATTAACATATTTCTTTTGATAATTTATTTTGCCTGTTGTAACAGTCAACTTCTTGTGATAAACCATGCAAATGCAACATAGCTAAATAAGTGTTTGAAACCAAATGACCTACATCTTAAAATGGAGCCATCATGAAGCATCATAATAAAATATTTTGCTACCAATATTTTTGGTCAAGGAAAATTTGCATTTATAAACTGCAAATTTCCAAAATTAAAAGAAAATAGAATAAAAAAAAATCCTATTTTATTACCTTTGGCTGCACCAAGCATCAATGCTTTTAAAGTGTAACTAATTTCTCTGACTGCATCTCAGAATGGCTGGTATGGGTATTAACAATTTTACTAATTAGTAAAACCATACCAGCCATTTTGAGTTGCATTTTTACTTAGAGGTTTCTTCTTATCAATTTCTCTGACTGTTTTTGCTTTAGGTTATATGTTTCCAAACATTACATGCTAAAGTTCTTAACTTCATAGGTAGTAATGCAAGTGTAACCATTATTTACAAAATTGGATAAACCAAAGGTTTTGGAAAATAAAAAGAATGTTAAGCTAACTCAGAGGATTGGGAAGTAAGTTTGACTAATAAAACATTCTTTTGCTAATTCTTCAAGAAATGTTAATGTTGATGATAACAGACTTTAAATATAGGACAGGCATTGATTTTGTATTTATAGATAAACAATTGTTTAATTCAGAACAATTTTTCATCACAATTTGAAAGCTGAGTTATGAGTTGCACTCAGTAAGTTCATTAATCGAGAAAAGGTTAAGCTGAAATTGGTGTCAAGTGCACTAGTACATGGCAGGACCATTAAAAAAAAAAATAAATTAAATGTCAGTTCTTTCACAGTATCATTCCACCACAACTGAACATTATAATGCACCTAGTTCTGGTTTCTTTTCACACGAGTGTTTACCTGTTTACTGGCTGCAAGGTGAAGGACTGTCAATAGGTAAAAGAATATTGCTCTCTGTCATTGACTCACTGACTGCTTTTTGCTGCTATTAAAAGTGAGCTATTTCTTGCCTTGCTGTAAATAGAAATGCATTTTCTTGGGCATCTAGCACACAAGATAACCCTCTGAAATATGTTTCATATCACTTGTACAGTTGTAACTTATACCAGTTGCTTTATTAATTGCAATGAGCCAAGAACAAGAAATATTGGTTATTTGCTTGAGTTATTGCTGACATGCAGTATCCAAATGTTTAAGCAACTCTACCATTGGTTTAAATGCAGATGCACATTATTCTAATGACATTTTGAGGATCTTGTTGCCAATTACAAAGAGCTTACTGTGACCTGTGATCTTTCATAAAAACCCAGTGGCTTTTCATGTGGGTGAAAAATCTGTGCATTTTCCTTGACATCTAATCATGATTTCTGAATTATTTGGAACACTTAATTTCTGAGATTCTCCTTAGATGTGCAACTGAGAGAAGATGCTGTGAGGCTATTATATATAGCACACAGAAACATTTTATTTCACATGGCTGATCACTAAATGGTTCATTTGCATAATGATTTAATTGGTTGAAACTGTTTTATAACAATGGTTTTGTATTTTCACAGCAATAACGTCACATCTTCTGTTTGTCCTTTATGTTGTGGAGTGTACAAGTTTTTTTTAAATCTGTTTTAAAAGTAATGAAATATTTAAGTATTGGTAATAATTCTTAAACAAAATTATAGTTTATTCTGGCAGAATCTGTGGTAGAAAAAATTTGGAGACAGGAAGCTTTATTGAACATTACTTACAAGAAGCAATAAAACCTTTAATTCCAAAAAATGATTTTATTTGTTTTCATAAACTTTGTTTACAAAGTGTATCTTTTAATTGGAATATTTGATTTTTATTAGAAATAAATAGGATATTTTTTCATAGTCTCTGAAGTCTGAAGTAAAATATTTAATTTTTTTTAAAACAATTGAAACTTTCCATTTTACAGCTACTTAATAAAATTTGATGTAGAAATTTTTTAAGGAACAAGTCTTAGATCTGGCATTACCAGGTGGTTAAGATATTCAACCTACAATCCGAGGGTCGCTGGCTCAAATCTCCACTGCACCAAACATGCTTGCCCTTTCAGCCATGGGGGCATTATAATGTTAGGGTCAATCCCACTATTCGTTGGTAAAAGAGTAGATCAGAATCGGCAATGAGTGGTGATGACTAGCTGCCTTCCCTCTAGTCTTACACTGCTAAATTAGGGATGGTTAGCACAGATAGCCCTCATGTAGCTTTCCACAAAATTCAACAACAAATCTTGTAATTCTTCCACATTCTGTATAATGTATTTGCTTTCGCTGAAGTCATCAAAATAGATTGTACAGTGATTGAGCTGTAATTATACATACTGTCATCAAGTTAAAACTGCTTATCTTGTTGTAATTTTCTGTTTGTAACAACAGAACTTGTAGTCAAATATTTAAATATTTTTGTGTTTTGCTGTTCAGTAGCATGGCTTGTGAAGTTATCTTGTATGAATTGAGGCCCTTGAGTTTTTTTTATGAATGTGCCATGCGAGATATTTACAATGTCTTTGAAACAAATATCAGTAATAATGTATTTTGCAGATGTTTGACCTTGGAAGTCCAGGCAGTTCTGATGGTAGTCAGCCAGGTTGTCCACCTGCAGATGATAGTTGTAATGTTAACAGTATCACTTCCTTCTGTGATCATGGTAAATGTGAAGGCACCTATCATTCAGCTCGGTGTATCTGTGATCCTGGTTGGCATGGGGCTCACTGTAACCGAGGTACATATTTAAAAAATTAAAATATATTTTTTTCTGTTATATAACATTTGAATACCATATGTTATCAACAGCTTAGTTGTACTGGTGTGAAAGTATTTGAAAGATATTTAAGAAAAAAATGTTTTTGGTATGTGTGAGCTTAGGTATATCTTCCAAAATAAACAATCAAATTCATAGATAAATGTAAAAGATAATTTGTTTGGATTGGTGTTTATAGTTAAATTGTGGCAAAAATTAAATGGGTAAAGAATCTGAAGTGTCTTTGTTGTAAAAGTCAGTTAATATAAATGTTAAAATACAACTTATTAAGAAAAATTATTCTTACAGCTACTCAAGCCAAGATGTTTCAACAGAGCAGCTACATAAAGTATGCTTTGTCCTTTGAACCAGACACTTACAAGACTGACATTCAGCTCATGTTCCGTACTCGACAGAAACACGGAGAGCTTTTCCGGGCCACAAGTAAACATGGTCGAGAATATTGTATTCTAGAGGTATTTCTTTTCAATTTCAAGGTTCTTTCTTCCCAAAGTGTTTATAATATTTTCAATGTACTCCACAACATCTAGTAAAAGTCTTACTCATCCTTAAAAAATTAGTGGGAAACTTAAAGCTTATGTTTTGATTGTATGTTTATATATTTAGCATATAAAGTTTAAAATGTGAAGCAGTTTTGTTATGAAAGACGTCATCAGTGCTTTGTATTCTTAAGGTTAAAGTGTGACATTATTTAGTATTAAATATTAAAATAAACCCAATATTCAAGCCAGTCACATAACTATAAAACTTTAAAAAAAAATTCTAGATGAACCTATCACTTTAGTAAAACCTAAATCTCCTAATGGAACATTGCAAACTGTAATTCATCTTAAAACTGAGAAATGATGAAGGAACAGAAATAAATAGGAGGAAAATAATATAAGTAAGAACATTGGATTTGTTTGTAAATTATCAATTTTAAACAAACATAATTCAAAAATTCCTGAGTGGATCAATAATAAGTTTGAGAAATGAGACTTCTAAAAGCACTTGTTTTAAAAGTAGTTTGAATAGGAAAGGTCAACTGAATGGTTAGTTTCAACCAGTTGTTTTCATTTATTTTTTGAATTTATTATAAGTGACAAACAATCATTGGAATTGTTTTCAGAGAACCACAACTTGTTCAGAATTATGAAGATTAAAGCAAAAACAAATTACATTTGCTACACATACTGTTTTCAGTTGCTAATGTAACACTGATAGTTATTACAACTTGAACAATTGTGCAAGGATGAAGTCATTTAAAATATGGTCAATTATAAATTAAAGGTTTAAGATATCCAATATTTTAGAGTAATTGATGTTTAAAATGTTAAGGGTGGGTAAGTCATAAAATATTTATTATATTAATGCAGCCAGCATGTAATACTCTTATTTTGGTTTATAAAGATACTAAAACTCAGTTTCCATCATAAATTAAAATCCTGTACTTTAGTCTTAATTTTTAAAATTAGTATATTCATGATTGGGGTTTCTTAATGTTTCAAGATAGTCTTGAAATTAAAATTATTCAAACTAATTTGTACATATCTCATTCTAAATGAAATGTAAATGACCAAATTTGCATAACTGGAACTTTACCATGTTTGAGAAGATGTACAAAAAGATGACTCTTTGTATTATCAACTTGCAATGTTAAAGCTCATTCACTGTTTTACAGGTTCGGGACAAGAAACTCCACTTTCGTTTTAACCTTAATCAACACAGTTCCACAGATGAACGAGAGTTATGGCTTCCTCATGTGACTGTCAGTGATGGCCAGTGGCACACTGTTCAAGTTCTTAGATATGGAAGCACAGCTAGTATCTCATTGGATGGGGGTGGAGGACGGCGTTACAATGAGATTATCGACTATAAGAACCTACATCAGTTGATGGAAATGGAAAAACAAAATGTTATTGCCGGAGGTGATGTTCAGTACGTAGGACCAGGAGTTACAGTAGTGGATAATGATTTCCATGAAGGTAAGAATCTACTTGATGTACCAGAAATAGTTAATGTTTCTATTGCATTAATAAAAAAAAAAAACTAATTTTGTCTTATCTTACAGTAACAAGTTATGAATGTCTTGTGGGTGGGGGTAGTCTACCAACCTATGAATGAAAAGTGACAAGTAGGCAGAAAATAAATTCACTGAAAATGGTATTTTTGTTATCAGGTGTTAAAAAAAATGTAAGAACAAAAAAAAAACCTGTTCTGTATTCTTGTTCTTATACCTTTGTAAAAAGCGATTTAAAAATGAGAAACTAGTAATTTAAATTTTTGATATTCATGTTTATACAGGCTGCATGAATGATATAAGACTTGATCAGCGGTATCTTCCTATGGAGAATGGATCTGAAAATGCGGCTGTTGTTGAATGGAACAATCTTATTGATGGTTGTCCTTCTAACAGTCCATGCAAAAACATAATCTGCCCTCCACCTTTTGTTTGTAAAGATCTCTGGCTTCTACATGAGTGCAGGTATTTAATATAAGGTTCTTCATGGCCATAAAATTTTTGTGACCACTTAAGTAGCATTTATTTCTCATCCATTACCATGTGAAATGCTCAAAGCGGGTTAATTTATTTCATAAGAGTGACTGACATTTCTTAATGTATAATGTTCTTCTATATTGGTTAGTGATAAATTCCCAACAAGGAAGGGATATTCATATACAAAATTAGACTGAAGGACTAAACAGAATATAATTTTAAAAATGGAAGCCTTCAGTACTCTCAAGGGGAAAGAAAAATTCCTGTAACAAAGTTTTAAGTTTAAATTATAGGTAGTATTTATATTTGTAGTCTGCATGAACCAATATCTAGTTTATCTATTCTTGACAGAAAACTTCTATAATTTAAATTATTGTTAGGTAGTACTATATAGTCATGACCAATGATTAAGTTGTTACAAAGGCAGCATGAAAAATGTAACCTTGTTCTTGTGAAATACAATTAACCCTCAGTATAATGCTAAAATGTTTTAACATTCATTTGACAAAGTCCATTTATCATTTTAATAATTATAAAAAATTGCCAACCAAAATGTTTAATGTATTTCTATGGTAAATTTTTATTGTTAATATTTTACTCTTTGTTCTTTCCTGATTTATATGTTTTATTTGGAAACATTAATGTACATATTGTTATAAAGTAATGGGTTTATTAATTTAGGTGTTTACTGAGAAAAGGAAAAGCTGATTAATATTGGCTACTAACATTTCTTTAATCTCAGCACGTGATTGATTTTTTTCCTTGCTTTTTTAACAGTTTGTATTACTAACTAAAGTGAAGAGACAGGCTCAGGAAGTAAAGTTTTATCACAAGTGCTATTTCGATATGAAAAATATGAACAGAATAATAGCACATAGAAACTAAACTTTAAATATATTTGAGTCATATACTGCTCTTTTTCATGGCTGTGGTCTGATTTATCTACTAAAAATTTCAGGCTTTATCAGAAATGTTTTGTTATAGTTGTCAATGATAGAACAAACACAGTTTGCACTTTTTTGCAATAGTTCCTTTAGAGTAGTATTTCACTGGGAAATGCATGCTTGGTTAAAACTAAAATTTAGTCTACTTTTTAACACTTCTGAAGGTTTTCATACTTTGTAAAAGATATTTTATAAAGATTTTGTACTAACAACAGCTATATGTTGTAGGAGGAATTCAGTCAATGTAAACAACATTATTGAGGAACTTAAAATTTTAAACAACATTAAGGTGAATAACTAATGAATTTTTAAATACAAGTAGTTTACATTGATGAACTCTAATTCACATAAATAATACAAAAACTCAATTAAATGTGTAAAATTTTGTGGTCAATTTTAAGACAAAATTGTACCTTTTAATTACAGTTTTAATAACTGTTCTCCAGAAATGTTTAAAATTGATCAATATTTGGATTGAGTTCCTTCTACTACCAACAAAGATTTGTAGTAACCTGCTTGGTGATGGGTTGTAGAGTAGCAAACTAACAATAGAGCTTGGGATCTTTTGCAACAGGTGTCGTGATGGTTTTGTAGTGACAGAGGATGGTAAAAACTGCACTGATGCTAATGCTTGTTTGAGTGATCCTTGTTACAATGGTGGCACGTGTGTGGACAGGCCAGACGGCAAAGGACATTATTGTCTATGTACTGACAGCTTTAGTGGTAGTGATTGCCAGTCAATGGTCCAGGCAAAAGTGATGAAGCTAAGCATGGCAGCTCTTGCAGCCATTTTGGTCTGTCTCCTTAACATCTTGAGTAAGTATAGTGTTAAAAACAAAAGGATGGAACAGGAAAGAGTTTTGTGTGACCCAAAATTTTCTCGAAAATCTCGAATGGATGCCAAATTTTGTGTAGTGAAATTATCTCTTCAGCATTTCAAAACAAGCGCTGAAAATAGTGCATATATTTGATAACTACTTAGGAACTTTACAAAGCTAAAACATTTGTGTGTATATAAGTGTGTGTGTGTGTGTGTGTGTAGCACTTAAATCTTGGTGATGAAAAGCAGCAAACACACACAAATGGCTACGTAAAAAAACCTTCCAAAGAAACGGGTAAAAAAAATTAAATACATCCACTAATAATGAACAGATGGTCACATATTTGCATGTAAGGCTCAAAGATAAAGCAAACAACAATTGACCTTAAGTGTGTTTTCTTTAACTTGCATAACTAATACTAATATAGCTAAAGTTGTCCATTTTTGAAAAAAGTATATACTCAATGTTAATTTGTTTTTCTCATTTGCATAGAAATCTTTTAGTTGTAAAATTAGACCTAACCTTTAGGAAACATTCATAATTTTCTTTGAACATACAAAATTTATTGAAGTATGCACTAAATTAGTTAGTATTTATTTGCTTCCCAAGTATTAAAGATAAGAAGAGGTAACCAAGTTTTATGTGACAAGTTACCTTAAGTCATATTAACTCACCTTGAGCAATATCAAGTACTTATATACTAAAAGCATAAATATTAATGCATTATTATTTTTACTCTATTAGGAAAAAATAAGCAAGCAACTAAACTATAATAGCACATTTGGAATGCTTCAAGATTTACCCTAAACATTATTGCATCCCTATACATGAACATTTCTATCTTTTATTTATCATCTTGGAATATTTTTCTAGTGCTTTACCACCAGAGACTGTGTGTTGCACATGTAAGGTGCGTAGAACAGAAACAAAATTACACTTTAATTCTGCATCATCTTGAAATCCTGTACTCCAGTAAATTTCAAATGAGGAACACTTAACTCTTTCTTGGTCCATTTTTTTTATTAGTATTTTATATTTTATACAATTTAGTGTCATTATTTACCTCAGATGTCCTGTGGGTTTTGAAGTGTCTGAAGACAGACTACAGTGTCTGGATGAGAATGAATGTCTCACAAAACCATGTGGCTATGGTGGACACTGTTACAACAGGCCTCATGGCAAGGGTTACTACTGTGAATGTCCTAGTGGATGGTCATGTGAAAATTGCACCTGTTCTGAGGATGAAGTAGGAAGTAAACTGAGTGTTCCTTTATTGGGTCTTGGAATTGATGCTTTAGCCATAATTGTGGCTAGTATAGCAGTTTACTTAAGTAAGCTTGTATTCCGTGAATTGTATTTGTGTAAAGAAACTGTATGTTACCTACATTTAATGTTCTATTTCTCACTGACATGTTTTATTCATTCCACGCTGCAATGCAATTTAAAATGAAAAAATATCTGCTGTGTGCACATCCTCACAACTGGATATAACGTGCTGTTTTATCATAGTTTGTGTTAGTTCTGCATTTTACTAAGATTGTAATACTTTTCTTTTTTACATTCCCTAGAATAATACACAAATCAAAGTTATATAGCACTCTTGTAAGTATAGATTTGACTAAAATAGGTATTCATTCAAATGTTTGTGATTTTTTTTAATAATAGCCATAAACTACTTTCAAACATATATTTGAAGTTGCTTTACAGACAACTTATTTCAGAATATTTTCAAAGAAGTGTAGCAAAGTTTTAAAAATAATAATGTTCAACTTCAGTTTAACTCAGATTGGTAACTTTGAGTTGTATAAATTAATTGTATAATAAGAACAGTAATTAACTAAAAATAACTAACAAGGAAATGTCTTGTATATAATAAATCACATATTTGCATCAGGTAATTTTTACATGAGAATTCCTGTGAAGTTTTGAAAATTTGAACATTTTGCAGTCTTCATATAGTTCATTTATTGTAAATAGTGTTTATATGAGCAGCATAAGATTCACAAATAGTCCAAATTGTAATGTTAATTGCAGAAGGTGTTTCGTATGCTTTTGATCATTTGTAGTCTATCCTTAAATGAGGTGCTGTAACAGTTTCAGTGGTCCTTAATCTTGTACGTTTTATACTAATATGTATTTCAATCAAATTGCAAATCAAAACTATTAATAATTTACCAGAAGACAAAAGAATTATGCAATATACATTTAGTTGTAAAACATCCTCCACCACATCCACACATTTTAATTCATATTTAGAATTGTACAGGGATGTGATGGTTTGTCTTAATTTCTACATGTCTGCAGTAATTCCTGTATGCTGAATCAAGAAATAATATACATTTTTCTCCATCAAATATAGATTTTTTGTAAACATCACATGTACATTTGCATAAGTGAAATTTGTCATTGAAATTGGGTCACCAATGACTATAGATTTCTCTAGACCAATTTGGGAGTCTTATTTATCGTTCTAGAAACCAAACTTAACAATAAAAAAAAAAAAGTTTATTGTTGTAAACAAATTAATATTTTTGAAGTCTGCATCGATAAATTATAGAAAATTCATTATTAAAATCCTTTATGAAGTTTCAGTTTGCAGGCCTGTGTTGTTATTGTTATTTTAGTTAAATTTTGCTTCTCTGGATCAAACTGTTTTATAAAGTATTTTCCTGAATATGCAGGAAATGCAATAAGAAATATATCGAGAGTGATTAACTCTTTCAGCATCAGCTCATTCCCAGGGAATGAACATTTTGTGCTCTAACTTTTACATTAGTGTATTTTTGCAAAATTTTGTAAGTTATTAGTAAACATTACAATATATGCTTTTGTATCTAATATATCAGAATTTGTTTTATTAACTTTTATTATTTTTTTAAGTAATGTTTTTTTCATGATTTTTTCTTTTGAAATCTTTATTATCCAACATGAAAAGTAATTTTGGTTTGAAGATTAGAAATACTTTTATGTATCAAAACATTTTTAAATATTGTATACAAAATCTTTAATCCTGAGTTAATTATCAGAGATCTGTTTAAAAAAATAAACTTAATTTTCACTGTCGAATATCTGTATGGGATCATTCACTTTGACTTTGTAATCACCAAAAAAATAAGGAAATATAAATTATACTTTCTTGTTTTAGAATGACAGGAAATTATAGCACAAAAGCACATATATTTTGTTTAAATGGCTTATATCTCATAACATACATGAAGTATAGCAAACAGTTAGCTCTTCTATTTATGAACGTTTTACTTGTTTGCTGCTTGCCAGAGGTTCCAAGATTTTATCAATTTTTGCAGTTGAATGATGTGAAATAATTGTTTAGGTTATTTATTGAAATAACTAAAAATCAAAGAACAATATCGGTACAATAGAATCCCAATTTAATTTATTAAGCTAATATCTAAGCTGTATTTAGGTCTAAAAATAAATATATGGAATTTCAAGCTCACTAAAGTGTCACCTTACTGTTTGAAATCTTGTACACATGTTTATCAGTATTTCAGACAGGCTGAAGTAGGGGGACATTCTAAGCTTTTAATTGGTTATTCACACATCATAAAGTAGTTGTAGATTAGTGGATCCAAAAAAATGTAAAGAAGTGGGTATAACTACTGTGTTCATAAATGCAGCAGTGTTTCAACAAATATGATGTGTGGTGAATATGGACTTAAGATGTGTTTCCATGTGTATGTGCTAGATTTATTCATGTTAAATGTTCTATAATTCATGGAGAAATTTCAACACTCGATACATTTTAGGTTGTGAAAATCATTCTAAATTACAATTTTGTTATTACACTTTCCATGTTTTGCCTTGTTTATGTGAAAGATATAAAACTTTATTCTTGTGCCAAAAAAAAAACTACTTAGTATAAAATATATGAATGTATAATATAGTATTGTATGAAATGTTTCTGTTAGAAATAATTCTGGCTTGTATATACGTTATACACACATACACGATTGTATTTTTTCAACTAATAGGTTTTCCTCTGCATCTACACAAAAAAGATTCTCTTAGTTAGTGGTGTTAAAATGCTGTATTACTATTTGTATATGCAAAAATATTTTTCTGTACAGCATGGACAAAATGTAAACATCTTTTGTTTTGTTTCTGGTAAGATATCACTGTTGTTAAATTTGTCTTTTTTTTTTTTCGAAGTATATCAGTGAGTTTTAACTGTTGAAATTAGGTCTGTGATCATATGTGTTTGTGTGTAATATTTTTGAGTTTGGAAGACTGGACATTCTTTAGTTGATAGCATATTTAGAAAACTTTGGAATGTCCTTAATTGGAATTGGCTTACATGTTAAGATCTTACTGCTCAGTTAAGAGAAAATCAAATTTTAGATCTTGCTATTAATATATTAGATTATAATTAAAATAATATGATGTATAATAAATATTGTATACTATAGACAATCCTGTTTTATACATATTATTTTACTCAATATTTCAATATTTTCTGTACATCTAGTTTTGGTACTAGTTATTGTTGCGTATACAAGGAGTCGTCGACCAGATGGGAAGTATGGACATGGTGAAGTAGATGATGATGTTCGAGAAAACATCATCAGTTATGATGATGAAGGTGGTGGGGAAGATGATATGAATGCTTATGACATTACTCCTTTACGTATACCAATTGATGCAAATGGGTTGCCAATTGGAGCTAAGCCTGGACCAGAAAAGCCTCCAATGAAAGACCCACGACAGAGACAAGGTGGGCGTTCTGACACAGATTTGAAGGTTGTTTATACAAAGCAATGAAATTATTTTATGAGTTTTAGGGGAAATTGGTTTTTTAAAACTGTTTTATATTTATTTTTCACAAAGGAATACAGTTTTTGGAAAGTTTACTAACAAAGTTTGTATTTTTATTGAACAGTGTATAACCAAAAGTTTACTAACAAAGTTTGTATTTTTATTGAACAGTGGATAACCTCATGCATGCAATAGTAACTTATGAATGTAACCTTGCTAATAACCCTTTTCTGGTGTGTGTGTGTGTTTTAGGTCACTCTTAATAAAATTCTAAGATCATTATTTTGTTAAATATTTCTGTTTATATTCTCATACACAATTTAGCTTTTAAACTTGTTTCATTCAGGTCTGGTCTAAGACTGATTCTGGTAATGTCTCTTTCTCTCTCTTTTTTTATGTAAACTTTTACCACACCTCTACAAAAATTTTAAACATAGTGTACTGTATGAGTGCCTCACATTTCCCAAGCACGTGTTCATATGCTTGATCTGAAATGAATATTTCAAGTTCCTGTATGTGCATTTTCATACTTTTTAGTAGTTCAGTCTGTATACTAAATATTGTGTAGGACATTTAAGTTCACATATAACTTTAGATGTTTTTGGTACAAAATTCTGCTTTTATTTAAACAAATACTAAAATGTATTTTCAGGTTTTTTGTTAACTCGGAACTGATTTGTTTACAAATGTTTTAACTTTATAAAATATTATAAATAATGTTTTGGAACATAAATTTTATTTTTGTGTTTTAACCCTATTCAAGTGAATATAATATTTTAACTATCAGATTATTTTAAATAGTAATTTATTTTATATGGCCAATTCATTAATTTATCCAGATTTGCTTTAAACAAATCTAAAATACAAATGATGAAATATAAACTCTTTCTACAGTACACTTCACAAACAGAACTACTGATCTTATCCTTTATTAGCATACCTATGAAGACAAGTTGTCACTATGAACTGCTGTTAATCTGAAATTATTATGCTCACTACAGAGATGTTAACCCCAGATTATTTTGTTTTGATCATACCCTAGCTAAATAGTACCTATAAAGTAAACTGCAGATGCAAATAGAAAATGTACCATAATTTCAAGTGTTGTAGAATTTTAACTACTGATTAACCATACATTAAGTCATTCAAAATAAGTAAACCATGTATTTATATACTTTGTAGTAGTTCATCATTGCTCATCGTAGGAATATTAATGCAGAAATCAATTATTCCTGTCTTTCTGCTGTGATTCTAGTTTTTTTAGTCTTGCATCCTTACTTTACATTAATTAATCTTGCAACTGTTAAGATATTGGAAAAACTGAGTGGCATGTTCAAAATCACTAAAAATAAGTATTTTCAACATATTTTTTGTGATACATAAGCTTCAAACTTGATTTACAAAAAAATTCTCCAGCTGTTGTTTCTCAATATGGCAAAGGAACAAGTTGTTATAAATTGATTTTGATTAATATCATTGCAAGTTATCAGGGTTTATTGGCCTACAGCTCTTTACCACAAGTGTCTGTGGCTTGTTGGGAATTAAGTTTAATGATAAACAGCACACAGTTCACTTGTGTTAAAATATATTAAAACAAGTCAACTGTACACGCAAATGTTCATTACGTAGTTCATTACCACTATTGAATCCAGAGCTTTAAGTAACTGTTTTTCACATCAATAGTCCACACAGTCTGGTGCAGCTACTTTAGAACTCTGTTATCACAATACAATCAATAATAAATTCACTTACGTTACTCCACTGATCACTACAGTTGTATTGAGAGCTTTATATAATTCTATTTTACATCAAAAGTCCACACAGGATAGTTATTTTACAAGCTAGTTGACAAGATAAATTTTTCTTCGTTATTCTGTTTTTAAAATACAATCCATGATTTATTGCACTTTACAACTTGCCACTATTCACTTCTTATGGCTCAACTCATGATCATAGTCTATTTCTTTTCCTTTTAAATCTGAAACCTTGAACTTTCTATAAACTAAGATTTTAAGATGTAACAATACCCACTTAAAGCAATAAGTACAGAAATTTCAAGTAACATGGTATCAGTTTACAACAAATTAACTACACAACAAATGATTCATAAACAGTTACTTCAAACTTGCCATAACTGAAAATAATGTGCATTAATACTTGCAATATAAACTAAATAATACTCTCACACTAAACTTAAAATTCATAGTTGTGTATATCTAACACAATTCATTCATTTTGATCATACATATTATATCAAATAAGATTCCTTGGTGGTAAATCCTAATAATTCTGAAAAACACTTGGAAATCTTACAACATATTAACTCTGATATTAAAATATAAATCATACTGTTAATCTAATAATCATTTATTGATAATTTTTTCATTTGAACTAAGTAGATAGAAGGCTTAAAGATATTGTCCCATGTAAATAATTTGAGCTTACTGGAAAATTGACAAAATGTTTCATATTTAAGGAATAAACTTCAAGCAGTAGTAGTATACATTTGTTTAACTTAGTTCGGTATGTTTTAACTTCTTAGTCCGTGATCTAAATTGTCATAATTTAAACAGTGCCACCTGGTGGACAGCCTGATGTGGGAGATTTCATTCAAGATCATTTGGATAAAGCAGACAATGATCCTAATGCCCCACCATTTGATGACCTGCGAAACTATGCTTACGAAGGAAGTGGAAGCACAGCAGGATCGCTCAGCTCTTTGGCCTCAGGAACTGATGACAATGAGCAGGACTTTGACTACCTTAATGGATGGGGTCCTCGATTTTCCAAACTTGCTGACATGTATGGTCAAGGCGAAAGTGAAGAAGACTAGTCAGTCAGTCATCACTACACACTTACCTTGTTGCTGGCCATACCTCTACTGAATCATTCCATTGGATGTGTTCTTTCCCTTTAGGACCAGTGACAGATTCACATGGGAGAGTTTCTTCCACCTAGAGACAGTGTGATCTGTGTGACCTTAAAATTGTTGTAGTAACCCTTTAACACAGTGTGTGTTTGTATGTATGTATGTGTAAGAGCATGTTCTTTTATAGTCAGTATTCTGTGTCTATTCTTTGACTGGCAAAATTAATGCCACGTGGAATATTTATCATATTTCGCTGTGTTTAGATGCTTTTGTCTACTTGTAACTCATAGTGCTTGGTTGTTGTCAAAAGACTTACACTAATGGTGATGGGTATTATTTTCAGTCAAATTTATTGTAGTTATATTGTATTTTGAGAGTCAAATTTTATTGGGCTTTTATGGTTTCATATAGATATTAAGAGGTATTTACAGCATAAGCCTTTTATTTGTGTTTGTGATAGTTAATGCTTGAATCTCAGTCTGACCCTGCTGTAGAGGTGTATTTTATACAGGTAACATGTATGGAAGAATAAAGGTCACATTTTAATGGAAACTGAAAGAGTAGTGGTGTTAAAGTAAGAATGTCGAGGCATGTTGTGTTAAAAGTCTTGTTACTCGCTCATTGGTTCTAAAGGGAAGTTCAAGGAGCAACTGGTCTATCTTCTGCCTGCTCAACACTGTTTGGTTATCTTTTTGAGGATAATCCTTAGCTTGTATAATAATGTATTTGTTGTCATGTGTTTGTATTTCTGACTGATCATTAGCATTTATACAATCATTGCTTTTAGCAATTAGAAATACTTAAAGTAGTTTCCTGCTTGAATAGAATCCACTCATCTTTTCTTATTTTTTTTTGTCAAATCACTTAGAATGGACCAACAAGACCCTTGTAATGGCACCATTAGGCATTTACATGAAGGCAGGTGTAAAGAAAGGATAAAGCTTTTATATCGACTACATCATATACGAGGTTGAACGAGAGTGACTTATGAACACAGTTTATTTAGATGCATTCCAAATGAAACAAAGTTAAATGAAAGATACATTTACATAAAGGTGTCAAGATTTGGTGCTTGGTTGTCTTCTACATGCTGTGAGTGTTATTGTGCTAATCATCTCATGCATGGTTGTCTTGTTTCAGAAAAATGTTGAAAATATGTAATCTCAATTTTAATAGTATTTATCATAGATAGCACTGTGTTACGTTTAGTTTGTCCTTCATTGTAAAATTACAAGTCCAAGAGCAAAGCAGTCGATCCAGTTGTTGAAATATTATGTTAAAGCATCTCTTTAAGTTTGCCTACAGCTTTCACCTGTGGAAGGCACCATCCTATATAGTTTATCTAACCTTGTCTTATCTTCATTGAAATTAGCACCAATAAGATGGCTACTTGGAAGCTAAACACTACAGCTCAAACTGCCACATTTCATTAACACCAACTTCTTAAATGGTTTGTGGTACAGTACTTGACCAAGACCTCTCTTTAAATAAGATGAAAGATCTTATGTAATTATCCTTGTATGAAATAGAAATTGGTGGATCCTATTTGTTAAGTAGCCTTTCCTCAGGAGGAATTAAGAGCTAAGCATGTGTATTTGTATTTCTGTAAGCATTAGAAAGAGTCCTCAATATTAGTGATATTTGTGCATTTTCATTATTTGTTCATTTTTTTTAAGTTCATAAGTGAATTTTAAAATGATTTTCATTTTTTATTGTTTTTGTATTGTACACCAAAGTGCTGTGCACTTGCCACTCATTGACTTTAAAGTTGCACATGGAGGTTAGGCAGGATAGTGTGTTCTGTAGGAGTGTGGATTAAGTGAGGTTTCTATATACATATAGAAAGAGAGAGAATTTCATGGTAATGTAATAGCTGACGTCAACAGCATTTGGAGACTTGTACATTTTAACCTTGTTGCTGCTGGCCATTCATGAAATTCGTTAAATCACACTGTTTTTGACTGACAGGTATCACAAATCCAAAGTTAATAATTCAGTAAAAATAGATAAAGCATGGTCTTTTGATGGCATACTTGCATTATAGTAGCAGAAAGAGTTATACAAAGTGCCTGCTCAGTTACACGGTATACCCACACTTCTTCAGAACATTAGTCGAACACCATCCCTGCCTTGAAGTGAAATCCTGCCACACTGGGCTTTTTTCTTATTTTTTCAAATAAACAAATGTCACTGTATAAGTAATATCAGATTTGTTTCTCAAACATATAGTATACTGATTCATGTGGTTTAATGTATTCCATTGTGTTCCAAGTATTAGAACTGACTTGTGACATTTTTCATCATTTTATGTCATTGTCGTTTTATATCATGACTTTATTGTAGCCAAAAGTATCTTTCAAGGCAGTTTGTTTGATTCAGAACAAATAAATGATATATAGATCCAGCATGTAGTGTGGATTTTCTATACTAAAACTATTAAATTTCACTAAAACGTAAATAGTATGACTATAGTTGAAATAAATTTTTCTCATCATTTTAATTGCTTTCCTTGTTATTAATTAAATGTGTTTTAAACATAATGTTTTATGACTCAAATAAAGGTGATTTTGATGAAAGGGAATTACCAACTGAACTCTTTCTGGAGTTCTGATCCCTTGTATGGCTTTTGAATACAGTATCTCTTCTTTCATCACAACAAAAATATTGTATCAAATGAAAGCTTAATTATGTATAGCCATCATGTTGAAAGTTAAGATCAGTTTTGTAAATATCTTCCAACTGGATACACATTTGTGTACTATTTGACTTTTAACCTTTTTGAAATTGTAACTTATCAACATACTCAGTATTGTTATTGTATTGCTAATTACAAGTCCAATATTTTTCAAGACACTGGCGTTTTCCACCCAGTACAATCACTTTGCAAATAGTTTTCAGTACATTTTAATACGTATGCAAAATGGAGATATTAGCATTAAGACATTGAAAATCTTTATATTGCTTAATGATAAGGCATGTAAGTTAAGAAAATATGGTTCGTGATAGTTTAAACATGTTTGTAATGGATCAAAAACAATTATAAATCCATCAAAAAGCCATGGAAAGACTGTTATAAATTTTTTTTCGTGATTCTGGAATTGAAAAGGGAAAAATGTTTTGGTAGAAAATTTGCTGCCCTTTCAGGGACATTATAATGGGAACGGTCAATCTCACTGTTCGTTGGTAAAAGAGTTTGCGGTGGGTGGTGAAGACTAGCTGCTTTCCCTCTAGTTTTGCACTACTGAATTAGGGACGGCTAGCGCACATAGCCATCGTGTAGCTTTGCGCGAAATTCCAAAAACAAACAAGATAAGGCTACTTCAGAAATGTCCTCCCAGTGGTTCAGTTAAAAATTATAATTTCGATACCATGATGGGCACAGTACAGAGTCCATCGTGTAGATTTATAATTTACAACAAATCAACGAAAATGTGAATTATCCAAGCTTTTAACTCATCTAAGCATCTCGTAATATCAACTCAAAAGAAAAACTTCTTTCAAGGACCTTAAATTGTTACAAATATCATAGCCAAACCTGCTAACATGATTGGCCCATTGTTATCCTAACCACTAATTTGATAACATCAATTTATACCGAAAAACAACAAACTAAAATAATTATATAACAGTTCAAAAATACAATGAATGGCAAACTTTAAAACATTTCCTCTAAACTAAACGTACTGATAAAGACATTCCAATACTTACAACACAAACAGGTTTTTCCATAATTACTACTACAAACCGAACAAATACACTTTTCAGTATTTAAAACACGGAGGCTTATCTATGGCTATCTTAACTGAACTACACAATTCTAATTAGCCAAGTCATTTCAATTAACTATAATAAAAACAATCTAACTGATAAGTTTGATTTGAATTTCGCGCAGAGCTACACAGGGTTATCTGCGCTAGCCGTCCCTAATTTAGCAGTATAAGACTAGAAGGAAGGCAGCTAGTCATCACGGGCTACTTTTACCAACGAATAGTGGGATTGACCGTTACATAATAATGCTCTCACGGCTGAAAGAGCGAACATGTTTGGTGAAGCGGGAATTTGAGTCAGCGACCCTCGAATTACGAAACTGATAAGTTATTTGTTTATGGAAACCATTACATAAAACATGTCTTGCTACACTTCTTACATGAAAGGTATTTTATCAATACCACTAAGGACATTAATGGTAAATAATCACTGCCTCCCAACAGGCTTCTTTTGAACTATGAACGTTTTCGTCTTTTACACTAATATTCTACATGATAGCATGCTTGAGTTGACTTTAGCTTAAATTACTTTCCATAACAATGAGCTTTATATTCAGACTTAAGACCTCTTCTAATTGTGCTGAGCTATTTAATGATGACAGATTTTAAAGAAAATAACTTAAAACCACACCATCTCTCTTTGGACTGCTGGTACTAAACACTTTAAAAATTATTTTCATAATGTCTTTCTATCCACAAAAGTAATATTTTTATATGACTAACGGGGGTGGATTTAATGGCCAGGTAGGTCAAATATAGATATGCCACCATTTGCTTTTGCTTCATGTGTAGGATTGGTGTGAATACAGCCCTCCACCTTTTTTTATAGCTGACTTGGCATTTAGGCTTAATGTCTAGCTCCCCTCACATAATCTTTAAGGATGTTACAACGTCTTCATTACTAGTGTTCACCAAACCCATAGTGAATGAAATATTACTTGTAATCAACAAGACATAAGTTTCAAAGAAACGTGTATTGATGAAACCACTTACAAAAACTTGTAGAAATATTAAAGCAAACCTCTACAAATAAGTTATAAACAGAAAACAGATAAACGAAATAAATTGCTAGCAATATACGACGAAAAACTGCCATCAAACAGTCTGACAATAACGTATTTAATAGAAGTTTTCTCATAATTGCATACTATCTAAAATTCAAGAACATTTCATGGTTTCCTAAACA
This sequence comes from Tachypleus tridentatus, assembly GCF_004210375.1. Lineage (NCBI taxonomy): Eukaryota > Metazoa > Arthropoda > Merostomata > Xiphosura > Limulidae > Tachypleus > Tachypleus tridentatus. The sequence goes on from NC_134836.1 coordinate 45,390,543, forward strand.
AAATTTCATCGACTAAAACATGATTAACGTTGAAAACAAATTTCTTCTAAAATTCCTATTGTCTCCTTCAGAAAATAAAAACTGGAAAACTATTCTGGTACATGCTAATATGAACTGCCCAACTCTCGAAAGAAAGTTCATCGTCAGGACTGCAAGTTCAAAATAAATTATATTGATATTTTGTTCTACATTTTTATTACTTTGCTTTCAACTCAAAGTTAAGGTGTAAGTAATCTTTCGTTGAGAATAACCGTTTAATAATTATTTTAATTGTTACTTAACTAGGATGATAGTTTATAAGGACTAAATACTAAAGCTGACCTTGATAATATGAGTTGCATTGGGAAATTTAGTTATTTCTTGAGGGAAGGAAAAAGACTTTAAAAGTAAATTCGTTCCCAGTTAGTGCATTTATTGCAGGTACACAAGATATTTAGTAAGTCTGTAGGCATGGGAACCGAAAGTAAATGGAATAAGTTTGAGTAAACCATTTTTGTGCATTTTCGCTAAGCCATACATAAAACCGAACGGGAACCCGTAGGATAAAGTTTTCTGAAACATTAACCGACAAAAATTCGAACAGCTTCTTAAATTAGCGTTAAAGAACAAATACTTAGTTTTTAATGGCCAGCTTATTATCAAATGGTCCCTCGCTAGTACAGCGGTAAGTCTACGGATTTACAACCCTAAAATTAGGGGTTCGATTCCCCTCGGTGGGCTCAGTAGATAACCCGATGTGGCTTTGGTAAAAGAAAACACACACATTATCAAATAGACAGAGTGGCAATGGGATCACCTCTTGTAACTGTTTTTCTTTGTTTTTACAAGGCCAATAGTTAAATATTTCCTCGCCAATATTACAAATAAGTGTTATACTAAAGATAAGTTGATAATGCTTTTCTACTCTCACGACACTGATCACGCCAGGAAGATTTTAGAATACCTAAGCTCGTAATATCCATGTATAAACTTTATATTTGAGATAGAAAAAATATATATATCTCATCTTTTTTTAGACGTCGAAGTAAATGAACCAAACAATCTCTTTGCCTCATCTGTTTGTGTCAGAAACTATTTATTGGCTCATATACTTGTTTCGACAGTTTTATGCCAAACTGCGTTCAAACGTAATCTTGTTCTAAATATTCTAAACAAATATATATATATATATTTACCTTAACTCAGGGATTTTCATAATTCATACCGTAATACAAAGAAATGTCCACCCCTTAATATTTACTTTTTCACACAAACAATGTTAATTAACAAATAAAATAGAACCTGCTAAGAAGCCACACACTCTCGCGAAGTATTCACTATTTCTTTTCCTTCTTTTACAGAAATTTATTGTTTTAAACTCAAATATCAAATTCAAAAAATAATCAAGATATATTACAAAAAATAAAGTTACGTTTAGTATTTACATCACTGCTTAGAATTAAAAACTTGTTTAAAACGAAAGACATTCTACTCATTTCTATGCGCTCATGGGTTGTATGCAAAGGTACACAAATACGCACCCATGAGCACATTGTAATTTAAGTTGAAAGCAGGTATAAGCTAAATAATCCACATAAGTCTTGTATATGACTGTACATTGAGAATAAGAAACACCCTATACTTGAAAACTTTCAACTTCTCGATTCCGTAATCAGAGATTACGAATTGTTTATTAAAAAAAGCTTTTCCATTTTCGTTGATTATCAATCACTAACCGGTAATATCATTTCCTCCCTGTTGTTATTAATTTAATCAGTTCCATATTTCCAATGTTTTTATTTGATGACTATTTTCATTATCAGTGTTATTTTAAATAACACGTTTTAGCGTACATTCTATGATGTAGTAAACGCTTAAATTCGTTCTTTCTAAAATTTTGATTGCTTAAATAATTACTTGTTTAACAAATGATGTTTTTCCTCCATTTAAAATATTACCAACTACCTTTTTAAGCTTTAAAACGGATGATGGAATTTGGAGCAATTCCAAAACATCCATAATTTACAGGCTTTTTTTTTTTTTGGTATTACTGTAATTTTAATTTTTTTAAATGAGATTTTCAAATCCTATGATATAAGCTGTGCAGAAGCGTGTTACAAGCGTGTTACAAGGCGTGGAGTTATCTTGTTGATTAAGTAACATTTACTAGATTTATTATTTGGTGAAAATTTATTGAACAGTTTTAGAAGCTAGGTTGAAGCTATCAAAATACCATTCACTTCTCATCAGAAAGTTTTATAAAGAGGTAAGGAATTATATATATATATAACTAATGATATAATGAAAGAGTAATACTAAAAATTAAAACTTTTAAAATTAAAAAGTGTCAAAGTTGTCTTCGATACAGCTTCAATTAAAACTAAAAGTGAAAGGCTCTATTCATTTAAGCCTAGATTAGACATATCAGTGATGCAACTTATATTTGTTGCTCGATAAATATTTGAATATTGAGGTAGTTTTAACAATATACAACGTTTTAGGTGCAACAGATTAGCTTGTTTTCTATATTTATAAATTTGTGCCTAACACAGTGCAGTAGGTTCAGTTTCCTTGGCTATCAGTATTACACTGTGGACTTTTATGTTAGTCATACACGTATGATGATATGACTCCGTACGAGTCACGCGACTGTAGAACTTGTAAAAGTCTTCTTTACAGGTATATAAGAAACTGACTATAAACACTTAAGTTCTAAAATTTAGGTAATTTATATATCATTGTTGACCTTTGTACTAAATACGTATATATATGCCTGAATCTTCTGTGATACTGATAGTATATCACTGAGACCTGATATTGGACAAAATACCTTGTTAGCATTGAATTATAATTTATGTAGCAAGTGTATTGTTATTGCCATGTTATTAGATATTATTTACTTTCACTTGCAGGTTTGTAATATTATTACTTCATGAAAGCATATGTTATTTCCATAGACATTACCTTCCATACTTGAAGAGCTATTAAGAACTATTTGTACTTAACAGTTAAAGCAATGTATTTGAGAGGCATATAGTGCATTGTGCATGGGTGATATGTATATGCTATATATACATGTACATACATAAATAGCTCAGTAGTTATCAATTACAATTATTTCTAATAGGTGATTTAAATCAGCACTATTAAACAATTTATAATCAGTTATTGAATTTCCATTCCTAGTTAACTATCTATAGTCATTTCATTATAACTATAGATGATTAACCAGGAGCATAAAGGCATTAAATTATTTTATATGTGTAACATGTGCTGTGAAATGTGAATTATTATAAGCAAAGGTAAGTGTACTTTATTTTCTACATATTTTCTGTCACACAGGTGATGCCAGATTTAGTCATACTATGTTAAATTGAGCTATAGTACATTATGTTTGGTTAGGTTGTAACTTTATCTAGTTGCAACTAATTGTGTTACACAGTGGTTGTGTATATATTAGATCTGTAATGGAATAAGAAAAATGCAGATTTCTTGAAACATTCCTGAAGTATTTTAAGCTTGTATGAAAGCTTAATATTTTTGACCAAAAAAATAGATACTTTATATAAAAAGAACTATAAACAAACACTATTCTACCCTGCTGAAATACCTAATTTATTTATAATTAAAATAAGCCTAATTAATTAAGAAGATAGACTATCCAGAGGACCTGCAAATTGTCAGAAGTATCTTTTGAGAAAAATTATCATTTGTTAAGTTTGTGCTGTATCAAATTTTAACCAGGTATATAACATACAGATAGTAAGGGGTAATTTGGAGCTGTTGCTGCATGCTCATTACAGAGAAAAGAAGAGTGAAAATTGAAATTATCCTTTACAGTAACTCATCAGTTGCCTTGTTGAACCTTTACAAGCTGTTGGCCTCTACTGCCTCATTACATAAGCTAATTTCTGTAATTATAAAATAAAATCTTTCCATAACCAGAGAGTAATCTGTCTTTTTTCAAATTGTAAGCTTTCTTTTGTCTCATTGTCTTCAGAACTTAGCTCAGAAATCAGAGGCCTTTATCCTATGGATATTCTGGGTATTTGTGATAAACATTATTTTGTCCACCCCCCCACACACACACACATTTTTTTTTTCTTAGAGAAGGGTTAGTGACCTTAGATCTTAACCTGTCCCTTTAATCTCTTTTGCATAAGACTTTTTATAGAAATGAACTAAAAAAGGTAGGGTTTACTTTTATTTTCTACAGCCTATACTTGTATAGTAGTAAAGAAAAAGCTCTTTTATTATACTTCTATACAAATACGGCAAGAAATGGTTTATTTGCATTAACTGTGGCAAGTAGTTTTTGAAACATTGAGGGTGCTTGAGTTATCTTTGACAAATTGCCATATCTGACATACTACTAGTAATTCTCCCGTGAATCCTTAACAGTAAGGTAGGATATTTTTCCTAGTTCAGGAGATTACATTTTCCAAGTGAAGCTTAGATAATGACTTTAACTTCCATTATTTTTTCAATTTTTATGTGGTATGATATAAATTGATCAAAAATTACATTTTACCTATTTAACCCAGTTCACATCATAACAATGTTTGTGATATCCCAGCTGACTTTAAAAGCCATGATATTGGGCAGTAGGCCTCATCAGCACTGGATGTAATTTGTGTAGCATGGTTGATCTATTTTCATACACTTCTTTGTTTTCAAAAGTTATATTTAAAAATGTAATCATCTGTTGGTGTAGTGATTGCTTGACCTACTCTGTGATCAAAAGGCAAGCTTTCTAGTTTGTTGTTTATCTTGAATAATGAGTGAGTTAATTTAAGAAAACTAAATTGATAGTATATAGTGTTCAAATGTTAAAATAAATGTAGTGTTAAAAAATCTTTACCTTAATTCTGATGTGTGGAGATATAAATAGAATTGGTTAAAATTACACATGATTTTACTAACATGATCTGTTCACAACATATCAGTGTTATTTTTATTTTTCAGGAATTTATTGTTGAGCTCATTACTTGTTAAATGAGCATTGGAAACCTCTTTTCAAACTTTTTTTTTCTGTACATCAGTTGTAAAAGTTCAGTCACTTAAAACAATGCTTTTTAAGTAAAATCCATGAACTTTTTCTCTATAATTATATGTATATATAATCATGAACTTTTAAGAACTTTCAAGAACTCAATGTCAGATGAGACAGTTTATGGACTTTATTTTAAGCTATCTCCATACAGTAATAATCTAAAAGTGATAATATTTTAAATGCATTGTCTTTAGAAACAATAAAAAAGGAGGGTAAATCAATAACATTTATATATTTTTAGGTCAAAATGAGCTTTTTCTCAAAAATATTTGGAGGTGGCAAATCAGATCAGAAAGCACCAACTCCTAGTGAAGCAATACAGAAATTAAGAGAAGTTGAAGAGATGCTAATAAAAAAACAGGATTATCTTGAAAAGAAAGTGGAACAGGAAATTAATATAGCTAGAAAAAATGGAGCAAAAAATAAGAGAGGTAACAATAATTTTTCTAATTATTTCATCTGTGACTAGCCTAGAGTTAATACATTTACTTTAAAAAATGAGTTGGTATTAACTGTTAAAACCAAAGTATGAGAAATGTTAAAACAATGTTTGTACATATTTGTATAACTATTCTGTTTATTTGTAGGCACAAAGCGTGTTACTCTTTTAGTTTCTAAAGATTAGGGTTAATGGCCCCATTGTAGTTTTGTAAAACAAATGTACTAAAACCATTCACTGGATTCAACCTTTTGGTAAGTAGGTATTTTCTTCTGACCAAATAAGACATTTTCAAGAATATTTTTTGTAGTTATGAATGCATGTTTAATTATATTTCTTTTATTCAACATTGATTTTCCATTTATGTATGCTCTAACTTGTCTATGATATACTTATAGTTCAGTTTTAGTACTGATCCATAAGTATCATTCTATATACAAAGTATATAACTTGTCAATTTGGCATCATATGTTATGGCTTTTTTTGTGAAGTAAAACAAGTTTATTTTTTGTTTTTTAATAGTAAACTTCATGTTTTAAAAATACAAATATGCCTAAGATTTAGGTTTAATGTATTTAATCAGCTACTTTAATATTTGTTATTGTTGATCTTGAAATATTATTGTGACTTAATGACAAACAACCACTTTTAGTTAATTTATTTGAAAGTGATCACAATTCAGTGGTTTGGCCTGGTCAAAATGGTAATAAAACTAACTTTCCTATGCTATCTAAGTTTCATTGTGTTCACATATCATGTATAATTATGGCTTCCAAAATAGTGGATGTAACATTAAAATGTTATTTTTTTACACACAAACTGTAGTTTTAGCAGCAGATATCATTTGATGGAAACCAAAGTTTAATTATGAATAATAGTATGACAGAAGCAACAGCAAACATTTGATAAGTGTGTGATGGTAACAAGCATTTAAATCTTGAATGTTTCAGAATGTACATATTCCATCTTCAGGAATCTATTCCAAACAAAGTAACTTATTAGGTATTTATATTTTTAAAGTTCCAAAACTTTTGTAAAGCAGAATTAAAATACAGAGTAAAAGGATGAAATTAAGGAATAGGATATTATAACTATATTAGTTTTTGTTTTTGCAAAATTTTAAAAGTTATTAAAACATTTATGACATAGTTATGTTATTAAAGTTAGGAGTTCATTTATAATAAATACTTTAATTAATCAATATTTTTATCCAAACCTGCTTTCAAATTTAAGAATTGAAATATCAAGATTTTAAAAAAATGAAAACCAAAGGTAGTTTTAAATCATATTATATTCCAAATTGGTAGAAAAACACAAATGCTATTTTCATAAAAACAATTTATCTACAAGTTGTGAAAAAAACCAGATATAATTTGAAATCATGGTTGTTGTTTGTTGTTTTTTTTCTGATTAACCACGTAAGTTATTATCAGGTTTTAATGAAATCTGTTTTGAACCTGTATTCATATCACTGAAGTATATTTAATATTAGATTTTTCACATGCTCAAACAAGTCATAACACAAGCTCACAACTTTTAAAATCAGTGAATAATATATTTGAAATTCTGTAAGTTGAATTATAATTAAATTAGCAAAATCTCATCCAAATCAACTTGTCTAAAATTTAAATAAATGAATAATTGATGGAATTGTAGGAAATGTGACAAAGTATTAATTTTATGGTTTGGGGCAACTTTGATTTGACAGCTATCAGATTCAAGCCAAAAGGCCATGGAGTTATATACAGTTGTATTTAAATGATGAAAATTGTTTATTCCTGCAAAATCATCAGATTCCAAACAAATAGTAGTTAAATATTTGAATTAAAATCCCAAAAGACAGGAATGTGTGGATGATGAAAGAAACTATTGAAGCCACTGGATTATAATTAGAGCATTACATCTGTAGTTTCAGATTTGTTAAAATGTCATGCAAAGAATTATTTCAACCTGAGAAAGAAAGGAAACAAAAGTGAACAAAAACAAACAAACCAAAAGCCAATAAATGTGCGTATTACTTACTGGACTTAGTTTTCTGTTGTAACTGGTTGATAGCTGTTGTCAAAAGAAACCCCTCTTTAAAATATCTGCAGATTCTAATATACTAACAAAATCCAGACAGAGTGCTAGAGCATTGTCTCAGAATCTGCTACTGTACACTTCAATGATTGTTCTAAACACTGTTTACTGGAATGAAACCCCCTAATTCATGTCAATTCGTACAAGTATCTGAGACACCAACTGAGATGGGCTTGCCCCTTGCTAGTGGTTTTTTGACAGATGGTTAAGGGATACAAATTTATATCTGTTAGCATATACAGCTTCACTTCAGTGAAAAGACAAGTAAATATTTATGACCTTTCAAAAATTCATTTAAAGTTAATGTAAGTAACTAGATGTAAAAATATTTCTTCTGTGTTCCTAAATTAAAATATATTGTATACAAGCTATAGAGAGCTGAAATTCATTCAGTACATTTATTCATTAGCTAATTTTTAAATATTTTCTGTTTATGCAGTGGTTAACTAGCAATGAATGCAGAAATTTACTACATTCATGTCTGGAAGTAATATCTCAAATACATGGTTACAGCTACAAGTATACTTGACATCATGTGTAAATTAATACTAATTAGTATTGAGAAATATTTTCACACATTTATTAGCTTTGATACAAATAAACTAATATTAAATTTTCCATAAAATGTTCCTAATAGAACCCCTCGGTGTGGATTCCTGTTTGTGGTGAGGGGACCTCCCAGGGAAGGTTCTGTTCTGTCTGGTTACCTTCTCTGGGATCTAAACATCCACCCACGTGTTTGCCATGCGTGGCGACCTGTGAAGGGGAGGAGAGGATCCTGGTGGTTGAGGGGTCCAACCCTAACACACCACTTTGGCCTCGAATTCCTGTAGACGGGCGGCCTTTGGGTGGCCCCCCTTGGGTCAATCGGCTGGTCCACTCGGGCTAGAGTCAACCAAGTACCAGTGTTGGAAGTTCTCAACAGGTGTTGTGGACATTGTGCCTAATGCTGGTGTTTGGGTATAGTGCTCATGAAACCCAGGCATTGCTGCATTGTCCTTGCATGACTTTGTAGTGCGTCCCCTTGTAGGGCTCCATGGTGGGTGGGGTCAGTGGGTATTGAAATTTTTCCTTTTTCATATGGATCCTCCTTCAAAAAAATTAAATAAAATTGTGAAAAAACAGTCACTGGGTAAGCGACCACGTCTTGAAGAATCTGAACAGCAATCTTCAACATCTGTAACACACGCACCTCATTTTCTTATATTACATTCTCTTTCGGGAAAATCTTTAGGGTAATTGTCCCCCTTTTTTATTCAGAAGAGTCTAGAGGGACTTGGTGGCTCTCCAAAGTCAGTAAAGAAGCTTCGATCTGGAGACATATTGGTTGAAACATCCACATCCCAACACAGTGAACTCCTTGAATTCAAAGGCAATTGGGGATATACCTATTGAGGTTACACCTCATGCTACTTTAAATTCATCACGAGGAGTTATTGCTGAGAGGGATTTGAAGAACGTCCCCGAGTCAGAAATTCTTGCTGGTCTCTCCACTCAAGGAGTTTCTGCAGTGAGGTGCATCTCCACTCGCAAAGATGGAGTTACACTGCCAACAAATACCCTCGTTTTGACATTTACTTCATCACGTGCACCTGCCACCATCAAGGCAGGTTATCTAATTTGCAGGGTTTGGCCCTGTTTGTCTTTCCCTACAAGAAACATTTCTCAAACCTGCTGATACAATCTCCATTCGGCAGTTTTCTCTCGTTGAACAGTTGTCTTTTCCATTTCTAATCCTGGGGGATTTTAATGAACATCATCCCCTCTGGGGAAGTGCTATTATTGATGGAAGGGGTCGATCTGTAGAGCTTATGCTCTCTGATCACAATCTTTCTCTTTTCAATACTGGTTCTTCCACTTATTTTCATGCACCTAGTCAGTCCTTTACCGCTATTGATCTTTCGGTTTGCTCCCCTTCATTATTCTCCCATTTTTCATGGAGGGTTGACAGTAATCCACTACGCAGTGATCATTTTCCTATCCTTTTGAGAGAGACTGGCCGTGGTTGATGCCACCCTACCTGCGTGCCCCGGTAGAAGTTGGATCAGGCAGACTGGTCCACTTTCACTGCTCTTGCAGAACTCGATCCTGCCATCGTGAATCAGCCATCAATAGACGACTGTGTGGCAGTGGTAATTGACTGTATTATACAAGCAGCTGCTCAGTGTATTCCTAAAACCACGACACGTTTTCCACGATATCCTTGTCCGTGGTGAAATACTCCTTGGCATGGAAGGCTCAAAACGGGCCTGGGATACTTTCCATAGATATCCCACACTTTCGAACCACATCGCTTTCCAACAGGCCAGTGCACATGCTAGGTGGGTAAGACGACAAAGCCAGAAGGAATCTTGGATTAAGTTCACAACTAGCATATCTTCTACCACCAGTTCCAAGATCATATGGGACAGGATTCGAAAGATTAATGGGCACTACAATTCTGTCCCCCTCTCGATCTTACTCTCTGATGGTCAAGAGGTGGCTGATGTCCGGAGCATCGCTGATACTCTAGATGAAAGCTTTTGCCGGGTATCTTGCACTTCTGCTTGTTCCTCCACCTTCTTGGCCATCAAGACTCAGGCAGAGCGTTCAAGTCTTTCCTTTCGAACTGACTGTCTCTTTGACTATAATTGTCCCTTTACACTGGTGGAACTGAAAATGGCCCTTCATCGGTCTGCCAGTACATCTGTTGGACCTGATGATGTTCATTATGACATGCTGCACCATCTATCTCCCGCTTCTCTTGATGTCCTTCTGATTGTCTTTAACCAGATCTGGCAGGAGAATGTTTTTCCTGATGCCTGGCGCCAGGCTATTATTTTATTTTCTCTAAGGTAAAATCTTTCTCAGAGAAAGATCCCAAGATTCCTTCAAACTACCGTCCAATTGCTTTGACGAGCTGTCTCTGTAAGACCTTAGAAAGGATGGTTAATGCTCATCTTGTTTGGTTCCTCGAATCAAACAACCTCCTCTTGCCCACCCAGTGTGGGTTCCGACAACAGCACTCCACCACAGACCACCTAATTTGTCTTGAAACATCAATCAGAGAAGCCTTTCTCAAATGCTAACATCTTGTATCAATATTCTTTGACATTGAGAAGGCTTATGACACAACATTGAGGTATGGCGTTTTGCGAGACTTCCATACATATGGGTTACGTGGCAATTTACCCCTGTTTATTAAAAATTCTTTAATGGACAGGAGATTCCAAGTTCGTGTGGGTTCGACACTTTCCCGTTCTTTTGTACAGGAACTTGGAGTCCCTCAAGGCTGTGTATTGAGTGTTACACTCTTCAGTATAAAGATAAATGCCATCACTGAACAACTCCCTCTCACTGTTGCGAATGGGCTGTATGTCGACGACTTTCACATCTCATGTCAGTCGTCAAACATGAGATACATTGAGCGCCAACTACAAACCGCCCTCAATTGTGTACGGAAGTGGACTCTGGCGAACGGCTTTAATTTCTCTCTCTCCAAAACTGTATGCATGCACTTTTGCCCTTGACGGGGTATTCACCCTGATCCTGAACATCATATCGGTGAAGTTTTGCTGCCAGTGGTCCCGGAGACCAAGTTCTTGGGGCTTATCTTTGATCGTAAACTGACCTTTATACCACATTTAAAGCAGCTTCGGGTCAAATGCACAAGAGCACTGAACATCCTCCGTGTCCTCTCTTCTACCAGTTGGGGAGCAGATCGATGTTCGATGTTAAAGGTATATCGTGCTTTTATTCGATCAAAACTCGACTATGGATCAATGGTCTATGGCTCTGCCAGACCCTCAGCCTCAAAGATGCTGGACCCCATTCATCACCAAGGACTTCGACTCTGCACTGGGGCTTTCCGTACCTCTGCAGTTCATAGCTTATATGTTGAATCACATGAACCTTCTCTGCACCTTCGCCGTTTGCAACTATCTTTACAATATGCTTTGAAACTTCGTTGGGGATGTGCTTTCCTTCCTCGGTGGGCCGTACTTTTTCAGAACAGATGATCTGTCATTGCTCCATTTGGCCTTCGCATGTGGGCGCAATTGGATGAATTGGGTCTGTTCTTGGATAACATTGCAGATTCCACAGGTCAGCCCATCCCACCATGGCTTATTACAGCCCCCAAATGTGACCTTTCTTTCAGTCATCTAAAAAAGGCAGATACTCCAGATTGGAAGTACCGTCTTTTATTTAATGAACATCTTTCGAACAATCATTCAGTTCTCATTTATACAGATGGTTCCAAATCAGGTAATTCAGTGGGCTCTGCTATGGTTTGCTGTGGTTCACTAGTTGTGTGCAGAATCCCCTCTACAGCTTCTGTGTTCACTGCTGAACTGTATGCCATATCTCTTGCCCTGGATCATATCGCAGCTGAGCAGTACTCGAACTGCACTATTTATACTGATTCGCTTAGTTCTATACTTGCCTTGGAATCGCTACACGTTGACTCACATCCTGTTCTCACTGATATTCAAAACTGACTGGCCCATTTCTCATTAACAGCTACTTCTATCCAGTTTTTCTGGATACCAGGCCATGTTGGTATTTGCGGGAACGAGCTTGCAGACACGGCAGCTAAATCTATCTGCTCGGCACTATCACCCCTGTGCCTATTCTGTACATGGACTATGGTCCTGTCTTCAAGGCTCGGCTCCGTGCCAGCTGGCAGTCCACTTGGAGTGAGCAACGCAACAAGCTTTTTCAAATCAAACCCTATATTGGACTTTGGCTATCTAGCTTCCGTAAAGTTCGGAAGGAGGTACTTGTTCTAACTAGACTACGCATTGGTCACAGTTTTTTAACTCATCGTTTTCTTTTATCTGGAACTGATGCACCAATGTGTAGTTTGTGTGACACTCAAATCACTATCAGCCACATTTTACTTTCTTGCCATCGTTACAATTCTCAACGACGGCAATATTTTAAACATATTTTTTCCCAGGGTCTATCTGTAACATTGGACAGTGTTATTGGTGATGGTGACTCTGTCCACCTTGAAAACGTTTTTAATTTTTTAATGGCCATTAATCTTTTTAATCTCATTTAAGTGTTGCATATTTATTCATTACACCTTTTTTAATTGTGGTTCCTTTTTTAGTTTTATTCTCTCTCGTTTAATTTGACATTGGAAAATGGCCAGAACATTAAATAACTCGACACCAGGACTGGAAAGGCCAACTTCAGGTGACTGACGGTGGTTCTTATACTTACCTGTTAGTCTTCCTGGCGGGCTATGATCATTACCATTCTGCTACAGGTAGTCCTTTACAACTTTGTAGACTGGATGTCAACATTGGTTTTTACGCCATTTTCTGTTTTAATTGCTGTTTTGTTTTTACTTTCATTTACTTTTACAAATTTTACTCCATTTATTTGACTTTTATCTTTTTTACTGGACATTTGGCTACTCATTATTACGATTTTGTGGAGTGTCTTTTAAAACTTCTATTCTTTTACATTTTGATAATGGCTGTTATGACACACAACCTGGAACCAGGACTGGAAAGGCCAACTTCAGGTGATTGATGGTGGTTCTTGAACTTACCTGTTAGTCTTCCTGGCAGGTTATGTTCATTACCATTTTGCTAGAGTAAGTACTTTACAACTTCTTTTACTCTGCTTTCTCTCTCAACGTTGTAGACTAGGTGTCAACATTGGTTTTATACTTTTTTGTTTTACCTTCATTTCCTTTTATGTATTTTACTACATTTACTTTATTTTTTCCTTTTTACCGGATGTTTGGCAGATAGCCTAGCTGCTTTGTGCCATTAAACACTAAATCAAACAAACAAACAAACAAATCTTAATAGAATGTTCAAATTTCAAAAGTCGTGGATTATTGATCATTATTTAATCAGTAAGGAGGAGAGTTGGTTGTTTATATGTCAAATGATAACAGAGTAAAATATAAATAAACTAGCCTTAAGAATAAATATTGTACATCTCTCAGTTTTAATAAGCACACGTATTACAGCCAGTATAGACATAGATCTGAGAACTGTTCAAAGTTTTCAGCAACTTAACCACTAGCAGCAAAAAACACATAAAAGACTGGACAAGCAATATTCTGTTTTAGTTAGTCTGGGTTTGTAATCTTAAAATATTTGGTAATAATCTTGCTTTTTCATTATTAAGATACAATGTTTTAATATTTCTACGAAAGTAATTATGTTAAGCATTACAGAAGTGTATAATGTCAATATTGTTTTAATATTGTTGTGAAAGTTAGTATTTCAAGGCATAACCTAGAATAATGTGAGCTGATCCATCGAAGGTGGTGTGTAAATAATTTAAGATGTATACATGAAAAACAGCTTTGTGTTTTGGGACCTCTTGTACATGTAATCTTGGATTTCAAGTGGCTGGAGGGGATTTGCATTTGAATATCTAAAAATGGAAAAGTCAGTGGAAGCAATGTAATGTTTTCAGTAGTATTACATTTATGGAAGACTGATGCTTGTAAAAAAAATTTTCTAATTTTGGTTCTGTTATGTAAACCTCAGCCATCATACATCACTAAACAACATTGAAACTTAACCCTGTTCTGATTTATATTGATTAAAAGGCCCAACAGTGAGAGAAATAAATCTCATGCAAAATGAAAAATTATTAATATATATGGAAGTCTCTCAGGTTGATACTGTAATTTTCATCATGTCTAGTTAATTTGATGTTATTGAATATTATCTTTACCATATGTATGCAGCTTTTTTTTTTAATGAAATAAAATTCTTGAACAATGGAGTAAACAAAGTATTGTGGAAGTCTTAAAATATCTTACTTGAAGTAATAACAAGTTTGTAATTGTTAAGATGGTTATTATATGCAAAGTTTCCAGTTGACGTGAAAAAACTCAAATTTGTTTGCAAATAAGAAGAATCATGTGAAAGTTAAGTATCTTGTATGGCATTATTTAACCCTTTAAGCACAAAGGTTGGTGTATAGCATGGCACAAAGCTCAAAAGGGAGTCAGTAGCCAACTCAAACATCACCAATAGATGTCAGTTAAGTTGGGCATATGTCATGTGATCATTTCATGGTATTTTTTTTATTCAACATGTTGGAGCAGTTCAAGCATGAAAGTTCATTGAATTTTTTGTGTCAAAAGGTAAAGTTGAATGCTGTGCAGTAGGATGTTCAATGTTGACAAAGCACTTTTGCAAGTGAGGATTCAGATAGTGAATTAGAAGCTTCTGGCAATAACTGGCCATCAGAATCTGATCATAGTGACATTCATGGGGATACCCTTCCCAGACCATGAAGGGAGCATGGTTGTGCAGCTAGATGCCATAGTAAAAGAGGCTGTGGCAGAGGCCAGTCACAACAGAATTCAAGGCCTAGGCATAGACCTAAGAATGACAGTAATAATAATGTAGTAATTGATGGTTTTTTGTTTGTTTTTTGCCTAGTTACAACTTCAAGACACAGAACTATGTGAGATGGGTTGCCAGTTTTAGTCAGGAAAGTGGTTACGTAACACTGGTAACAGTGAAGCAGCACCTTCTGAAGAGTTTAAACAGCATAAACAAATAGGTATGCTGATTAGTGTTAAGAGAGTCATGAGTTTGGTCCTCATTCTAGATCTTGCTCGGTGGTTTAGCAGCAAATTGTCACATTATTTACAAAAGCACTGTGGGTAGGCAAGCCCTTTCTCTGAGGAATTTCATTCAAAAACTGTATTGCTCATAGAAGAATATACCATTCAGTCAACTAGAGCAGGTAGACTCAGCATTAGAGACAAGTCACTGGAATGAACTGGCTGATGTGTCCAGGCCAAACTGCAGTGTGTGTAAAGATAAACCAGGAGGCAGACAGCATGTGCACTGTATAAATGAAGACAATAAAGATATTTGTAATGCAGATTTTGAAAGAAAATTAAAAATATGAGATTTAGGAATGAAATTTGCTATTTATAGTTTTAATATTTTAAAAACATTTTTCATTGAATAAATAAATAAAATCTCAATTGTTTTATATAGAAAAGCTCCTTTCAATATTTATGAATATTGCTGGAAGATATATATAAAACATTTTTGTAGTAAGTTGTAATTTTTTTAACCACACTTTTTTGACATTGAAATAAAAACTGTGCAAGATTGATGTACTTCTGCATGTGAATATGTTGATCTAAATTGGGTTGTAAATTTTGAGCTTTTTAAAAACTACCTGTATCAAGTAAGCGAAGTTGGGTTGTTGTGAAATATTTTTATTTAGTTTTAGTTTTCTGTTATCACAATAGTCATCATGTTTGAAACAACATTAGTAGCAGTTTTAGTAAAGATAAAAACAAACAAACACAATGGTGCATTGTACAGTATATTGTTCAGAAAGGATATTTAGAAAAGGTACAAGTAGTAAAGCAAGGAAACCAAGAAGTATAACAACATTACATTGTTTAATTTGGTTTAGGATAAGTTATTAATAAAGTAATATTTATTTAGTTGTAAACAGTAATAACCAAAACTTTTTTTTATGAGAATAAAACAAAGAAATTGGGTGCAATATGAGTTTCAGCTTCCAGCAATGTTCATAAATGTTGGAAGGAATTTTTCTATTAATCAGATAAACATTTCTACAATAAAGCATCCAACTAATGTTTTAAAAGTTAATGTATTGATTGAAAGAAGTTTTTCATTAAAATTTTAAAAATAAAATATGAAGGGTATAAGATTGTCAACTATGAAGGTTTTTCTGCTGAAAGAATGCCAAGGGTAGTTTTGGTGTGTTTTTTTGTTTTTATGAGCAGTACTTATGTGACATTAAATACTTACTGGCCTGGAAGCTTCTATTTCTATAGACTGTAGAAAAAAAAGATTCAGTTTTTAGTTTGCTTTATAAAAAACATGCTTTAAATGAGTTAATGCATCTGTCTCAGGTGTTTTATGTATCTTTCTGAACAACATAAGAAGCACTGTTACATGCTTTTACATTTATACACAACTTCCTGTACAAGTGTATATTTCAGTGGGACTTAAGCTGTGTGTATAAGAATGGATATTTTCCTTCACAGTTGCTCTTCAAGCCTTGAAAAGGAAGAAAAGATTTGAAAAACAGTTACAGCAGATTGATGGAACTCTGACCACAATAGAGTTCCAGAGAGAAGCCCTTGAAAATGCGAGCACTAATACTGAAGTTTTAAAAATAATGGGACATGCAGCAAAAGCTCTGAAAGGTACTCATGAGGACATGTAAGTTAAATAATCATTTTTTATAAAATAGTAAGTTTGGTTTATTTCTTGTCAGTCAAAACAGTCTTTGTTCATTATTGATATTAAATTGTAGTTTTTTTAAATTGTTTAATTTATAAATAGTTTTACTTTGCAAGTTTTCACACAAGAATTGCTTAGTGTACACTAATTTATAGTATCACTTATATGGTATTCAGTTTTGTTTCTTCGTTTTAAAACTGCAGAAGCTTGTTTTGATTTTTGCCAGTTTATGAAATTTATATAAAATTGTATACACATACTCGTACACATTGGTAATTTAAATTTATTAATGTGTATTGTTTTACACACAAACTGATTGTGAACAGAAAAAAAGATATTAAAACATAGACACTACTGAGCAGATCTCTTAGTATGGTCAGTGACTAGTTTTTGAATGGTATGTATTCATTAATTATGGGTTCATTCACTGCTCTATCAGTGTTTATTTACATGTATTGGGACTTTAAAGATATAGATATAACTTCTTTACTCATTTTCTTTAAACTGTTTTAAAACTGGGCTTACGTGTAGTTAACCAGAATTAATTCAGCTGTGTAGGTTCCATTCATGTAAAAGATAAATTTGGTTTTTGTAATGATGTGTGCACTGTTAATATTAAATTACTTGCATCAAAATAGATCTTTCTTTGTAATTAATTATGTATACATTGAGTATAAAACTTTAGTTCTAAAAACATTACTTTTATACAACTGTTGGCCTATTTGTGAGACAATACTTACAGTATATACCTAGGAACTTGATATGTAATAGTTTCACATTAAGCTTTGGCTTATTCCTCTGTTAATTTTTTTATACTTTGGAGTCTCTACATATGTTGTATTTTATGTAGGGATGTAGATAAAGTTCATGACCTTATGGACGAAGTTCAGGAACAGCAAGAAATTGCAAACGAGATATCTGAAACTATTTCTAATCCTGTGGGATTTGGCCATTATATTGATGAGGTAAGTTAATTATTCCAAAAGTGAAATATCTCGGAAATGTTAAGCATATGTACTAAAAGATGTGATATCGATTATATAATTAATTAATTGAAAGGTATGAATTCATGTATTTTTTAATAATTAAAATATTCTGTGTGTTGTAAGGTAGTTTTGTCATGAATATTTAATATAGGAATCTTATTGTTTTATAACTATATATATTTGGTTTGCACAACACCATACTAATTTTGTATTCTGAAAGTATTCAATTTATATAGAATATGGACTGTATTGAACATTTTCAGAAAAAAATTTTGGTAAATTTAATTATTATGCACCCCAGTCTTCCAAGTAAAAGAAAGTTTTTCTTAAAACATTTTTCAAGGATGAATTGTCTAAAGAACTAGAAGA
This sequence comes from Tachypleus tridentatus, assembly GCF_004210375.1. Lineage (NCBI taxonomy): Eukaryota > Metazoa > Arthropoda > Merostomata > Xiphosura > Limulidae > Tachypleus > Tachypleus tridentatus. The sequence continues at coordinate 45,408,654 of NC_134836.1, forward strand.
ACTGGAACAAGAAGAGTTAGATAAACAGTTGCTAGATGTAGGACCTGAAACTGAGAATCTACCAAGCCCACCAGAAACTGAACCTAGCACATCAAGTAAGGAATACCCATTATAATCATGTCACTAGTGTTTCATGCAACATTTATTTTCTTATTAATATTCAAGTAATTTAGTAGCACCAGAGTAATAAATCTTTAAAAACTGTAGTAACCAAAGTTGTTTCCTTTTATTAGTGAGTTGTATAGTATGCTGTTATTCTAGTTTCCATTACCTTAGATAATATCATCAGATTTACTGCTGTGCCAGTTTTCAGTAATTTATTATTTGAAGTACTATAAATAGCACATCAGAAAAATTTATTATTCTATCATGAATCTTTTTCTAAAATTTATTTGGAGTAGTACAGTGTAGGATACTAACAGACCTAACTTCTATGTCAGACTGCATGTCTGACCTTCTTTCGTTTATAGTGTGAAAGAGAGTATATAATCAAACTAAATTTTTGTACCATATTGTTTAGCCCATTCATATCAAAACTAGTGGTTTTTTTATTGTATTTTCTTTAGAAAACTTCAAAAACAGGTTGTAAAATAATGTCTGTCTTTTAGAATTATATTTGTTTCTACAGCATCTACAACAAGAGACAAGTCAGTTGGGTGTTATATAAATGTTAAAAATTTTCTTTCTTTTCTCACTAAAAGTGAAATTGAAAAGAGAATCTGTGACAAAGAGACCTATTGCATTGTTTGATAGGTCACATTCCCTACTGTGGAATGCAATTTTGCCAATTCAAGGCTCATCAGCACAGCTTGGGTCAACAAATTGAAAGATACACCAGTTTGTTTTCCATGTGAACAAGCTTTTGCTGCATTTGTATGCCCATTCATAGTTACATGATTCACATGTCTGACTACTTGTTTTGAATAAGTCAAAATACTGTTTTAAAGTTTCTGTGGTTGTATTGACAATTCTCTGCCTGTTTGTAATCTCAAGTTTCTGTAATCTCAGAACTATTTCTCAAAATTTTTTTACTCTTTCTCTCTTGACAGGCCAAGAAACAATGGACATATTTTTTTTGTTGCTGCATCTGTTGTTCATTTGATACAGCTGTAAAGAATAGAGCATCATTAAGAAACATATTGCATGGAATGTTTTTTGACTTTCCAGAGCTACAAGTTTATACATGTGTTTTATTGTGTGGAAGCTACGTATTTTGTTAAAAAAAAAAAGTCATATCAAGTTTGGAACAGTGTTATCCTTTTATTTGTTTCTTTCAGAATGCAATAAGACAAACTATAGAATAGGTTCTTTGAAGTGATGCACTTGTGTGTTTGAAGTAGGACTGAAACAGCAATTATGTGTGTAACTCAGGTTAAGAGAAATTGAATTAAGTAACTCAGAGTGAACCTACATGTGATGAATAGAAAGGCTTAAGAAAAATTATGTGCAGCAATGTGTAAAATGCTGAAATTTGATATCTCTAGAACCATCAGTTATTTATATTTTGTTTCTAAAACTAAATTCAATTTCAGGCAACATTATGATTAAAAAAAAGTTAATACAATATTTTAGTTGCTATTGTATTTTCACTAATGTTGCACATCATTTTAATGAGTTCAGTGCAATATTTTATTGTTGTTGAATTTATAGGGAAGGCCAAAATTCAAGAAGATGAAGATGATGATATGAAAGAACTTGCAGCCTGGGCATCTTGAATTATGTTACAACTTGTACAGAAATAGGTAAACTAAATCAGTCTCAAGTAGGTGATAAGAAAAGTTACTTATATTTTAAACATTACATTCTTTCTGTAATTTCAAGTATGAAATTAATGGTTGGTTAAGTGTTTCAATTGTTTCTTTGCCACATAGCTATTTATAGTACAGCTATTTATATTACCTTTGTTTACAGTCTTAATCCTAAGTGCACAGGGTTAGTCCATTCGACTGAGATTTAATTTTTACTGTAAATTTTACAATTTTGTATTTACTCAGTATATCTTCATGAAATTTGGTAAGCTTTTAGTAAATATTGCAAGTATGTTATACACAAAAATCAGAAATTTGAGTAAAGTAGTTCTGATAAAGATTTGTTTCATAATTTAACTTCAGTCAACGTGACTCAAATGTGAGTCTGAATGAAGATGATTTTCATATTAAGGTTGAAACTGTTATTTTACAGTCCCCATATTTCAAAATAACCTCAAAATATTCTAAATATGTATCAAAAAGTTTTGGTTTCATTTAAACTATTTTATCTTTTATTTTCTTATTTATCGTAACATTGTATGGGTTTGATCCATTTGATAGCTTTGTATGCACCACCAACAAAACAAATATGAAATAAATCTAAGTTATCTTTTTTTCTTTCTGGAATAACTAAATATTGTAACACAAAATTTAAATTACTTACAGCCTCAAACTGTAACTGTTTTGTTTAATTTTATTGGTCTCTTATGTCTGTCTATTACAGACAGCTATAAAGGAATCAGCAGTAGTGTGGATTTTTTAGGTTGAGCAAAATTTCATATTACATTATGCAACATCTGTGTTCCTCAATATTTTTAAATGTTTTTAAGTTTTTATTTAATCTAACAAGTTTTAATTTTTACATCTCAGTTACTTCTCTTAAAAATATATATCCATAAATAAAATAAATAACTTAGCACTTACTTCAAGACAGGCCTTTTTGTTCTCAGATGCTGATTTTCATTGATCCTAAATTTTTCTCTAAGTTGGTTTTCAAAAAAAATAATAAATGCAATTTTCAAGTATGCATTTTAAGACACAAATAATGTTTCAAACTAATATAATTTATCTGACTTTCTAACTGACCTGTATAAAGGTTTAAAAAATGTCATTATTTACAGATCACTGACCTTGACTAAGTAAAAATCTGCTTGTAAAACAGTGCTTTTAACTGAAAAGTAGCATATGAATATAATAAACCACAATTATTACTTAAAAACATGTATCATTGTAAAGTAATATCAAATGCATGAGGGGTTAAGAATTTTTGTTGTAAATGTAAAAAATTCAGTAACTCAGAAAATGAAGATGGAAGGTTTCTATTTTAAATTTTTGTGTGTGATTTATCTGTTTGGTGAACAAATTGAAACTCATATAAGGGAAGAAAAACTTAATTGTAGAATTTAGAGCAGAGAGACTTCCCAAGACATATAAGTGAAGGTTTACTTTTAAAATTAAGATGTAAAAACTTGTATAATGTTAAAATTTGAAGTATAGACTGTCTTGGTACCATATTTATTGGCATATGTTGGTAATAAGTCTTCCATTAAATTTTGAACTTAGCTATTTAAAAGTCATGACTTGCACATTTTGATATTTTTCTAGTTTAAGTAAAATTATTTTTTCAAGCATACAGTTGTCTGAATGGAAAGTACTTTACATTTGAATATGATAGTGCTTATTAAATTCATTTCTACTCCTTAGTTATAGATTAAAAATTTCCCTCATAATTTTGTTAATAGGTATTATTACTAACTTAAATTGATAAAGTGTAAACATTCAATTAAGCTTAGTGGTATTATGAAGCACTATCAAACAATCAAGTCCAAACCCAACTATCATGTCAGTACAAATAAGTGTTAAATTCCTGGTTGAAAACTCGTACATAAAAAATGCTGTATTATTTTTCAAAAGACCTTGTTCCAGTCTTGTACAGATTTGTTGGTGAATAAGATAATGAATTTCAAGAAACCTTAGCCTAGGATAAAGTTGTGATTTAAATGAAACTTGATTTGATGAGGTATAAAACAAGTCATCTCAGAAAGATTGCTTAACAGCACACATCATGGCACAAACATCATTAAATTACCTGATATTAACTTGGTTTAACATTATTCACTATGAAATAGAGAGGGCGCGGTGTTTTTTTGGTTTTTACAAGGGTGTGCTTTATAACTTATTATTTATTTGGTCTTCTAATAATTCACTCATTTCTAACAGATTTCTATGTTTAGGTTTTCATGTTATAATTACTCTTACATGAACATGTATATGTAATTTTTTTGTGTTATTCATCTAATTTGTTATGTTTATCTATTAGTACTTTTTTAATCTGGTGATGATTTATTGCATGACTTTCATTTTGTTATTTTCCAAATGTCTTAAAGTGCTTCTTATGTTTGAAGTATGAAAAGGTCTGCTTTTTTAATATAAGGCTGAAGAACAATTAAATTATTCCTCTAGAATGTAAAATAAAACTAATGATAGTTCTACTGTGTTTAGTCAGTCAATTTCAAGACCTCCCCCACCCCACCCTCCTTATCCACCTTTCTGGTGATTTATTGGTAAGGCTAAGGGCTTGTAACATTGAAATCTAACTGACATTTGGCAGAGTACAGATAGTCCATCATTAAACATTTTATTTAATGACAAAGTCCATATCAGATCTCTAATAAAATGGATGAGTATGCTTATTGGATGCATTCAGAAGTTATAAATACAAAAAATGAGAAAATATTTACATTAGAAAGCAAAATAAAATCTTAAGATTATGAAAGAAATCACATCTTACACAAAACTTCATAAAACATTATTTTAAATTGTTCTAAACAGCAAGATCTTGTGCATAGATAAAAATGCCTCTGAAATTATTTTTCTTTTCTGTTTTTTCAGAGCTCAGGTGTGAAACATTACTACAAAATTGGATATATCATTGATGTTGATTCTGCTGAAGATTCATTGCACTATTTTTGTATGTATTTGGACTCTATCGATTCTTCTCCAGTTAAAAGAAAAAACTTCATTGAAGCTTGTCATTAGTTTCAGTTTAACAAGAAATTGTTTACTTGTGTAAAAACAGGAGATTAAAAAAATTGTATGTATGTTAGTTACTACCATTTAAAAAATTATTTATCATTTTAATATTTCAAAGTGAGTAACCATTTTTTTAAAGAAGAAAATCTTTTGAAAAATGAGAACTGTATTATCATGTGTACCCTTCTTTAAAGTGAAAAATCCTATTGAATATTAAGTAAATACCAAAAATATCCTATCTGATAGTTAGGTGTAATATCATATAAAACTTTTAGTAGTTGAAATCTTAAATCTTTGATAAAAGTTAACACTTTTTTTTCATTAGAAAATATTTGCAACATGTTTCTTCATGAAAGTAATGAGAAAAGTGTTATGATTAGACTTTGTGAGAAGTATTGTGATATTAAGTATTCATTTATATTGGTCATTAAACAATATCTGTTGAAATAATTTCCTTGAACGTCATAGAATATCTTAGTGAAGCTAATATTTATAAAAGTGATTTTGCAACTAATTGAATCCTATTTTGTAAATAACAATGTAGATAAGAAACTATGTTTTAATTATGTTATTGCTACCTGAATTGGAGGAAACTGAAGTGTTTTACAGCTTCATGAAACTTAGTGTATTAAGTTTAATGTTATGAACAAGTCTGTGAATTAAAAGTATTTGCCAATAATGTGAAATGTGTTCTATTATTGAATACTAATATTCTCTGCCTTCCTAATTAAAAGAAGCCTAAAAATATTTACAAAACATTATAGTAGCATTGAATAAACTATCTTAACCTAGAAATTGTGTACTACAATGTAATTGTGAACAGTTTCCTATTTTGAAGATAGTTACCTATTTCATATTTACGTTGTAAACAACATTAATAAAAGCATATACATATATTTAATGTCAATATATACTTTATACTGATTATTACTAGTAATTTACTCATTTTCATTTATCAATTACTAATATTGTAGTTTTCATTGATAATCTGTTGTGCTCCATTTTGTATTCTTTGTTGAATTGTTTGTTTAGAGCAAAGAAATATTTTGTAAATTTCTCAGTGAGATAACTTTTACATGTTGTAATCGTATATGCATATTATTAAATTTTAATTTACACCATCAACTTCTGTTATCAGTAGTCCCTGTATTTCTTTAAACTATGTTTATGTAGGGACACAGTAAAAGGTTGAGTCCCTGTATTGGTAACCCAGGTTTCTTTTGATTGGTTTGCTCATTTGCACGTGGTTTTCATCCATATGTTAGTTTAAGGGTGTAAGAAAGCAACATTGTTACTATGGAAGAAAGAAAACAAGGTTTCATGGTATTAACAGAATTTTAGATACAAATAACAAATGCTGATATAATTATAAGTCTTGCAGGATAGGACAGTAATTATCATATTAGTCACGAAATGTTTAAAATAAGAAATGTAAGAATTACCATAGGCCATGAAATGATATGAAATTTTAGGGATTGAGGGACTTTTCCTTGGAGAATTCAATTGTAATGCTTATATATTGTCATCTTGTACAGCAAAGATAGATATACAGTATTATTTTTTCTAATTAAGACTTATCATTTTATGAACTGTGAATCTGATCTAAAAGCATTAAATGTTTTAATAAATAAGCTTTTTATTTGTACCTTTAATTAAAAGTCTTTATGGCATAACCTGTTCATCAAGTTCTGCATTAATGTTTTGTTGATGTGTGGTTTACTTCTCCAAAGTTCAAAATATTGCAGTAAAGTAATAAAAAACTAGCTATGTGTAAGGACTGTTAAGATTAATAATTTGAAGTTTTCTGAACATCATTAAAATTAGTTTAAACAAATTCTATTACTCATTTCATGTTTTCGACTTTAGATCAATGATTTCCATCCAGATGCATGAATCAAGTAATATATTATTGTTAAGTTAGAGAAAATATGAGACAAAATATAATCTTTTACCCCCACCCCAATAAATAATTATTCAAACAGAATTTTCCAGAGTATTTTTGATGAAATATGAAAAGTGAAAAAAGTATTTCATTTTCAGCATGAAATTACTTCTGACTCTTTGACCCAATAAAAACTTTAGAAATTCCCTAATAAATGCTTAGTGAAAGTACTTTAATAAAAATCTAGTTTGTTATACACAGCAGATTCTTAATGTGCACTATAAGCTTGCAAATCTTTGTCATAATAATACACACAGTAAATTTAGTTGTGGTGTGTGTGTATATAGTTAAATGAAAATTCATGAGAGAGGGGGGGAGGAAATCACAGCCACAAACAAACGTCCAACACCTGAGAAGAAATCATCACATGGGTCCTCATGTAATATGCTCTGGCTTTTATAGGTACCAGGAGTAGTAAGAATCAAATTATGTTGGGGTACACCATGTATTCGGTTTAACCTCAATATTGCCAGCCTAAAAAGATTCAGAAAAAAAAAAAAACAGTTGAAATGGGTGCTCTAGCCCACAACATCCAACATCTTTATTATATTTTGCTGTCTCCAGCCAGATGTGGAAAGGTAGTTGCTAAAAAGAAAAACAATTTTTTTTTTTTAAAGCAGCAAGAAATAATAGAATATGTCAGTGGGGAGACAGCAAAACTGTCCATTAAGTTAATATTTTTAGCCCCCATTATGATGTTTGAAAATAAATTTCAGTTTGGGTAAGGTCCAAATAAAATTCTAAGTGGAGATTCTATTCTCTACTCTGCCTTGATGCTACTTGGATCTTCAGTGATTCTAAAGAGATCCCACACTCTCAGTCACTAGTTTGTCCACAGACAGAGACCTGCCTACTTGACCCAGGGCAGGATCCATGGAAGTTGATAGGCCTTCATCCAATAAGGGAAAAAAAAGATGATCAAAAACAGAAGGGCTCTCTGCCCCATTCTCCTCCACATAAATAAAAATGGCCGTTCTGATCCAGTGGAACTGTTGGTGTTTTCGTTCAAGTGTAGATGACATTAAAGATTTGATTGATTCTTACCACTCCGTGTGTTTCTCCTTACAGGAAATGTTTCTGAAACCTGCTGATACAGTCACCCTTTGGCAATTTTCTTTGTACAGAAAACAGAAATGACAGGTTATGTGATGAATGAGTGCATGAAGGGGTGGCACTGCTGGTTAATCAGCATGTGCCCACCCTGTCTTTGCCATGTAATACATCCTTGGAGACTGAAGCTATCTGTGTTTCCTTGGGTCATATCATCACCATTTGTTCTCTTTATCTGGCTTCTGAAGAGACCTATGATCAGTCAAACCTTGATGCCCTCATTGAGCAGTTTCTGTTTCCCTTTTTAATCCTGTAGGATTTTAATGGACATAATCCTCTCTGTGGTGGTGCTGATATTGATGGGATGTGTCATTTTATAAATAATATGCTCTTGGATCATTACCTTTCTCTCTTCAGTACTGGTTCTTGTACTTATTTTCATGCACCCAGTCAATCTTTTGCTGCTATTGATCTCTGTCTGCTCCACTTCACTTTTCTCTTACTTTTCTTGGAGGGTTGACAGTGACCCATGGGGCAGTGATTATTTTCTATCATTTTGAGAGTGGTTGATGCCACCCAACCCATGTTGGAACTCGATCCTGTCATTGTCTGTAAGCCATCGATAGATTACTGCATAGCAGCAGTGACTGACTGTATTGTTCAGGCAACTAATCAGTGTATTCCTAAATCCTTGACATGCTTTTCACAGTATCCTTGTTCGTGGGGAAATCCTGTCTGCCACCTACCACGGAAGGCTCAAAAACAGGCTTGAGGTACCTTACGTATGTATCCCACACTTTTAAACTGCATTGCTTTTCAGCAGGCTCGTACACATGCTCAGAGTGTCAGGCGTCAAAACCCGAAGGAATCTTGGATTAAATACACCTCTAGCATCTTTTCTATCACCAGTTTCAAATGTCCATATGGGACAAGATTTGAAAGGTTAGTAGTTTTTATAATTCTTTCTCCCTTTTGATCACGCTCTCTGATGGCCAGGTCATTGCCATTATTCTCAGTGAAAGATTTTCTTGTGCATCTAGCACTTCTGCTTCATCCCCCTTCTTAGCCATCAAGATACTGGTAGAGTGATCGCCTCTTTCCTTTCAGGTTGATTGTCTTTATGACTATAACTGCCCCTGACACTGGTGGATCTCAAACCTGCTCTTCATCGGTCTGGCAGAACATCAGTTGGACCTGATGATGTTCACTATGTGATGGTGTCTTTCTTGCTATTTTTCTGGTCTTTTTTTAACTGGATCTGGCAGGAGAATGTTTTTCTTGATACTTGGTGCTATGGTATCACCCTCCATTTTCCTAAGCCTGGGAAGGATCCTAAGGTACCTTCAAACTACCATCCAGTTGCTTTGACAAGTTGTCTCTGTAAGATCTTCGAGAGGATGGTTAATGCTCATCTTGTCTGGTTTCTTGAATCAGATAATCTCCTTTTTCCCACCCAATTTGGATTCCAATGACATTGCTCCACCATGGACCATCTGATTTGACATAAAATGTCAATCAGGGAAGCCTTTCTCTAGCAACAACATCTTGAGAAAGCTTATGATATAACGTGGAAGTATGGTATTTTGTGAGAACCTCTACTTGTACCCCTCGGTGTGGATTCCTGTATGTGGTGAGGGGACCTCCCAGGGAAGGTTCTGTTCTATCTGGTTACCTTCTCTGGGATCTAAACATCCACCCACGTGTTTGCCGTGCGTGGCGACCCGTGAAGGGGAGGAGAGGATCCTGGTGGTTGAGGGGTCCAACCCTAACACACCACTTTGGCCTCGAATTCCTGTAGACAGGCGGCCTTTGGGTGTCCCCTTGGGTCAATCGGCTGGTCCACTTGGGCTAGAGTCAACCAAGTACCAGTGTTGGAAGTTCTCAATGGGTGTTGTGGACATTGTGCCTGATGCTGGTGTTTGGGTATAGTGCTCACGAAACCCTGGCGTTGCTGCATTGTCCTTGCATGACAAAACCTTTAGGGCAAATGTCCCCTTTTTTATTTAAAAGGGACTTGCTGACTCTCCAAAGTCAGTAAACAAACTTCGATCTGGTGACATATTGGTTAAAACATCCACATCCCAACACAGTGAACTCCTTGAATTCAAAGGCAATTGGAGATATACCTATTGAGGTTACACCCCATGCTACCTTGAATTCTTCACGAGGAGTTATTGTTGAAAGGGATTTGAAGAACGTTCCCGAGTCAGAGGTTCTCGCTGATCTCTCCACTCAAGGAGTTTCTGCAATGAGGCGCATCTTCACTAGCAAAGATGGAGTTACACTGCCAACAAATACCCTCGTTTTAACATTTACTTCACATACATACCAAACCCTCTTCGATGTTTCCAATGTCAGAGATTCGGCCACTCAAAGACATCTTGTCGTGGTTCCCTAACATGTGCTCGTTGTGGAGGCAAGGACCACGATGCCTATGACTGTGACATGAACCCATATTGCGTAAACTGCAATGGTTCTCACCCCTCTTACTTTCATTCTTCCCAAAATGGTTGGAGGAAAAAGAGGTGCAGCGTTTGAAAACGACACATAACATTAGTTATCCTGAGGCTCGGAAATTGCTGTCCACAAATCCATCTCGGACATATGCTGCTGCACTTCATTCCACAACTACAGTGGGAGTGCAGACAGATTTCTGTATCTCCAAGAGAATCGTTTTCAAAGCAACTGAAAAGCCTTTTTGACCCCCGTGGTTAAAAAGGTTGATGAATCGACTTCCACACCCATCTCTGTTCCTCCCATACGTTCCAACAAACCTCAAGATCCATGTCCTTCCATTTCAAATACAGGCATTTCTTCTGATATATCTTTTTCTCCCACCCCAAGAGGCAAAACAATCACTCGTTCACGTCCTCAGTCACTGGAATCCTCTTCCAATGACAAAGACCTACCCCATCGACCCAGGGCAGGATCCATGGACCTCCTCCGACTAAGGACAGTAAGGAAAAAAGACGTGGTCGTAAACCGAAGGATTCTCCAGCCACTTCACCTACCCGTTCTTAAAAATGGCCACCTTGATACAATGGAACTGTTGAGGTTTACGTTCTAATCTGGATGATATCAAAACACTGATTGCTTCCTACCATCCTGTTTGTCTTTCCCTACAAGAAACAGTTCTCAAACCTGCTGATACAATCTCCATTCGGCAGTTTTCTCTGTACAGAAATGACAGGTTGTGTGATGGTCGAGTACATGGAGGGGTGGCACTGTTGGTTGATCAACACGTGCCCTCCCTGTCTTTGTCACTCAACACACCCTTGGAGGCTGTAGCCATTTGTGTTTCCTTGGGTCATACCATCACTGTTTGTTCTCTGTACCTGTCCCCTGAAGAGACATATGATCAATCAGATCTTGATGCTCTCGTTGAACAATTGCCATCTCCATTTCTAATCCTAGGGGATTTTAATGGACATCATCCCCCTCTGGGGAAGTGCTATTATTGATGGGAGGGGCCGATCTGTAGAGCAGATGCTCTCTGATCACAATCTTTCTCTTTTCAATACTGGTTCTTCCACTTACTTTCATGCACCTAGTCAGTCCTTTACCACTATTGATCTCTTAGTTTGCTCCCCTTCATTATTCTCCCATTTTTCATGGAGGGTTGATAGTAATCAACTAGGCAGTGATCATTTTCCGATCCTTTTGAGAGAGACTGGCCGTGGTCGATGCCACCCTACCCGCGTGCCCCGGTGGAAGTTGGATCAGGCAGACTGGTCCACTTTCACTGCTCTCGCAGATCTTGATCCTGCCATCGTAAATCAGCCATCAATAGACGACTGTGTAGCAGCGGTAACTGACTGTATTACACATGCAGCTGCTCAGTGCATTCCTAAAACCTCGACACGTTTTCCAAGATATCTTCGTCCGTGGTGGAATCCTGCTTGCCACTTAGCACGGAAGGCTCAAAAGCGGGCCTGGGATACTTTTCGTAGATATTCCACACTTTCAAACCGGGTTGCTTTCCAACGGGCCTGTGCACATGCTAGGTGGGTAAGACGTCAAAGCCAGAAGGAATCTTGGATTAAGTTCACAACCAGCATATCTTCTACCACCAGTTCCAAGATCATATGGGACAGGATTCGAAAGGTTAATGGGCACTACAATTCTGTCCCCCTCTCGATCTTACTCTCTGATGGTTAGGAGGTGACTGATGTTCGGAACATCGCTAACACTCTAGGTGAAAGCTTTTGCCGGGTATCTAGCGCTTCTGCTTGTTCCTCCACCTTCCTGGCCATCAAGACTCGGGCAGAGCGATCACCTCTTTCCTTTCGAACTGACTGTTTCTTTGACTATAATTGTCCCTTTACTCTGGTGGAACTAAAAATGGCCCTTCATGGGTCTGCCAGTACGTCTGTTGGACCTGATGATAATCATTATGACATGATGCACCATCTATCTCCTGCTTCTCTTGATGTCCTTCTGATTGTTTTCAACCGGATCTGGCAAGAGAATGTTTTTCCTGATGCCTGGCGCCAGGCTATTATTTTATCTTTCTCTAAGGTAAAATCTTTCTCAGAGAAAGATCCCAAGATTCCTTCAAACTACCGTCCAATTGCTTTGACGAGCTGTCTCTGTAAGACCTTAGAAAGGATGATTAATGCTCGTCTTGTTTGGTTCCTCGAATCAAACAACCTCCTCTCGCCCACCCAGTGTGGGTCCCGTCGACAGCACTCCACCACAGACCACCTAATTCGTCTGGAAACATCTATCAGAGAAGCCTTTCTCAAACGCCAACATCTTGTATCAATATTCTTTGACATTGAGAAGGCTTACGACACAATATGGAGGTATGGCGTTTTGCGAGACCTCCATACATATGGGTTACGTGGCCACTTACCCCTGTTTATTAAAAAAATTTTAATGGACAGGAGATTCCAAGTTCGTGTGGGTTCGACACTTTCCCGTTCTTTTGTACAGGAACTTGGAGTCCTTCAAGGCTGTGTATTGAGTGTTACACTCTTCAGTATAAAGATAAATGCCATCACTGAACAACTCCCTCTCATTGTTGCGAATGGGCTGTATGTCGACCACTTTCACATCTCATGTCAGTCGTCAAACATGAGATATATTGAGCGGCAACTACAAACCGCCCTCAATTGTCTACGGAAGTAGACTCTGGCGAACGGCTTTAATTTCTCTCTCTCCAAAACTGTATGCATGCACTTTTGCCGTCTACGGGGTATTCACCCTGATCCTGAACTTCATATCGGTGAAGTTTTGCTGCCAGTGGTCCCGGAGACCAAGTTCTTGGGGCTTATCTTTGATCGTAAACTGACCTTTATACCACACTTAAAGCAGCTTCGGGTCAAATGCACAAGAGCACTGAACATCCTCCGTGTTCTCTCTTCTACCAGTTGGGGGGCAGATCGCTGTTCAATGTTAAAGGTATATCGTGCTCTTATTAGGTCGAAACTCGATTATGGATCAATGGTCTATAGCTCTGCCAGACCCTCGGCCTTAAAGATGCTGGACCCCATTCATCACCAAGGACTTCGACTCTGCACTGGGGCTTTCCGTACCTCTCCAGTTCAAAGTATATGCATTGAATCTCATGAACCTTCTCTACACCTTCGCCGTTTGCAACTATCTTTACAATATACTTCGAAACTTCATTCCTTACCAAAGAATCTCACCTGGAAATGTGTTTTCCTTCCTCGGTGGGCCGTACTTTTTCAGAACAGACGATCTCTCATTGCTCCGTTTGGCCTTCGCATCCGGGCGCAATTGGATGAATTGGGTCTGTCCTTGGATAACATTGCAGATTCCAGAGGTCGGCCCATCCCACCATGGCTTATTACAGCCCCCAAATGTGACCTTTCTTTCAGTCACCTAAAAAAGGCAGATACTCCAAATTGGAAGTACCGTCTTTTATTCAATGAATATCTTTCAAACAATCATTCAGTTCCCATTTATACAGATGGTTCCAAATCGGGTAATTCAGTGGGCTCTGCTATGGTTTGCTATGGGTCAGTAGTTGCGCGCAGAACCCCTTCTACAGCTTCTGTGTTCACTGCTGAACTGTATGCCATATCTCTTGCCCTGGATCATATTGCAGCTGAGCAGTACTCCAACTGCACTATTTATACTGATTCGCTTAGTTCTATACTTGCCTTGAAATCGCTACACGTTAGCTCACATCCTATTCTCGCTGATATTCGAAACTGACTGGCCCATTTCTCATTAGCAGCTACTTCAATCCAGTTTTTCTGGATACCAGGCCATGTTGGTATTCGCGGGAACGAGCTTGCAGACATGGCAGCTAAATATGTCTGCTTCAGCACCATCACTCCTATGCCTATTCCGTACATGGACTATGGTGTTGTCTTCAAGGCTCGGCTCCATACCAGCTGACAGTCCACTTGGAGTGAGCAACGCGACAACAAACATTTTCAAATCAAACCCAAAATTGGACTTTGGCCATCTAGCTTCCGTAAAGTTCGGAAGGAGGAAGTTGTTCTCACTAGGCTACGCATTGGTCACAGTTTTTTAACTCATCATTTTCTTTTATCTGGAACTGATGCACCAATGTGTAGTTTGTGTAACACTCAAATCACTATCAGCCACGTATTACTTTCTTGCCATCGTTACAATTCTCAACGACGGCAATATTTTAAACATATTTTTTCCCAGGGTCAGTCTGTAACATTGGACAGAGTTATTGGTGATGGTGACTCTGTCCACCTTGATAATGTTTTTAATTTTTTAATGGCCACTAATCTTTTTAATCTCATTTAAGTGTTGCATATTTATTCATTACGCCTTTTTAATTGTGGTTACTTTTTTCAGTTTTAATCTCTCTCCTTCAATTTGACATTGGACAATGGCCAGAACATTAAATAACTCGACACCAGGACTGGAAAGGCCAACTTCAGGTGACTAACGCTTCTGTTTGAACTATCCGTTTGAACTACTCGTTAGTCGTCCTGGCGAGTTGTTATTATACTTTTTGCTGCATATCATTTCACACTTTTACTACTTTACTTTTTAGTACTGGCCATATTGACTCATAACCCGGAACCAGGACTGGAAAGACCAACTTCAGGTGACTAACGGTGGTTTTTATACTTACCTGTTAGTCTTCCTGGCGGGTTATGATCATTACCATTCTGCTACAGGTAGTCCTTTACAACTTTGTTGACTGGATGTCAACATTGGTTTTACACCATTTTCTGTTTTAATTGCTGTTTTGCTTTTATCTTCAATTACTTTTACAAATTTTACTCCATTTACTTGACTTTTATCTTTTTACTGGACATTTGGCTACTCATTATTACGATTTTGCTATATATCTTTTAAAACTTCTATTCTTTTACATTTTGATAATAGCTGCTATGACACATAACCCGGAACCAGGACTGGAAAGACCAACTTCAGGTGACTGATGGTGGTTCTTGAACTTACCTGTTAGTCTTCCTGGCGAGTTATGATCATTACCTTTTTGCTAGAGTAAATACCTTACAACTTCTTATACTCTGCCTTCTATCTTAACATTGTAGACTAGGTGTCAACATTGGTTTTATACTTTTTTGTTTTACCTTCATTTCCATTTATGTCTATTGCTACATTTATTTATTTTATATATTTTTTACATTTTTACCGAATATCTGGCGCAGATAGCCTCGCTGCTTTCTGCCATAAAACACTAAATCAATCAATCAACTCTACTTGTAAGGGTTGCATAGCCATTTACCCATTTTTATTAAACATTTTTAATGGACCAGAGATTCCAAGTCTGTGTAGGTTTGACATTTTCCCATTCTTTCCCATAGAGGAACTTCCAGTTTCTCAGGGCTATTGCTTGAGTGACACTCTTTTTACTATAAAAAAGTGATGCCATAAGTGGGTGACTTCTACATCTTGTGTCAGTTGTTAAGCATGAGATTTATTGAATGGAAGTTACAGACTGTCCTCAGTTACTTACTGAAATGGACCACAGCAAACTGTTTTATCTTTTCTTGCTCTAAAACTGTTTGCATATACTTCTGCCACCAACAGGGTATTCACCCAGATCCCAAGCTGCATCTCGGAGAAGTTGTTCTTTCTGTTGTCCCTAAGGCGAAGTTCTTGGGAGTTATTTTTGACTGTAAGTTGACCTTTATTCCACACATCAAACAGCTATTTGTCAAGTGTACAAAGGCACTGGACATCCTTCATGACCTCTATTCCACCTCTTGGGAAGTGGATTGATGTTCTGTGCTAAAAATCTATCGTTCCTCCTTTTGATCAAAATCACTCCCAGTTTGCCCCTGAAGAAGAAAGGTCCACCTTTCAAAAGCATTTGGGTTATAGAGTTTCTGTTTCATTTCTTACAAGGTTAATTTATCTTGTCAATTGTTTGTCATTAGGTGATTTGTTTGTAAATGAAATGTTATATATAATATTTACTTTCTCATCAGTAGCTAAAACATTATGTGTATGACTTTCCTTCAGTGAAACAAGTTTTATCACTAAAGTAAACATTTTAGAAAGTCTAATGTCTCCATTCATATGACTGCTTAACTTTAGTAGCACTCTTTAGAAGACTGAGCTGCTGAAATAACTAATATTGGACGATTATAGCCATTCCCACTGTTGGAATCTCCAGTTTGACATCAGTTGGTAGTTGCTACTAAAAGTATTTGGGGAGGGGTAGAGAAGGTATTGAGGTGGATGCCCTACTCTTTGGGGCTTGAATACCAGATAAAATTACCATTGTTTGAGTAGACAGTTTTACACTTCTGGTGCTTAGATACCTTTCATCTGGACTACATGAACTTTATTTTGTTTGAGAATGAATGAATGTGAATGATGTTGGTGTTAGATAATGATAGAGCCTGTAATAGGACACTTCACTGACCTTTTCTAATTTTTTTATGATCTTTGTATGCTCTGATTTGAGAGATTGTCTTCAGCTTTAAGATTGTCATTTCTTTTTGTGCTGTGAATAAGCTTCACTATCCCTTCGCACCAAACATGCTCGCCCTTTCAGCTGTGAGGGTGTTATAACGTTATGGTCAATCCCACTGTTCGTTGGTAAAAGAGTAGCCCAAGAGTTGGTGGTGGGTGGTGATGACTAGCTGCCTTCCCTCTAGCCTTACACTGCTAAATTAGGGACGGCTAGCACAGATAGCCCTTGAGTAGCTTTGTGCAAAATTCCAAAAACAAAACAAACAAAGCTTCACTACATTGATGTTATAAACACTTGGAACATCCCTTCAGTGATAGGAAAGATGCTCATAGTTGATAGTGCGAAGAATCCAGACCTAACTTGCTCTTTGCTTCTTGTAAGAGTGTGTATTTGTTTCTCCTTCTCTGTTTGCACTATCTCAGCTGAATTGGACATCAGGTCAGAACCTGAAAACTTGGGAACTGTGTAATAGGTTTCTAAGTTAGCTCTTAAGACAGCTAGCTCTCTTCTCAGTAATCTATCTTCTTTCATGAGGGTCTGTTAAATGGAAAATTAAGTTAGAGTGGATGTAGAAACACAAATGGCTAAGTCTTAAAGTTCTTTTGAGAAAGTAAGGATTGAAGTGTATGGTCAATTGATTCCGAAAAGTCAAAAGTTTATTTAAAAGTTTAAGATCCAAAGTTGCAACAGTTCAGTAATAGCTACTGTCTCTTCAAATAAAACTTGTTTTTAGTTAGAGTTTTAGAACTGTTGTTCTGGTCAAGTGTTAGTTGTGCTTATGTGAACTTAAATGTATTTACCCATAGTAAATTAATTCTTTGGACCTGTAAACATCCCAGTATATCAAGTCTAAGCTGCACTGCTCACTCTCACCATTTTCATTGTGGCATTTGTTTGTTATATGAGCATTGCTTGAGTCCTATGACTAGGAAAAAGAGGCGAAACTAAAACTACCAAAACTAACTACCTCCTCTGATGTTATAAGTTGAGTTTTGGCCAAGGACATTTTCAAAGTAATTCTGCATAGGTGTTACTTTCTGTCTCAATCATGTTCTCATAATCTGCACTATTGGGTTTCAACTGCACCTTTTACTGAAATAAATATTCAATAAAATTGTATACCTGCAAAATATTTCAATCTTAACAGTGAAAATAATAACTCTTAATTAAGTAAAATGCTGGTTAACAACAAGTTTACTTTTAGGATAACAAATTATTGCCTGTATGTTTCATTGTCTGTAGATAGTATCACTCACTCTTGAGTATTTTGATTTGATCCAGTGAAAGATGTCCTTCATTTGTTAATCTTATTTGTGTTATAAAACCTATAAAATGTTGAATATTTGTGTCAAAACTGAAAACAACATACACCAACTTTATTAAAAAATCCATTGTATTGTATCAGCAGGTAGTGCTTAAGTGGTCAGTAGTTACAATTTACTTAATATTCAAATGTCTTAATATTTACATCAAATCCTTTATTTCGTTCACATGTTGTTTGGCAGTTGTCTTCTGTGTCTAATAAATTCATTTTTGCCATTATGAATGACTAATATCCATATATATATATATATGCAACCCACACACATATAGCACATTTATAGACATGTGGACTATCTTATCTCAACCCAGGCTTGTCAACAACTGCATGTGTTACCTTCCATGAGCTGAGAAATTGAACTTGCTTTTTCTACTTCACATAATACATAATCACCAGAAATATGCAGCTCAATTAAGACTTTTCCATTAAAATTCCTTTAGCCAGGTTAAGATTCATGCTACGAATTATGCACTTGGATCAAGTTAGATAAAATATCCCACAATAAAATAGATTTACTGTTTCAGATGGCCACAAAACCCCCACTAGCCAAAGTGATATGATAGTGCATTTTCATTTGTGAGGCGATTCTGTTTTGTAAAATAATCAAACTGGATTTATAAGTATAAATATTCCTTCCACTAAACTCTACAAATCAAAAACTAACAGGTTATAAGATTGAGACATCTGGTTCAAGCAGGTTTCTTCAGATGAAAGATTCTGCTAATTCATTGACCAACCAACTTCCAGAAGTAATAACTGATGCTCAGTACGCATCAATTACGTTATTCAGTCTGGGGGAGGATTTTTATATCCTAGGTTCGTATTTGCAACAGAGAATCAACGATTCTGCTTGTTGTGCTTGATTTCTTCCATTGACAACAAGTATAGTACAAAGTGTACACTATTGCTTAAAACCTCGATGCAAATGCAGCTAGAAAAGTCATTTTACACGTGTGTACAACAGTTCAATGGCTTCCAGTTCTTGCATTATAAAAATTTGTGAGTATTTCCTGTCTATAAACTATGTGTATTACTAGCTGCAATCCAGATTAGGTAACCCATCTTATTGGTTTGTAATGATGTTACATCACACCTTCATGCACCAATAACTGCTTATTCTGTTAAGACAGTGCATTTCTCATATTTTTGAGGCTGTGCACCCCGTTTCCTTTTCTGTAATAGATCTGCCTACCCCTCCCCAGAAAATAAACTTTGAACTAATTTAAAGCCTGGTATATGTATGTACACAGCCAATAGTGACAACAATAAGCTGATTGAAAAAAAAAAAACGTTTTCTTGACGTTTCTCGCGCCTCTCCAAAATACATTCCACTCCAAGAGAGTTGTGTCCCACAGTTTAGGAAACACTACTTTAAGGTACACTTTACAAATAACCGGATCCCCATGGGCCCTTGACTACCTGAAAAATCATTTATTAGACCTGGAAATTCATGGAGTTCGGCATTTTTCCATAATATTCCGGACAGACGTAAAAAATAGCGAAACCCAATAAATAATAAACCTTTGTGTTTGTTAAATCAAACAACACATTTTAAAGGAAAATACTGGTTACATCTATGTATTTACATTTTATTAATTTTGCGTGTTAACGCAAGCTTTTGTCTCATGAAAGTTTGGCCATAAGCCAAGTTCTCCTTTGCTAACTTCTTGACTCAGCCATGTCAACAACTGATTTGATGTTAATTATCACAAAGCGAACTCGTTGTTTCGATTTTCAGACTGCTTAATTACATGCAAAAGCTGCCTGAAATCACGTAAATAAATTAACACAGCAGGTAACTGAGCTGCTGACAAGTTGAAAAGTCGTTTGACTAATGAATTGAAGCATGCTGCAGGGAAGTTATAAGATTTTTGTTTGTGTTTAAGCGCAAACCTACGCAATGGGATTTATCACTCTTTATTTCTGCGGCTATATAAAAACAAATACGAATGAAATAAAACTTAAACGAAGGGTGAAAAGTAAGAGTTAACTAGCTGGCAAAAGTGTAACTTTTATGGTTACGTTTGAGAATGCCTGTGATTAATGACTAACTTTAATAACAAAGTAAATACCCCCATTGGATCTAGCAAGGTCACGGTGGGTGTGAACATTTATATTTTTTATTCATTCCATTTGATATTCTCCCATTTCATGGATACCCCCCTCTAGTACAGCGGTGTGTCTTCGGATTTACAACGCTAAAATCAGAGGTTCGATTTCCCTCGGTGGGCTCAGCAGGTAGCCCGATGTGGCTTTGCTGTACGAAAACACACACACTCCCATTTCCTGAGTTGAACGAGTCTTTATACGTTTTGGATAATTAAGAATTAACAATAATGAACATGTGTATCTTATTAGAAAACTGTGCATATTTTGAATATTGCACATGATGCACTGATTTACCTGAATCGTGGTCATCCTCTTGTGGTCGTAAAGAATGAAATAAGTATGTATATGGGGAATGTATGAGGCTTCGCAAGGCATGATGGTTAGTGCGCTCAACTGACAATTAATTAGAGTATTATCAACTGAATTATAACGCATCACAGAAGCAGGTAAACGAGACAAAAATGGTAAAGTTTTCGTATTTCCATTATATTTGGTTATTTGTATAATTGCGTATAGAAAGCACCATTTTCCAAGTGTAGATGAAAAAACAAGCAAACAAACGAACTGTAACGTTTTACTGGTACTCAAGAACTGAATGTACGTTGAGAAAATTCGACAATACTGTAATCCCGAAAATTACAAATTGAAAACAACTATATTAGTATTCATCGTTGTTAATATTAATGAAGATAGATAGTTTTTGAGAAGGTTAATATTTTTGTCAAACGTTCTAGTTGGTACATACGTGATAAAGAAACAGAATCACCTAAAATTCTGAGAAGTGTGCTAGCTATACATCTCTGAACATTTCAGTTGCTCCCTTATTGTATATATCACTGTTTAGCTGTAGCCAGAATCTCAGCTTATTACCGCTAATCCATAATTTCTATAGTATGGTTTGGACGGAACAAGTATGAAGCTTGTGGATGAGTCACTTAGATTAAATCTTGATTTCATATAACACGTTCACTATGACACAATCCGTCTCTGGTATGAAACTAGTAGCAAGAAAGAAATAACTTCGGATTTGTAACTAAATGATCATAATTACATTTTGTAACGTCTGTATGAGAAGGACTAGTTCTAACCAGATTAATATTATTGTATAACTTTTGATTCTTCTGAATGTATACCGTGTTAAGCCTAATTATTATATAATCCTTGAATCTTCTAACCGTACAGTAAATTAAATCTGATTTCTTTGTACTTCCCCTGAACATAGCAGTATCTATAAAACATTACATAATATTGTTACCTAGAACCATTCTGAACATATTTATGGTTTCATCCATCGGTCTGATATTTGTTATTGTTATGTCCAACTGTTTCATCTTTTTACAATAAAAACTTGGCGGACAACTAGACTGTGCTTTACCAGGGCTTTGTTAAAATTAACATTGTGTAATGTTTGATAACTTTGAAATTTAATAAATTACTTACTTTAATTACATAGTATTATTATTTTTTATTTCATTGTATAGTTTGTTTTTGAATTTTGCGCAAAGCTGCACCAGAATTATCTGCGCTAGCCGTCCCTAATTTAGCAGTGTAAAGCTAGAGGGAAGGCAGCTAGTCATCACCACCCACCGCCAACTCTTGATCTACTCTTTTACCAACGAATAGTGGGATTGACCGTAACATTATAATGCCCTCACGCCTGAAAAGGCCAGCATGTTTGGTGCGACGGGGATTCGAACCCGCGATCCTCAGCGCACTAACCACCTGGCTATGCCGGGGCGTGCCTAATAATAAAATGAATTCGTCAACGTAATAAAATATAAATAATCAACTACAAGAGTGCTAACCGAAATATAGCGATACTATTGAAACAAATATAAATCACACCGGTATAAAAACAGCGATCACATATTCGTGTTTTTATTTAGGGGTATTAATTTAATTCAATGCACACGTAATTGTTTTTTCGCAAAGTACTTTATAATATGAGTGTTATTAAATCTACACATTTAACTACAACATAACCATTGCAACATTGCCTATACATTACGTATTCTTTTATCGTTAATTACAATATTATAATCTACATAAACTATACTTGAAAAGGCCAGGTGGTTAAGGCACTCGATTCGTAATCTGAGGGTCGCGGGTTCGAATCCCCCTCACAGCAAACATGCTCGCCCTTTGAGCCCTGTGGGCGTTATAATGTAACGATCAATCCCACTATTCGTTGGTAAAAGAGTAGCCCAAGAGTTGGCGGTGGGTGGTGATGACAACCTGCCTTCCCTCTAGTGTTACACTGCTTAATTAGCGACGGCTAGCGCAGATAGCTCTCGTGTAGCTTTGCGCAAAATTAAAAACAAACCAGAATGCATTCCTAGGGCTTTAGTATAAAAATATCATAAACCATAGACTTTGCTTATAGTTTGTTCATTAAAAAAAAAAAGTTGCTCGTTTGTCTGGTGTTACAGGATGTGAGAAACCAATTTCGGTGAAATTTGGTAGAAATAATCAAGTGGCTCAATCTACCCCCTCGCTAAAAAAAATAAAGCAGAACAAAAATATTGTGTTTAAATGTATAAACTTTCCGAGGAATGTTGTCAGTTATTTCAATTTTACTGCCCTAACACTGAGAACGAGGACTGAACATACACGTATGTAAGGAGATCGGTAACAAAATACGTTAAAGTAACGCGAAATGAAAATGACGTTTAATGTCAGGATCAGCAGTGGTACCTATAAATCTAAGAAATAATCTGGTACAGCTCTAAATATTTGGAAGGGACTCAAAACACGCCTCCATTTGCACGAATTTCAAAATAAACAAATTTTTGAAATATTTGGTTCACTGGCTAAATCATACGATTAATGTGATTAAAGCACTGCCGTTGTTGTTTTGAGTATTCTGTATATTATGCGTTATGTGGTGTTGGGTAAGTAGGTCACCACAGCTGCAAATCAACCAGAACGACCTCCGGTGATTGCAGTCTAGAAATCGCAATAAACCGGAAATCTCAAATCTAACGCAAAACTTGTAAAGAATGTCAGTTTACAAGTTTGCGGATGATTGCGTTGAATCACGTTATACGTGTTTCCAGAGTCTTCAGCGTGTTTAAAGAGAATATTGTTGAACGAGTTTCCGAGACATTTCTCTTGTCGTACTGAATAATGGACGTTCATTGAAGTCAACACGACCTAGAATAAAACAAAAAATCTCATTTGATAAGAAGAACTAGAAGTGGTGTGTGTGGTTTCATGACGTGTATCGCAAACTTTGATTAGGGAGAATAATAAGAGGAGAAAATACCCATGCTTATTATACAGGGTGTTCGGAAAGTCACTGTGCACTTATATATTTATTACCAGACAAAACTGCGCAGTGAATTTCCGAACACCCTGTAGAAAGTGACATCTAGCTTTTTGTTGTTACTCTTGTTTTTGTCGTATTTTTACATATTATGAAAGTTTGGATAGCAGCGCCTCTTCGCTAATGTTTATTAGTAAGAATTAAATATCTCACTAATATTGTTTTATTTAGATGCTTATTACATTGCATAAGTATTATTTCGACGTGGAATACTAAATGCAAAGATACAAACAAGTAAAATATAACATGATACTGTTTAACCTTCGTGGGTTAATATATATATATATAGTTTTGTTACTATAAAATACCCTTAAAGACTCTTAAGTTTACCCTCTAAGAAATTCTGTCATGTCTAACTGTATAATTGGTTTGATGATAGGTAAGGAAATCAAATAATAACACAAAGAAAAAAAAACTTTTATTCTTCCACCAAATAAATAGACGGACTGCGTAACTGTAATAATATTTTATATCCACGTGCTAATATTAACGTCAGTTCAGTCACCTATTAAACTCGCTGTCCTGTTTTCAGTGGAACGTTTTTCATCTCCACGTTTTACTATAGAACTTTAGAGTATATAACACTTGTGTTTTAGTAATTTTTTATCTTGTATACATTCAGTGGGTTTTTATTTTGCCCAAATTCCTGGTCTTGTATAGGTAAAGAAATATTAGAATATCAAACGGAAAACATCAGCTTAATTTTGTGTACGGAAGCACATTAAGTAAGGTAACATAAAAGTAAGCTGATGAACATTGATTTATAAAGATAATGAAGTGGTTTTATTTTGGGAAACATATCAAGTGTCTTGACAGAACATTGGTCTGTCTTCATGTGCAGGGAGGAAAAAAAACTAATGTTCTATTGCAATTTCTAGTATGTTACACGGAGTAAAACTACTTCATTATGATTACAAATCGTTGTTTGTAAATTTATTATTACTACCTTAATCTAGCTAATCCACGCTTAAATCGTATATTTTACTTATTTGAACAATCTCTTAATAAAATGTAAGTGCTAAAAATTGAACTTTCTAATTTTTCTCATAGAATTAAAGAACGGAGAGATGGGTATATGGCAGACCCATTTTCTTACAGAGTTATGTATATTATATGCCACTGGGTTACGTTCCTTACTCTTGACTTGTGTGAAATGATGATAATTTACAAAGCTCAAAATGTTTTAAGATATTTTTCTTATTTATTTAAAAAATAATCTTTACATATACTTAATAGAAAATTTATTGCTGAACTATATCATTCAGCTCTGGGCTTGATCTGTTAGGACCGGCATGGCCAGCTGGTTATGGCACTCGACTCGTAATCTGAGGGTCACGGGTTCGAATCCTCGTCACACCAAACATGCTCGCCCCTTTAGCCGTTAGGACGTTATAATGTGACGATCAACCTCATCATTCATTGGTGAAAGAGTAGCCTAAGAGAAGGCGGTGAGTGATGATGACTAGCTGCCTTCCCTCTTGTCTTACACTGCAAAATTAGGGACGGCTAGCGCAGATAGCCCTCCTATAGCTTTACGCGAAATTCAAAAACAAACAAACAAAACCAAATAAGTGTAGCTGTGTAGTACATATAATATTCAGGCGCTTTGACATTATGTTCTATGAATCAGAAGTGATGCACAGAACAGGGAAGGGGTTAAGTAAACTCGCGGATAGGTTCTACAAAATTGCTTACCATTGGTTTATTAATTTGTTAGTTTGTTTCAGAATTTACTGGCAAGACTTAGCTATACATAGTCTTTCCTAATTTTGACCTGCTATAAAAAGACTAGCGTGCTAAACCAACCATTTAGTTAACGAAAGAAGAGAAACGATACTGAGAAAACACCTTTTATATTTGAAGTGTAATATTTGTATGTGTCAACATTTCTAATTTTCAACACGTCAATTTATCATTAGTTAGAAATTTCGGCTTTTTCTAATTCACTACTGACAATTTCATTTCATTTACGTATTAGATATAATTCCTTTTTGAAAGTGAACAAACCAGATCACAGAAGATACTTTTATCTCAGATTTACGAGGTAGTAGAACATTCGAATATGTGAATATTTAAAATTAAATTAATCAAGTTAGAGCTTATGTCATCATGTGAAAATAGAAAATAATTTTGACGCGTATTCGAGGTAGCAGGCTATAATCAAATGTCAAGTTTATTTTTAACGTTTAAAGATTTGGTAAATCTCAAACAGCCAGAATACGTTTTCAAATCATTTGGCTTTTAAGACACTCCGCAAATGTAAAACATGATATACGGTAGTAAAAAAATTCTCCAAGGAACAGGTTTTTTTCGTTGAACGATAAAAATTGTACATTAGTAGATTTCGTGAGAAGTTAATTAATTAGTGTTTTGTAGTGAATAAAGTAAAAAAGTCGAAGTTCTTATAGAGCGTCTCGAATTTTTGTACGGTCAACTTCATGCCTTAAATTCGCACCAACAAAAAACACATTTTAAGAATATTTATGGAATCGAAATTTCATTCTATATATCTAATGACCTACTGAAACGCTGGATTTTTTACAAGAAATATTTGACTCTGAGAAACTAATTTTTCAGACACCCAATAGTTAGCTCATCATTATTCGTGTAAACACTTTTTTAAATACTGGTACATGGCCTAATAATTAGCTACAATTTCTTAGTTGTAAGGTATTAAAACATTCTAGCCATAAAAACCTTTCACTAGCTTACATCAAAGTTGCTTCCGACATTTTTTTTCAAGCACACGAACTGTGTTTTTACCGTATAGAAATTAACTTTGTGCTCTTACATGTGTTGCATTCCATAATAACACTGTTAGACGAGATGTGGATTTTTGAATAATTTCGCATTGGAGAGGAGGGGCGCTCTTGGTAAAAACAATAATTTTATCACCTATAAGCACACGTTATTACTAGAAAAGAAAATACAAAAGTATGTAAATAGTTAACATGTTTTAAAAGTCAAAATGATCTAGAGATAAATACATTTATTTTTGAACAGTTTGCGTGTGAAGTACCTAATCATCGAAAAGGAATAAAATTAAAATAAAAAAATTAACATCAGGAATAAACAAATTACAATCACTTTTACGTAAAAGTAGTGTGTCTTAGTTGAATGATAGTATCTTTTAGACAGTCGAAATATAAAAAAAAAATCGTTTAACGAACAGTCCCCGCTGGCACAGCGGTAAGTCTACGGATTTACAAATCTAAAATCAGGGGGTTCGATTTCCCTTGGTGGATTCAGCAGATGGCCTGATGTAGCTTTGCTATAAGAAAATACACACACATTAAACGAACAAATACCTATGGGAGAGGGCAGAGGACGAAATTGCCACCTTGTGCTGTGTCGTGGACATTTTAAAAGTAAAATTGCTGAGATATATTAAAATGCTTTTTAGTAATTTCAACAATACACGCTTAAAATCTTATTAATTTGTTTGTTTGTTTGTTTAATTGAATCTTTATTAAGATAGTTCTTATGGAAGTACTTTTTATCACCTGGAGAGTAGCGTGTTTCTTGTAGCGGTCTTATACAATTCCCTTTGAACTACATTAATTAAAACCTGTACAAACAAGCACGTTTCATGCTAAAGTTATCAAATTTACCCTAAATAGATTTACTTTTTAGATTTTTAGTTAAGAGTGTTATTGTTTCTGGTGTGAAAATGTTCCTTTTTTCTCTTTATACGGCCCGACATGGCTAGCTGGTCAGGGACGGAGGTTCGAATCTCAGTCACTCTAAACACGATCGACCTTTCAGCCGTGGGGAGTTATAATGTTACGGACAATTTCATTATTCATTGGTAAAAGAGTAGCCCAAGAGTTGGCGGTAGCTAGTGATGGCTAGCTGCCTGCAATCTAGTCTTGCACTGTTAAATTAAGGACGGCTAGCGCATATATCCATCGTGTAGCTGTGTGTGAAGTTTAAAAACAAAGAAACAAACACTTTTTTATTAATCTAAATCTTTCTGCTTTTCGATACTATTTTGGATTCGTAAGATAGATCAGTTTCTCAAAGTATTCTTTATTTTTTAATTCAAATTAAGTCATAGAGTGAACACTAACGTTTCAGTTATGTAATTCCAACACTTTACACTGTGTAGTTCACAAAATGTAATTAGGATAATTGAAATATTCAAATCACGAATATAAAGCATTAGGCCTTGAAGCCACGAAAGTAAACTTTTGAAAACCGTTGTTGCAAATGGCGCCATTTTGAACATACTAATTATACACATACATCAGGTTTATAAGTAACTTTATGTGTACTTCGTCATTTATTGTCCTGAAGATGGTGGAATTATTTCCACTGTAACATGTACAGTTTTTAAATGTATAATTTACAAATAAATTATCGTGCGATTAAAAAGCGTCGATGCCTCGTTTTATTAATTGTATTTCAATTTTAAATATTGTTGTTATAACATGCGCTTCCACAATGTGAATCAAGTTTATTTAGATAGCAGAATTTTAGATTTAATGGACTGTTCTTGCTTGTTCCGAGAGTGGGATGAAAATTTTCAGTTTCTATAGTGAAGTCTGCCATTCCTACATTATTTTACATTTATAAAATAATTTTAATACTTGTTTTTTTGACGTTCTCTCCTCTGATTAAAAGTTAGCGTATTCTATAAATGGATGTAATAAAACTTAGTATTACATATATTGATTTTTTTCTACTCTATCGCTTCATACATAACATAGGGGTTGACTCCATAGACAGCGATTTTATAGCGTACAAAGCAATGAGTATTCTACATGTTCTTATATTATTGGCTGGTAATGCATGTTTCACCCTGTAATAGAGCTTTTAAATGGAACAATATATTTCTGTACAAAAGCTAACTTCAAGGGGTAATGATAACATCGTTAACACCAGAAATATGTAGTTGTTTTTTTAAAATCACAACTAGCTGTTATAACTAAATGAGAACATCTTGCACTGTCTAAAATCCATAGAGTGTATTCAGGTTTAAACTGAGATTACTAAGTAGTTGTAGAGTTATTTCGACTGAAACAAGAAGAAAAAAGATGAACAATATGGTGGATTGGTCACTTTCTGGTTTGTTACAATATGGTGGATTGGTCACTTTCTGGTTTATTATCTTAGTGATGTTTTCTTGTTGTTTTTTTTAGTATTGTTGAATAGAGAAACAAATTAAAGTGAGAGGCAATCATCTTTTAAAATAAAACTCTTTGTCGTTGTTGATTTGGTAACATGCAAGTTTGTATTGTGCCTATTGAATAACCTTGTCGGGTGTAAACTAGATAAGTTAATAAACGTATACTAAGTTATGTCGTCATTGCATTTATCTATAAAATCATGGGACGCGAAATATATCTAAATAGCTATACAATTAACATAAATAGCTCTTTTTAGTTTATATGTGTTTAAAATGTTACAATAGACTCTCAATATGCAGTGTAGGTGCTTTTTATAATATTATAAGAGATTAGAAGTGGTTACATTTTATCCGTAAAACATACAAATAATATTTAAGCACGTGTTTATTAAATCACACGGATAATTAATATTACAAATAGGCAACCAACTCTACGGTTTATGATTTGTTTGTATTTTAATTTCGCGCAA
Organism: Tachypleus tridentatus; assembly: GCF_004210375.1. Lineage (NCBI taxonomy): Eukaryota > Metazoa > Arthropoda > Merostomata > Xiphosura > Limulidae > Tachypleus > Tachypleus tridentatus. The sequence continues at coordinate 45,437,685 of NC_134836.1, forward strand.
AGCTATATACACGAGGGTTATCTGCGCTAGCTGTCCCTAATTTAGCAATGTAAGACTAGAGAGAAGGTAGCTAGTCATAACTACCCACCGCAAACTCTAGAACTACTCTTTTATCAACAAATAGTGGGATTGACCACCACTTTATAACACCCCCACGGTTGAAAGGATGAGCATGTTTGGTGTGACGGGAATTCTAATCCGTGACCTTCTTATTACGAGTCGAGCGCCTTAAACACCTGGCCATGCCGGGCCACAGTTTATGAATTTACACTGTATTGTGATACGAAACGTATCAAAACTTTCCGTTTATGATACATGAGAGAAATAAAACAACTGGAAAAAGTTGTTATTTATGAATAAAAACTGAAATAGTTTTCACTCACGATACGCCTGCCGGTGGCAGAGCGGTATGTCTTCGGACTTACCACGCTAAAACTTGAGTTTCGATACTCGTGATGAGAAGAATACAGATAGCCCATTGTTTAGCTTTGTATTTAACTTCAAACAAACTTATGATATGAGTGTAAAAACAAAACTTGGAAGATTAGTTACAAATTATACATATGTGATTTTCTTACATTCAATGATTTTCCATAGAGTAATTAGGTAAGAACCATACAATAAAAGGAGACTTGGAAGAAAATATTCTGCGGACCAAAATTTTTAATTTTCTCCTATCGACCGAGTTCGAAGCAAAAAATAGTAACTGTATATAAGTTAAACAATGGAATTAGCTGCATTTCCAACAAACAACAATCGAGTATAAAAACAAGTGTATATTTTAGCACTTTTACTGACAAGCATGAAAGGTATCAAGTATTTCTGTAAATTTTAATCAAGTCAATCATGTTCCAGACAGAGAAAACATGACATTATATATGAACTACATGAGCATCCATCTTTTTCTGGCCACTAGCACTACCCTCTACTCTCAGTATAAAATAAGAATAATTTCTTATTCTTGAGATATTATTACCTATTTTGTCAGTAAGATAGTTACTGCTATTTTTGTAGACTATGCTCCACTCTATAGTAATCTCTCCCACCAGAAAGTACATGTGATACCCTAGGTCAAAGACTTAAGTCAGTAGGTAGCTATATCGAAAGAAAATTAGCGGCTCCCTTGATTGACATTCTATTTTGTGAACATATATATGTATATTTATACACAATATTACATAAGTGTAGAAAAATATATGTATTATTTAAGGGGGATAGAAGATATATTGTATGATATATTCATAAAAAATAACACTAGAAGACTTTCCAATGTAAGAGTTTATCTCATATACGAACTAGGATTTGTTAACGTTAATATGCCTTGCCTAATTTTGTAATGATAGTAACTGACTAGATTAATTTACACATTTACTTCGTTATCACTCAAGCATATTTGGTGACAGAATGAACTACTGATATGAACTCTTAAAAACAATTCATATCCATTGATTAGAAAATGTTTCGTCAATAAGAACAACTTTTTAAAAGTGTCGGAAGTTAAAAATATAAAACGAGTCTGCGTGTTTTTCTGATAGCAAAGCTAGGTCGGGTTTTTAGTTGTGTCCACCGAGAGGAATCGAACCTCTGATTTTAGAATCGAAAGTCTGAAATAAAAATTACCGCCGTCTCAGCGGGATTAAAAGCTAACTTTTGTGTTCATCTATATTTAGTTACGATGGAACCATCTAAAATGGGCTCAGGAAATTTTACTCACCGAAATAGATTTTGAGGGAAGTTTGTTTAGATTCATTCAAGTACAACTCAACATTCCAAATTAAAATAATAATATAAATTTGTAAAGCATGTAAGCAAATCTAATAGCATTAAATTTTTAAAGTAACGAAAACTAATAAGTTTTTTAAAATAATTGACAGAAAAGAAAGTTTACAGAATAAATCGACCCGTTAAAAATTGTTATTAAATAAAAACGTGTACTCTTCAAAAACAAGACAATATAATTTAAATTGGACGTTTAGAAGCAATGAGATGAAATACAATTTTAAAATTGTAAAAATTCCATAAATTGTTCCATTTATCCTTTTCACTGTTTCAGATTAATATTTTCTCTTCTTTTTACTCATTTGTAACAACATATTTCCAGCAGCGCTTGTGATTTAGTAAATTACAGTTTGTGAAAAATAAAACCTTAAGTTGGTAAGTCTAAAACTTGTAGCAAATGGCGGAAGACAGATAATTGAACACAGGCAATAATACGGATTTAGAAATATTTCATGCAAGTTAATAAATAATAATTTTTTTTTTTGTATTTCAGTTGTTGTTATTTGTTACTAAACACAAAACTACACAATAGGTTATTCGTGTACTGCTTTCAGTGGGCATCAAAACCAGGTTTCCAGCAGTATAAGTCCGCAGACATATCTCTGTGCCATTAGGGGACTGTAGTTCTGAAACTAATAAAACATCAAAACAGTTTGTGTAAGTAATAACCCGATATATTTCTGCAACAAAAAACTTACATTCTAATAACAAGATCAGTTACTTCGCTTCATGACAACTGAATGTCGAAACCGTTGTAAATTTTACAAGTTGTATACATAATATTTTATTTGAAGAAACCGATACATAAACTATGAGATATTTCGCACTGTTATTTTAAAGGTTTTAAATTTGCCGTATTTCAGTATTTAACAATCTAATATATTTTGACAGAAACATAACTGACTGAACAAGCTGCCTGCGTCATTCGTGAAAGCTAACAATAGGAAAAACCGGAGGCTACCTGACAGAAAACCAGAATAATTACTTAACTAGGAGAAAATTCAGAAATAAAATTGATAGTTAAATGAAAGACGAATTTGTGGTAACTCAAGTGATTTATTAATTAATTAAATGAAAGTGTAATAGAATCACGTTTTTAAGTTTCAGTCTTTGGAAATTATTTTTGTATTCATCCCTCTTTATCTCAACAAACTATTAAGAATACAATATATATATATATATGTTAGAAGAGAAATACAGTGTTAATTATTAAATAAATATATAAAATGTAAAAACATAATTCATGCAGTTGATAGTAAATAGTTTAAAAAGCCAAACAGAAAAAAAAATGTTGCAGTGACTTCTGGATACTTTTCATATATTGGTTATATTGATTGGTTAAACGGAGTGAAGAAACGTGTCTTTGTTTTGTATAAACGTTAATATTAATCCATTAGTTCCATTTACTTTCCGGTCTTTTCTTGTTATATTATGTAGAAGACGTACGTTATGAAGACTTTTACTTCAGTCTTAGTTCCTTATTTTCAACAGATGAAGTCAGTATATTCCAATATGTATTATTTACAGATGGACTCTTGGCTGAAGTGATTTTTCACTTCTCATGTAGTAATGTAGGTAGTCCTCACTTTCTATAAAGCATGTTATTAAAATAAACGACTTGGCAAGGGCAGGTGGTTAAGGTACTCGACTCGTAATCCGAGGGTCGCGGATTCGAATCCCCGTCACACTAAACATGCTCACCCTTTCAGCTGTAGGGACGTTATAAGGTGAAGGACAATCCAACTATTCATTGATAAAAGAGTAGTCCAAGAATTGACCGTGGATGGTGATGACTAGCTGCCTTCCCTCTAGTCTTACACTGCTAAATTAGGGACGGCTAGTGCAGATAACCATTGAATAGCTTTGTGCGAAATTCAAAACAAACCAAACCAAAGCAATAAAAATGAACCACAAAAAAGCACCACTTAAAGCGCTCACAGCTAATGATGTAAGGTTTGTGTTTTGAGCTACAAACCAACATATGGATTACATTATTTAAACGAAGCTCTTAAGATCAGTAGTAGCAGTAATAACTCATCGCACTTACCCATGAGATAAACAATCCGAATTTCTCTTTTTTTGAATAATGGACTAACTTATTTTTAATAAGGTATCATGTACGTGTGACATTAGAAATCTTAATTATAAGACTTGAAGATTATCGCATGATTTTGAGTGCGAGGTCGTCCTACCAAAGAGTCGTTTGATAACTTCCTTCGGATTCATAGAAGCACGTCTTTGGTGTTTGACTCCTTTGGTTAAAGTAACGGACTCGTGTCTTTTGGCTAGTTTTTCTTGGTATTGATGTTTTAGTCTTATCTGGTTCAGGATTCCAACCAGGAGTTCGTCTACATTGTGGTCAATAATTGCAGAAGTTTCGATGAATTTACAGCCGAAGGTCTTTGCAGTTGCCCTGCCCTCTATAAAAATCAAGCACCAAACAAGTATTTAAAGTTAAATTTGTCAGAAGTCTTTAAAATATTGGATAATCATCCTAATCATCAAGTATTCCACAAAATATAACGAATTAAAAGAACTATTAAACCATTTACTTTTTGTTTATTCTAGTTTGAAGTTGCAAGAACAAACACCAGATGTCCCTCACTTCACTAGATACATACTGTTACATCGTGTAAAAGATATCAAGTCCGCAAACAAGATGCGTTTTTTGAAGAAACATTGATAAAATACCAGAAAACGTAGATTTAATAAAGCACTAAATCATTCCAACAACTCACTGCTGTGTTTAAACCAAAGATGAGGACCAAGAACGTTCATACACTAGTAGAACAAGGTTACAGATGTTTAAGTGCAAAGCCACATTTGGCTACAGGCTGTGCTCACTGTGAGGAATTGGACCTTGGATATTAGTTTTGAGCGTTCATGTGCTTGTTTATTCGCAGTTAAGCACGAAGCTACAGATTGGGCTATTTGTGCTGCGCCCACCTCGGGTATCGAGTGTGTGTCTTTTCTTATAGCAAAGCTACATCGAGCTATATGCTGTGTTCGTCGAAGGGACTCGAACTCCTAATTTTAACATTATAAATCTCAAGATTTTACTGCTGCCCCACTTTGGCATCGAAACCCGATATTTAACGTTATAAATCTACAGTCTTACCGATGAGCTATTGAGGGGGAGATAAAACTTTGTTATAATTACATATGAAGATAAGAACGAAAGAAGGTTTAGTCATTGCTTTGTTTTATGGAATTTCGCGCAAAGCTACACGAGGGCTATCTTCGTTAGTCGTCCCTAATTTAGCAGTCTAAGATTATAGGGAAAGCAGCGAATCATCACCACTCACCGCCAACTCTTGGGCTACTCCATTATCAACGAAAAACGGAATTTCCCTCTACATTATAACGTTCCCACGGCTGAAAAAGTGAACATGTTTGGTATAACGGGGATTTGAACCCTCGACCCTCAAATTACGAACGCCTTGACCCACCTGGCTATGATGGGTCTAATAGGAACATATCGCTTCGAAAAGGCAGTTTATTTAAAGTGGATTTACCTTATATTCTATATCATTTAATAATAAGTTAAACACGTAATATGTAGTTTTGTGGCATGATAACGCATGCTTCTGAAAACTGGTTAAGCCTAACAAATGATTTAATGCAAGTTTTTAATTGACAGATTGTCTATAAACATTTACTTTACGAATCATACAATATGTATGTGTACTAATATATATTTATTTCCTGATTATTAACAAACGTCTTTACCAATCATTTTGTTTTATACAGTGATAGCAGTTTTTAATTCGGAGATTATTTTTTTTATACGTGACGTGTAGACAGTTACTCAAAGAATTACTCCATTATGTCTAACA